>NC_064622.1:254841028-255147738 GCF_023898315.1 Schistocerca nitens
CCTTGCGGTAGGAAACTGCCCCTACAAGGCGAAAGAATCAGCTACGATCAACGCAGAAGGCAACGGAAACCACTGCATCAAAGACACACAATGTGTATCCACAAGACGTTTGACGTGCAATTGATCGAACATCGTGATGATCTCCACTGGCAAAAGATTCCAGAGTACTCCCTCTGTGGGCCGGCCGGTGTGGCCGTGCGGTTAAAGGCGCTTCAGTCTGGAACCGCGTGACCGCTACGGTCGCAGGTTCGAATCCTGCCTCGGGCCTGGATGTGTGTGATGTCCTTAGGTTAGTTAGGTTTAATTAGTTCTAAGTTCTAGGCGACTGATGACCTCAGAAGTTAAGTCGCATAGTGCTCAGAGCCATTTGAACCATTTGAACTCCCTCTGTGGTGGGACTGATCACGCAAAGGTAAACGCGAGATTAAGGATTCAACGGAAGTGTAATACACTGAAGCGCCAAAGAAACTGGTATAGGCATACGTAATCAAATACAGAGATATGTAAGAAGGCACAATATAAGAAAACAAGTGTCTGGCGCAGTAGTTATATCGGTTACTGCGTTCTAGAATGACAGCTTATCAATATTTAAGTGAGACTGAACGTGGTGTTATAGTCGGCGTAGGAGCGATGGGACAGCATCTCCGAGGCAGCGACGAACGGGACTTTCTCGTACGACCATTTCACGAGTGAACCGTGAATACCACGAATCCTGGCAAAACATCAAATCTCCGACATCGCTGCGGCCGGAAATAGATCCAGCGACGACTGAAGAGAAACATTCAGCGTAACAGAAGTGAAACCCTTCCGCAAATTGCTGCAGATTTCAGCGCTGGGCCTACAATAAGTGTCAGCGTGCGAACAATTTCACGAAACATCATCGAAGGACCTCTCGTGTACCATTGCTGACTGCACAACACAAAGCTTTACGCCTCATCTGGGCTCGTCAACACCGACGCAGGACTGTTCATGATTGGAAACATGTTGCCTGGTCGGATGAGTCTCGTTTCAAATTGTATCGAGAGGATCGACGTGTACGGGTATGGAGACAACTTTATGAATCCATGGACTTTACATGTCAGCAGGCGACTGTTCAAGCTGGTGGAGGCTCTGTAATGGTGTGGGGCGTGTGCAGTTGGTGTGATAAGGGACCCCAGATAGGTCTATATACAACCATGACGGATGACACGTACGCAAGCATACATTCTGATCACCTAAATCGATTCATGTCCATTGTGCATTCCGATGGACTTGGGCAATTCCAGCAGGACAATGCGACACCCGATACGACCAGAATTGCTACAGAGTGGCTCCATGAACACTGTTCTTTATACACTTCCTCTGGCCACCGGACTCTCCAGACATGAACGTTATCGAGCATATCTTGGATTCTTGCAACATGCTGTTCAGAAGATATCTCAACTCCCCAACCCCCCAGCCCCCCGGTTACTTCTACAGATTTATGGACAGCCCTGCAGGATTCATGGTGTCAATTCCGTCCAGCACTACTTCAAACATTAGTCGAGTCCATGCCACGTCGTGTTGCGGCACATCGGTGTGCTCGCCGGGGCCCTACACGATATTAGACATGTCTACCAGTTTCTTTGGCTCTTCAGTGTATGCTAGAAGTCGGAACGTGTAAATTCGGAAGTTTGAGCGTGTTAGGAAAGCTAGGCAGTGCGTCAGTCTAGATGTATATGGGATCAGCGAAGTGAAATGGGAAAAAAATAAAAATTTCTGGTCAGACAAAAACAGGATAGCATCAACAGTCCGAATATGATATAATGAGAGATTATGATTCGTTATGAATAGAAAGCTAGGGCAGAAAATGAGTCAGTGTGAACAGTTCACTGATAGGACTGTGCTGATAATAATCGACAGAAACCAGAAATAACGACAGTTTAAGTATGCCTACCGACGCCATAAACAGCTAGCGGAGAGTTAGAGATAGTTAATGATGATAATTGAGGTATAACAGGGAGTGGTAGGGCTGGGTTAAGAGTGAGTGATAAAAATTTTAAATCTTATATTTGACAATATGAAAAAGATTTTATAATACAAGGAATCTGAAAAGAACTTACAGGGCAATTGGTTAAAGATCCTACAACAAACTGCTGAATGACGACAAAAATTAAGTAACAAAATAATTTACTCTCACCCAAGCCAAAATACAAGAGCCATTACAACTAATTAAAATCCAGAAATAAGCACAAGCCCGGAAGGTACTAACCATAATATTAAACACAAATAATATAATGAAATTAAGCTAGGTACGCACCGAATGAGAACAGTTTAAATACTCATACGATCCAGAAACATGAATTGACTGCACATTGGACAGAGCCCCAAATACAGTCTTTAATAGTGAGCAGATTCTTACGAAAGTCAGCTTCGAATAATGGTCTCTGCTAAGGCATAAGGAATGTTATTACAGTTAAAAACACCACAGGATGATAGAACGTTTCCAAAGAACTTCCCAAAATAGTTCCAAACCATGTACTCAAAACCAGCGGTATGGGCAACAACATATACAATCATGTGGATGATTCATAAGCGAGTTACTACAAAAATCAGCAGTTCAGTAATTATAGCAACACTACAACGAAGGCACCAAACTATGCCACGGCTTTGGGGTACTAAGACATTTTACATCACCTGGCACAAAGTACAATAACGTAACCGAGTGGATGGCCGAGTACTGCTTAACAACTGGCTGAGATGGGTACAAGTACTTAGAATTAGGAGTAATCCATTACAAAAATTGTTAACCTCCACGCAATAATAAACAGTCACGCTTGTAAAAACTAAGTACTTGCATACGCACGAATAAAGTCTGCTCTTTCTTATTATCACGACACCTGAGGCATATTGGGGAAGAGTAAAGAGCAGCCTGCTCCAGAAATGAAGGAAGCACTGTTGACCACAAAGTCACACAGTTACGCAGTTAAATGCGCTGCGTCGTGCTTTCCAGGAAAGCCCACAGCCCTGGGCATGTCGTATTCGCACTGTCCAGACAACACACCAGTCCTGTCGGCCGCCGACGGCGACTAGACCACGACCACCCAGGTGTCCAGTCAAATCCATCCTCTTCTCCCGCTCTCTGGTACTGCAGGGTTTTTTCTCATGAACATTGTTAGTCGCACTGCCCCTTCTCATCGACGTGCCGCAGCTATGTGACGTTTTGTAACAGCACATACTCCCCGACGCAATTTGTGCCAGCTGAAGTAATGAAGCTGGGAAACTCCCACGTACCGTACACTAACATGAAGGCTGTCCAAAGGCCCACAATTTACAAAACCTTTACATTACAGATAACCAAAAAACTGCCACATTAAAGATTTTGGTTTTAACAAAACACTACCACTAAACAGTGAAAATCATGACAGTACAGGTATCACACAAAAATAATTCTCTTCTTCCATCTTAGTAATGTAAGAAACTGTCTCCATTAGATGTGGCTTAGTGTGTTCTTTGGGTCCCTTACCATTAAGTTAAGCTGAGTGATAGACTGTTTGATTCAGACAGAACCGTTGAAACATGGCAAAATCCTGCCACATGACCCTCTCGCTGCCTTTAGTAAACGTACCAAAATTTTTAACATCTGGCTTCAGTGAAGAAACGCGTCTCGCCAGATTATAGCTCTGCGCAATTCTTTCATGAGTGAAGCTTCCTGGTAGATTAAAACTGTGTGCCAGACCGAGACTCGAACTCAGGACCTGTGCCTTTCGCGGGCAAATGCTCGACAATCTGAGCTACCCACGGACAACTGACGACCGTCCTCACAGCTTCAGTTCTACCAGAACCTCGTCTCCTACCTTCCAAACTTCACAGAAGCTCTTCTGCGAATCTTTCAGAACTAGTACTCCTAGAAGAAAGGATATTGCATGACTGATTCTCAAATTTTTTTCCTACCCATTTCCACATATCTCAGATTTTCACTGGGTCAACTTTCTCCAGCAACAAATCATTCAGGATTCATAGACTGGAGAGGGATCAATTAGGCCTGAATGAGAACATGATGTGGGAAGGAGAATCCTTTCCTTCTCTACTTCGACGAAAGCAGTGTTAAAATCATAGCGCAACCCAGGCAAATATGTATCCCATTTAGTGTCCTCATCATGATAGAAAGTGATCAGTGCTACATTTCATTTTCGGTAAGCGTGCTCGCTTATGAGGGATACAGATAGAGATTGTAACGTATATGCGACCAATATGTAACGTACCTACAGCCAATATTTCCTTTGTTCGTCTGTAAAACTGGACTCGATAAGCAACCTGAGCTATTAGTAAACGGAGTCTAACCTGCATAGCATTGTGTGCGTGTTGTATGAATGTCAGTTTCTCTGTTATTTAAGCCCTCAACAGATCGTTACATGAAAAACTTAATACTAACATTTCAATAAGCTATCTGACTGCGTACTTGAATATAAAAAACTACAGACACAAATGAACCATTAACAATGAATACCTAAGCTACCTGACTTCGTTTTTGAATAAGAATTTTCAAGTGATAGAGAATCTGACTTGTGCAACGGAATTTATAGGATTAGAGTACATGACATGTTGTGGTTTGTCAGTGTCTCTGTTTTGGCCCTAAGTTTTGCACCCACCTCTTTAGATGACTGCCTTTTCTCATGTGGTTTACAGCAATTCGCAGCAGTATGCAGCAGCAGCGGTTAAAGCTCATTGTTACTAAGAATGAATTATATAAAAGGTGTTTGCTTGGGTCCTGTTAACTACTAAATAACTTGCGACACGATTCTCGTAATCACTGGGGACTGTGTAGGAACTTGCCCGAGTACTACTTCCACTCTCGCAGACAGACCTCGTCTCACAACAATGCTTACAATCGAGCTCCCATATTTCGCCATCAGATTGTAACTATCGATATCTGAGTGCTTACACAATGCAAAGAATTTTGGATGTATTGTTATGTTGGATATATTGTTCTATGTAATGGAAAATTCTGACACACTCCTTACAAAGTCTGTTGTAGTACTATGTACTATTCCCATCTTACAGCAGAAGTTTCCAAACTCATTTAAGATAAAATTGGTAGCATTATCCTACAGTAGGCTTCTACGAAGTCTAAACATGTCTTTAAACATTTGATAGCGGTCAGTGGATTAACTTTCCTAGTTGGGAGCAGCCAGCAAAAATGCGTACACGTTTCTACACACACTAGTGCAATGCCATTCCCCATTATGACCTGGGAAATGGAGAAACATCATCAATTTACGTCATGTGCATCAGGGCCTGAATAGCGTTAGAGGACACAAAACCATACCAACTGTTCAATGCTAGGACTACAGGACTCTGCCATCCTCTGGATCTGCTTGTACATTCATTTCCAAATAAAATAATCGATCTTCATCTTTGTCTTGAAATTAGCTGAAGGAGCTCCTCATGTATTCTGTGATAATTCTTAAAAATCTCGGTACCAGTTGCAAGAGTGAAACAATTTTATTTCTGTGATGTACCAGGTTGGAAAAGATATTCCCAATCATAACATTAGGCTTTACTGTCTCCTCCTTTCTCAAACGCTCATTAATGGGAGCCAGACGGTCTACATGATGTTACTGGGCAACATATACAGAATAAAAGGAAGTCCTGTCAAAATTGGGCACACCACTTTATCTCGTTCAAAGCCAGTCACCTGCGCTTGTTCATCTCGTGTGTATATTCCTCACCGTCTTTGCTGAACACGTGGCTCAGAACATCCATGACATTCTCCATCCCTCGAATATGTTTAACCTTAAAGTTAAATGTGGATATCTTCACCCCTGACTTGGCTACATGCCATGTCTGCATCGACCATACTCGCATACTACAGAAAGCTTGATTATCAGTTCCTGCCTGAAAGGTCCGGTGCTATAAATTTCGAACTTCTCTGACGAAAATAAAATACCAAGGCCTCAACTCGTACACTGAGTACATATTTTCCAGTGAAGCATAAGCCATTGGCTTCCTGCTATTGGGATATATGTTAGGCAAAATCGTGGCCAAACCAGATGTTAAAGTGTCCACCTAAACAGAAAACTCCGTTTCGAAATTGGGCATCAGCAGCAGGTTACCGCTTGCCACAGTTGTTTCTGGACATTCAAACGGAGCCTTCTGTGACGAGACCCACACCAAGTTCTTTCACTTTCCTTAGCTCATTAAGTTAGACTTCTAACTGGGTAAAACTAGGGACAAAATTTCGGAAGAAATTCACCATCACTTTGAAATGGAAAACTGCGATCCGATTCCTAGGTGTTGGGCAGGTATGAATCACGCTGCTCAATACTAACCCCCGCTGAAAACACTTTATATCCTGGAGAGGAGCTCTCCAGCTTCACGCAAAACGCTTAAGGACTTCCATAACATGGCCCATGTGTTCCTGATTATCTCGAATAAAGATTACCAATCAACCAAGTAGTGATAAACACATCTGAACTCAAGACCAGAAAAAGACATTGTCTAAAATACCGGACAATATTGCTGCTCTGGTTGAGAGCGCAAAGGGAACATGATTGCACTCAAACAGGTATTTACACTACTAGCCATTAAAATTGCTACACCAAGAAGAAATGCAGTTGATAAACTGGTATTCATTGGTTCAAAATGGTTCAAATGGTTCTGAGCACTATGGGACTCAACTGCTGTGGTCATAAGTCCCCTAGAACCTAGAACTACTTAAACCTAACTAACCTAAGGACAGCACACAACACCCAGCCATCACGAGGCAGAGAAAATCCCTGACCCCGCCGGGAATCGAACCCGGGAACCCGGGCGTGGGAAGCGAGAACGCTACCGCACGACCACGAGATGCGGGCGGTATTAATTGGACAAATATATTATACTAAGACTGACATGTGATTAAATTTTCACGCAATTTGGGTGCATAGATCCTGAGAAATCAGTACCCAGAACAACCACCTATGGCCGTAATAACGGCCTTGATACTTCTGGGCATTGTGTCGAACAGAGCTTGGATGGCGTGTACAGGTATAGCAGCCCATGCAGCTTCAACACGATACCACAGTTCATCAAGAGTGGTGACCGGCGTATTGTGACGAGCCAGTTGCTCGGCCACCATTGACCAGACGTTTTCAGCTGGTGAGAGATCTGGAGAATGTGCTGGCCAGGGCAGCAGTCGAACATTTTCTGTATCCCGAAAGGCCCGTACAGGACCTGGAACATGCGGCCCAGCATTATCAGGCTGAGATGTAGGGTTACACAGCGACTGAATGAAGGGTGTAGCCACGGGTCGTAACACATCTGAAATTTAACTTCCACTATTCAAAGTGCCGTCAATGCGAAAAAGAGGTGACCGAGACGTGTAACCAATGCCACCCCATACCATTACGCCGGGTGATACGCCAGTATGGCAATGACGAATACACGCTTCCAATGCGCGTATACCGCGATGTCGCCAAACACGGATGCGACCATCATGATGCTGTAAACAGAACGTTTTGCCGTTCGTTCACCCAGGTTCGTCGTTGAGTACACCATCGCAGGCGCTCCTGTCTGTGATGCAGCGTCAAGGGTAACCGCAGCCACGGTCTCCGAGCTGATATTCCATGCTGCTGCAAACGTCGTCGAACTGTTCGTGCAGATGGTTGTTGTTTTGCAAACGTCCCATCTGTTGACTCAGGGATCGAGACGTGGCTGCAAGATCCGTTACAGCCATGCGGATAAGATGCCTGTCATCTCGACTGCTAGTGATACGAGGCCGTTGGGATCCAGCTAGGCGTTCCGTATTACCCTCCTGAACCCACCGATTCCATATTCTGCTAACAGTCATTGGATCTCGACCAACGCGAGCAGCTATGTCACGATACGATAAACCGCAATCGCGATAGGCTACAATCCGACCTTTATCAAAGTCGTAAACGTGATGGTACGCATTTCTCCTCCTTACACGAGGCATCACAACAGGATTGTGTGTTGGCGAATCACGGGCTATGGGAACCCTCGAAAAGAAGAGAAAGGAATCGTTTGAGATGTGATGCAGTAGGAAGATGCTGAAAATTAGTTGGACCCATAAGGAACAAGGAGGAGCTTCTCGGAATCGAGAAAGATGGGAGCGTATGAAAAACACTGACAATAAGAGAACACATGATGATAGAACACATGTTCAAACTTCAGGAAATAACTTCTATGGTAACACAGGGAGTTGCTGGGAGTAAAATTGTAGAGGAACTCATAAACTGAAATACATACAAGACATAACTGAGGAAGTTGTGTTTAAGTGCTACTCTGAGAAGAAAAGAGAGACCGAGAGTGATTCTTGGTAGGCTGCATCAAACAAGTCAGAAGGTTTAATTAAAAAAGAAACCAAAAATATATAAACATAGTACGATCACTGTCTGGTCGAATCCGTCTGTCACATTGTCAAAAGTCTGTGTAATTATTGTTCTCTTTATGACATGAAAATAATAGTTTTGGCACATAATACCTAAATGTGTGAAAACTCTCTGGTGGTGGCCTCTTCATCTCAGAGTAGCGCTTCCGGCTCGATGGCAAGATTAACATACTGAGATGTGTCGCCGACTGTCATACCCTTCGTATTCTAGCCAGAAGATGATGAGTAGGAGACTCTTCTTAACGTTACGGTATCTTCATCGTGCCACCCCGCTGGCAACCTGAGAGCTCTTTATCCCTAAAAGCCCATAGACAATATATCTCATATTTCAACTATAGCTCCTTATCCGTAAACAAAGATGACGGGTTGCCTCATTATGTGTCTTTTGAGTCAGCTGCCCAACTATCAAAAGTATTACTCTGCGTGTTGTGGTGTAAAAAAGCTCTCTGTCGGCGATTTCCAGAGGAAATTTTAAAGAGACCTCCTAAAGTGCATGATGAAAAAGAGACGACAGCAAGGCGAAGAACGGTCGTTCACCAAAGTAAAAGAGGGAAGTGTTACAAAATGTAAACAAAGGTCATATGATAGGTTGCCCTCTGACGCTTTATAACTTGTAACAGATCTGCAAAACAAAGATACTACAACAGTACCTAGTGTCCTAGTCTACAAATTCACCGAAAGTCTCAAGAATGCAGCGAAGTTAAGGGTTTTTTCGAATATCCTACTTTACGTGTAGAAGTCACTACCACTCAGTTAGTGTAAGTAATTTCCATTTTTATGGTTTGATTATCAGTTCTTCTAAAGATTCATGCTAACATTTAGCGAAGGAGTTTCTCTAAGTTCCCTGTATAAAGTAGACAAACACGCACAATGAGCCAAAAGGTGCTCGTATTTGGCTTAAGCACAGAACAGTTTAAATCTTCCGACTGTAGTGCCCCAAAACCTAATAATTACTTGCCGTTGCTACTGCTAACAAATCATGCGCCTAAAATGAGAAAATGAAGTCTTTATACAAAACGAGTTACAATTTCGTAAGACCTTATTACGTTACGTAAGAATTTCTGAAAAATAGCAAATGAAAATTATGATGATTAATCAATATACGAACAACAGTAATAAAAGAACTTTGTGACAAGCGTAATGACAGTTAAGGTAGGTCGTTTAATACCGCAAGATATTTCCTGGTCTCTTAGCTATAAGGTAATTGTATTTTACAAATTCAAACTTTTTGTATGCACTGAAGTGACAAAAGTCGTGGGCTACCTCCTATTTTCGTGCCGGCCTTCTACCTCCTTCTACCAAGCGTAGTGCAGTAACTCAGTGTTGCATGGACTCAACAAGTAGTAGGAAGTCCCCTACAGAAATATTGAGCGTTGCTTCTTCTGTAGCCGACCACAATTGGGAAAGTGTTGCCGGTGCTGAATTTTTGCATGGACTAACGTCTCGATTAAGTCCTATAACTGTTAGATAAAATTCGTGACATGCCCTCCGGGTGGCCCAACCTTTCGCACGAACTGTGCGTAACGTAATTCAAACCAGTTGTTTTCAAATGTGGTCTGGTGACATTGCGCATCATTGTTGGGGATCATAAAGTCCATGAATGGCTGCAGATGGTCTCCAAGTAGACGAACATAACCATTTCCAGTCACTGATAGGTTCAGTTGGACCAGAGGATCCAGTCTATTCCACTTAGACACAGTCCTCACCATTGTGGAGCCACCACCAGCTTGTACAGTGCCTTGATGTCAACTTGGATCTGTGGCTTCGTGGAGTCTGTGCCACACTCGAACACTACAATCAGCTCTTACCAACTGAAATCGGTACTCATCTGACCAGGCCACGGTTCTCCATCCGTCCAAGGTCCAACAGTTATGGTCACGAACACACAACAGGCGCTGCAGGCTACGTCGTCCTGTCAGCAAAAGCACTCTCGTCTGTCGTCTGTTTCCATAGCCCATTAACGCCAAATTTCACCCTACTATCGTTACGGATACTTTCGTCTACATCCCACATCTGTATCTGCGACTATTTACGTAGTGTTGCCTCTGTTAGCAATGACAACCAAACGCAAACGCCGCTGCTCTCGGTTGTTACACTACTGGCCATTAAAATTGCTACACAAAGAAGAAATGTAGATGATAAACGGGTATTCATTGGACAAATATATTATACTAGATCTGACATGTGATTACACTTTCACGTAATTTGGGTGCATATCTCCTGAGAAATCAGTACCCAGAAGCACCGCATTGACTCAAACAGAGCTGGGATGGCGTGTACAGGTACAGCTGCCCATGCAGCTTCAACATGATACTACAGTTCATCAAGAGTAGTGACTGGCGTATTGTGACGAGCCAGTTGCTCGGCCACCATTGACCAGACGTTTTCAGTTGGTGAGAGATCTGGAGAATGTGCTGGCCAGGGCAGCAGTCGAACATTTTCTGTATCCAGAAAGGCCCGTACAGGACCTGGAACGTGCGTTCTTGCATTATCCTGCTGAAATGTAGGGTTTCGCAGGGAGCGAATGAAGGGTAGAGCCACGGGTCGTAACACATCTGAAACGTAGCGTCCACTGTTCAAAGTGCCGTCAATGCGAAAAAGAGGTGACCAAGACGTGTAACCAATGCCACCCCATGCCATCTCGTCAGGTGATACGCCAGTATGGCGATGACGAATACACGCTTCCAATGTGCATTCACCGCGAAGTCGCCAAACACGGATGCGACCATTATGATGCTGTAAACAGAACCTGGATTCATCCGAAAAAATGACGTTTTGCCATTCGTGCTCCCAGGTTCGTCGTTGAGTACACCATCGCAGGCGCTCGTCTGTGAAGAACGTCAAGGGTAACCGCAGCCACAGTCTCCGAGCTGATAGTCCATGCTGCTGCAAACGTCGTCGAAGTGTTCGTGCAGATGGTTGTTGTTTTGCAAACGTCCCCATCTGTTGACTCAGGCATCGAGACGTGGCTGCAAGATCCGTTACAGCCATGCGTATAAGATGCTTGTCATCTCGACTGCTAGTGATACGAGGCCGTTTGGATCCAGCACGGCGTTCCGTATTACCCTCCTGAACCCACCGATTCCATATTCTGCTAACAGTCATTGGATCTCGACCAACGCGAGCAGCAATGTCGCGATACGATAAACCGCAATCGCGATTGGCTACAATCCCACCTTTATCAAAGTCGGAAACGTGATGGTACGCATTTCTCCTCCTTACTCGAGACATCACAACAACGTTTCACCAGGCATCACCGGTCAACTGCTGTTTGTGTATGAGAAATCGGTTGGAAACTTCCCTCATGTCAGCACGCTGTAGGTGTCGCCACCGGCGCCAACCTTGTGTGAATGCTCTGAAAAACTAATCATTTGTCGGTTAAATTGCGCGTCTGTAGCACGTCTTCTTTGTGATGTAGTAATTTTAATGGCCAGTAGTGTAATCGCAGGCCATCAGCATTTGCGTAGTCCGTGGTGAAAAGTAATGTCTGGCATTTGGTACCCTCGGCACATTTTTGACACTTTCAATCTCTTAATATTTTATTTCCTAACGATTTGCGAACTTTAATGTCCCATGCGTCTGCCTCCAACTACCACTCCACTTTCAAAGTCTGTTAATTCTGGTTCCGAGGCTATAATCATGTGGGTAAACTTTACATGCGAATCACTTCAGTACAAATGACAGCTCCGAAAACTCCCTGGTGTGTGCGGTACCACCGCTATCTGTCTATGTGCACATCGCTATCCGATAACTTTTGTCACCTCGGTGTAATGTACAACATTAAAAACTCACACCGGGCCAAATATGTGCGTGTCGCAACGGAAAGTAAAATATTTTATGAACTTGTATTAGAAGCTTCCTTTTTTCTTTTACGATGGAGATCAAGGAAATGACGATGTATGAGACAAGGAAAACATGGTTCAAATGGCTCTGAGCACTATGGGACTTAACATCTATGGTCATCAGTCCCCTAGAACTACTTAAACCTAACTAACCTAAGGACATCACAGAACACCCAGTCATCACGAGGCAGAGAAAATCCCTGACCCCGCCGAAGGGAAACATGAGCATAAGTGTAAGTTCCTTGAAGAGTAATTTCTGAGGCAGGCTTTGTGGGCGTACATACATTTCCATTCACAATATTTCGCGCCTTATTACCTTTAGTTTTATGATTAGTCTCATGTCTTCATAAAGTGGAAAATGGCTACATAAATCAAGCTAGAAGAGTAATGGCATGACAGTGGTAGGTACACAATGCCTGAAACCACTACCTATTCAGTAAAGATATTGTAGACGGTGACTTACACATTTGCCGTACTTCACTGTCATGTATCATCGTTTTTATCATATGTTAACAACAATGTTTCTGTGCTACTGATGGTTTCAGTAATTAGCAAGGAAGGGGTCTCTAGTCATTGAAAATCAGTTCTCGTATGGAGAAGAAATAGAAAATATTATTTGTACGCTCACTGGATATTTTTAAAGAGGATTAGAGGAAATAATAAAGTTTTCAACGTTCTCTGAGAATGAGAATCTCGTGTGGTAAGTCAACACGTTTAGTCAACTCATGGACTTCTAGCGAGACCGAGCGAATGATTTTTGTATACATTACGACTGCGTCACATCACAAACTGCAACCTTTGCTTGTATAGTGATGCATGTGTTTGACCGCGATTTCAAATAGACCAGTAAACTTGGCTGTCGACCACGTCACGTAACTATAGAGCTGAATAACGAATGTCTACTGCACGTTCAGCAGTCTAGGTAAACCAAGAAAGGTGAACAGACGGTTTTCTAAATTCTGCTGGTAAGCGCACATGAATTCAATGACTTATTGTCTGCGTCATCCAACCTGCTTCCTGTACGCTTAAAAGTTAACCTGTAAATCCTCATTCTTGTATTATCTATGTTGCATTTTCTTCTTTTTCCTGTAATTTTATTTCTTAGCATACAGATATCAAGCAGCTTTCTGATTATATTATCTCTGAGTCATAACCGTTAATTAATAATGATGGAACAACGAGGCTTCATCTAACTCATCTATATTCACGAGTTTTATCCTTTATGCACCTCTCTGTGTGGCCTTGTGGTCTAATCCTTGTTTGTCGCATGCCTTATGTAACTCTTTATTAAAGCCACAGCTTAGTGGAAGCGATTTACTTTTTCCTCAGTTTTATTGTGTCGAATCCAGCTAAATACGGGCCACGTGCAACACTCATCTACGATTTCCTTTCGAGGTGGTCCGTAGTCCATTCCAGAATGTGTTGCTTTCCTCCTGCGATACATCGCTCGCCGTTAGGTGGTGAGCGTGGAGCGTCGAAACCTTAATGAGGTTAAGACAGACCGGTAGGCGGACAGTGGTGGCACGCACTGGTGAAGGTGGCTGTTGACACACAGACCCACTTTCTGCGCTTGGCTCGAAATTCAGTTTACTGAAGACACTAGGTGATATGGTATCGAAGTGTATTTTAATAGTTGCGGCAACAGAAGTGGAGATCGAACTACGAGTACGCATACATTTCTGGTACTGGGAATGTGACATCTGTACGCGTAAGCTATATTAGCGGAAGGGTACCGCCACAGCGTGAAATATTTTTGATCCGTCACGTACGGCCTTGCATGCAGATGCGGTGCCCAGTGTGAAGGGAGTTCTTCGTTGTAGTGACTTAGTAGCCGTTGTACCCGCACGGAGCGGAGGCAACGTGTGGTTCGCAAAAGTGGTATACGGTGGATGCTAAGAGCCTTTAATTGGTGGCACATTACAAGGTGTTTTGACTGATGGAAAGTAGTTCTGTGAGGATGAATAAAGGTGATCTCCACCTCGCCTTGATAAGGGCGAGCAGCTGCAAATCTATAAAACTTCGATCATTGCCCGTGGTATGATTATTTCAGTGAGTTTCACTCTGTGTCCAACAGCACCGACTTTTATTAGCTTGATGTGAATTTTGTATGTTATCTTTATCAGCAGATGTGCCGACTGCCCTTGAAAGACAGGAAGTTTTATTACTAAAGCGGTTTTAAAACTGAATTTTAGTAATTTAAATTTTACTAAACTGTCTTAAGCGGTACTGAGCTTATTGAAGGAGACTCTTAGCTAATTACTTCAATTTAAAAGCATTGGCCCATTAGCTTATTGCAGTAACCGTTCGCGAATTGTTTTGCTGGACGCCTACTACTAGACATTGGCTTCTTAAGAGCAAATTAATTGCTGGATAGTTAATGTGGCGTCATTGGCTGACACCGTGTACGTTTATTTAAAACTAGCTTTGAAGAAATATAATGTTTCTTCTTATCCATGTAAATTTAGTGTATTAATAACTGTTATAACTATTTATTATATTATCGAGTGGGGTCTTTAAAATAATAATATTTCGTTGTTGTATGTATGTTACTATATTGTTTTGGGAGTTACCTATAGCAGCCTATAACCAGACTTTTCAAGATACTGCAGGCGGGCATCAGATGCGGAGAGAAAGGGGGGGGGGGGAGAGGGGCTGGAGGGGGAAGTGTTGTGCCCTTCTCTTGTAACACTTGGTTGAAAAGTTTCGTAATTATTAACATTTTTCAGTTGCAGCTATTTAGTTGATGTACTGCTTTTGTAATGAAATGCTGTGAACTTGAAATTCTGTTACCTCTGGGTTTGTTCCTAGCACTCTAGAGTTTGAAAGTAAGTTTGCCCTACCTCTTGCGTTTATGGTTGTTATTGGACTGTATCTCAATTGCTTTAGACTTAGCGCTAAGTTAGTCCGCAGCTCGTGGTCGTGCGGTAGCGTTCTCGCTTCCCACGCCCGGGTTCCCGGGTTCGATTCCCGGCGGTGTCAGGGATTTTCTCTGCCTCGTGATGACTGGGTGTTGTGTGCTGTCCTAATGTTAGTTAGGTTTAAGTAGTTCTAAGTTCTAGGGGAATGATGACCATAGATGTTAAGTCCCATAGTGCTCAGAGCCATTTAGCGCTAAGTTAATAGAGTTACACAGCTTAGTTTTAAATTTTAATGTTCTACCTTGCTGATGAAATGGTGCGAACTGTTCTCCTTTTTGCAGTGGTTTATTGTTTGTCTTTCTCCAATTTTTTCGTTCTTCCAATCTGCTGTTTCCCGCTAAAATGTCTCTGCCCTTACTTTTTCTTTCTCTTGTACACCTTTAACTGGTTCTGAGGTTTACTTCCTATTTCGGACCTCTTCTGAAACCTGGATTTTTCCTAGGTCTTCTGAGTTTCATTGATCCAGTAATTTAGATTTGCATTATTGAAATATTTATGCAGTATTCAGTTACTCTGATTTCCTTTTAGTCTGCATTCCTGCACTCTTTTTTGGAATGTCCTACGAAGTTGGTTCTCAAACGTTTTGATGTCTGTTATAGAGTTATCTTTTACTCCTTGCTATAGATTTTCCACGTTCATGCTCCCCATTCATTATTTTATATAGGCAACAATTAAATTCTTGTAGACCTCTGTTAAAGACAATATTTAGATTTTATTTTCCTCCCAATAGGGTTGAAATAGTTTTCATTACAAAATTAATCTAGGAAACAAGCTCTCCCTTATGCCATTAATGTAACGTAGCCAAAGTACGAAATTCAGTAGAGAAAGAGGAACGCATATGTTTCTATTCTAGTATTAAGGACTACTTTATATAATTGATATTTGATGATTTATTGGATGAGATGTATAGATAATTGAGAACAAGTAAGTACAAGGAATATAGAAGAGTAATTAAATTACATAATCAGAATACATCTGTCATAGAAGTACATGCATTCAATGAAAATGAGCTTAATGGAGGGAAGGTATTCTAATATGGTAGATGTAATGGAAGTGGCAAATGGACGAGAATGAATCGTAGTTTTTGGTGACTTAAACAGAAGGATGGGAACGTCTGAAGAAGGAATTGTGGCCATTGCAAGGTCACTGGTTGCTCTATTTATTAAAATAATATAATCCTCAACCACCGAACTCAATGGTCAGCAAAGTAGATTAATTCTTATTAATCAGTTTATGCAGGGAACATTATAACAGACACCATTTTCCACCATAAAGATATACATAAATTTGAATGTGAAGAGCCTACAAGGAACTGTAAATCGACTATGGATTTGATGTTGACGAGAAAAAAGAAAGACATTAATGGCAGACCTAATAACATACAGACAAGCAGGATGCACCAGCAATCACCATATGGTAAGGGGAAAAATATACTAGTAGAAGGTACGGCTATTACGAGAATGGAGGATGAACTTATAGAACATAAAGAGGTGATGTTTAAGATACAATATAGCGGCCAAATGCTATACCAAGGCATACTATACAGTACAATTAACATGGAAGCAATAGAAGATACCATAACTACATACGAAGGAAGTATAAAATGATGAAAAGAAGAAGAAATGTGTGGAAGAGTTTTCAGTGAGTTGGAAGACATGATTAAGGAGTAGAAAAAAGCGTTTATGGAATGGATAGGGGACAAAACGTCAGAATCAGGAGACATATCTATCAATATCTGACAACAGGTTAAAATGAACGTCAGGGTAAAGAAATGAACATTAAGACAGGTAGGGCAGGTACTTAGATGGGAGAATCGGATAAAATAAATCTACTGAAAGTTGTAAGGTTATTCATGAAATGAGAAACAACAATGAGTGTAAAGAACATTATAAATAACTTCCCGCTCAAGTTAAGTTATTGCAAGGAAACACGACTTACTGAAAAAAGAGGAAACAATATAGAAACAATTTGGGGAGGATCTGAAAGCAGCGCTGTCTATGGTACAAGTAAATAAATCTCCAGCACCAGGAAATATGTAACTGGAGCTTATGAGAGGTGGAGAAACTGTGGAGTGGAATTTGTCATATGTCCCCTCGATGTACAAAAAAGATGACAAGAAGATTGCACAAATGACAGGAAAATATACGTCGCCCAGCAATGGCTAAGATTTTCTCCAGTGTGCTGGGTGAGAAAATAGAAAACGATGTGTCGGCATTAAGTGAAGGGGAAAGTGATTTTATGCAAGGACCGTCGTGCCTTCATAACATTCACTGCATCAGATATTGGAGAAATAGAGAAAGAAAAGTAAAAGCATTTTCGTGGCTTCTTTGGTCCTGCAGAACACATATGATAGTGTCCCTAGAATAAAGTTATGGAAAGCAATGAAAAATGTTAATGTGAGAGAAGAGCGGATTAACCTGGGTACAAATAAGAAATGTCTCAAATGGGAAACAGGGTTAGACGAAATATTTTCCTTGACAAGCGTCTGTAACAAGGTTGTGGAATGTAATTTATTCTGTTTAACATTTAGCCGGAACTGGCCTTGAATGGCAAGAAATTTCAGGCAGGGGAACAAAAATTGTTTACGATGCTCTTCACTCTCTTTAATTTGCGGACGACCAAGCAACATTTTCTCAAGATGAATAACATATGGAATGAATATCGAGAAAGCTTAAATGAGATCAAAGCAAATGGAGTTTTAGAATAAATCTGGACTAGGTGGAGCGTGTGTGTGTGGGGCAGGATTTGGTGAAAATTTACCCAAAGGAAAAAGAAACAAAATTCAAGAACAGCTACAATTATTTGGGAACAAAGACGAACAGTTCTTATACATTTGTCAGGCATATTAGTTGGAGGATAACACCGGGGAAGAGGGCCACTAAAGTTTTCTATGGAATAATAGGGAATAAGATTATTTGGAAGGACTCTAAATAGAAAAACATTCACGAAATAGAACTGAGGATGTGACCTCAAACACGAAATGTTTGGGAGAAAATTAAAACTGTCCACATGAACTATATGAGATGTCTGCAGATAACGAGGCAAGATGAGATACGAAATGAGGAACTATAGAGGCAAATGGGTATAACGTGGTCCAAAACAAAATCTTCGGAGAACAGGGCGCTACAGTTGTATTGGCACGCATGGAGAAATCTCATGCATAATTGGAAAAGGAAGATTTTAAACTGGGAGCGGCCCGGAACGAAAGACGAGGGGGGGGGGGGGGGAGGGAGGACGCCAAAGATCAAGAATCAAGAATATTATGGATGGGGATGGCTTGACGGAATAAATCGTATCATGCACTGAGTCTTTGCAGGCGATGAAGTGGTTTACAATGTCTAAGCAGTCTTTCTTGTCTTCCTTAACTGTCGTGGTAACAAATTACTAGTAACTGGAAACGTGTGAATATTAAATTATAGCACTGTGGAACTAAACTATGGACAAAACTACTCTAACATGTCATCTAAAATTATCGGAAAGAAATCCGCAAGTGCTAGGTTCACAACTGGGTATGTTGACTGAAATGCAGTAATTGAAAGTGAACTTTCATGTCTTTCTAACATTACTATTCCGTTCTACCATCGTAATCAGCAGAACTGAATCTCCCTCCTACTCTTCCACCCACCCCAATCCTAACGGAGGCATTTTTCTACACTGTGTCGACCGACATTGCCATTTCTGCAAGCCTGATTTCTTCAGTCATTGCTGATCGACGCTTTGATACGTAGGTGGAAAATCTTAAATTAGTGTTAATTCTTCTGAAATAATGCGTCGGCGTTTCCGTGTACTTATTACGAACAGTTGGGAACAGCTAATCATGCACTATCAGCGTATCGAGAGTGGGAGATACACGTTGATCCTCACGGCGCGACCCTAGGGACGATCTAATCGCCCAGTTGCCGGCAAACACGTAATGGACGTCGGCTAGAGCAGTCACGATCCGCAGTCGGACGACGGGGGTCAGCTAACTGCAGGCAGAAAATGTCATCGATAGGGATGAAACAAAAGTTCGGCGCCAACGCATCTGGCTGCTCACGCGGCATTGAATGCTGTTTATAGGTCAAGGCCTGAAACTTAATAACACTGCCCGTGGGGACTTGGGAGCCGTGTGTCCGGAGTAGGCAGGGGCAGTTCCAGTCACGAATGTGCCACTAGTGACCCTGTCATGTGATGAACCCTTCACTGTTTGCTGCGCCTCTTCCTAAGCAGTATCTACGATCCACTAGAGATAGGTGAGACGGTGGCGGATATCATTCTAGAGAAGAAGGGACTGTTGAGCAAACGGACGTGGGAGTGAAACTAGCTGCTCATAAGTACAAGTAACTCTATGAATCATTCAAAGTCTCAAATATTCAGTGCAGTGCCAGAAATAGAAAATAAATTCCCGTAGTCGGAATTTGAGCATTTCGTGGAGGAGAAACTTACTATCTGATCAATAGTGTCGGGACACCCTAAGGAAAGAGAAAGTGGCATCCGTTATGAAAGGAGGCAGGGAGTATGGTATCGTCAGTAGCGAAGCGTTAACGGCAAGATATGCCAGACACGTGTGTTATGTGACCTCAAACGCGAACTTTTAATTGGGTGTGTGCTAAGTAACAAATCCTCCTAGAACAGGTCGGCCTTTCTAAAGTTGCCCGAACAGTTAGTGTTGTGGTATTAATTGTAAACGCGAAGGAACATCCACAGCGAAATCAAGAGGAGACAGGAGCCGCGCACTGAGGAAGTGACTGTACAAATCGCGTAAAATCAGCAGAAAATATCACTCGTGAATTCCGAAGTGCTACGCTACTGGCCATAAAAATTGCTACACCAAGAATAAATGTAGATCATAAACGAGTATTCATTGGACAAATATATTATACTATAATTGGCATGTGATTACATTTTCAGGCAATTTAGGTGCATAGATCCTGAGAAATCAGTACCCAGAACAACCACCTCTGGCCGTAATAACGACCTTGATACGCCTGGGCATTGAGTCAAACAGAGCTTGGATGGCGTTTACAGGTACAGCTGCTCACGCAGCTTCAACACGATACCACAGTCCATCAAGAGTAGTGACTGGCGTATTGTGACGAGCCAGTTGCTCGGCCACCATTGCCCATACGTTTTCAGTTGGTGTGAGATCTGGAGAATGTGCTGGCCAGGGCAGCAGTCGAACATTTTCTGTATCCAGAAAGGCCCGTACCGGACCTGCAACATGCGGTCGTGAGTTATCCTGCTGAAATGTAGGGTTTCGCAGGGATCGAATGAAGGGTAGAACCACGGGTCGTCACACATCTCAAATGTAATGTCCACTGTTCAAAGTGCCGTTAATACGAACAGGAGGTGACCGAGACGTTTAAGCAATGGCACTCCATGCCATCAGACTGGGTGATACGCCAGTATGGCGATGACGAATACACGCTTCCAATGTGCGTTCACCGCGATGTCGTCAAACACGGATGCGACCATCACGAAGCTATAAACAGAACCTAGATTCTTCCGAAAAAATTACCTTTTGCCATTCGTGTACCCAGGTTCGTCGTTGAGTTCACCATCGCAGGCGCTCCTGTCTGTGATGCAGCGTCAATGATAACCGCAGCCATGGTCATCGAGCTGATAGTCCATGTTGCTGCAAACGTCGTCCCAATATTCGTCGAACTGTTCGTGCAGATTACTGTTGTCTAGCAAACGTCCCCATCTGTTGACTCAGGGATCGAGACGTGGCTGCACGATCTGTTACAGCCATGCGGATAAGATGCCTGTCATCTCGACTGCTAGTAGTACGAGGCCGTTGGGATCCAGCCGGGCGTTCCGTATTACCCTCCTGAACCCACCGATTCCATATTCTGCTAACAGTTATTGGATCTCGAGCAGCAATGTCGCGATACGATAAACCGCAATCGCGACAGGCTACGATCCGACCTTTATCAAATTCGGAAACGTGATGGTAGGCATTTCTGCTCCTTACACGAGGCATCACAACAACGTTTCACCAGGCAAAGCCGGTCAACTGCTGTTTGTGTATGAGAAATCGGTTGGAAACTTTCCTCATGTCAGCACGTTGTAGTTGTCGCCACCGGCGCCAACCTTGTGTGAATGCTTTGTAAAGCTGTTTTGCGTATCACAGCATCTTCTTCCTGTCGGTTAAATTTCGCGACTGTAGCACGTCATCGCCGTGATGTAGCAATTTTAATGGTCAGTAGTGTATAAGCAGTCCAGCTAGCACAACTCTTGAGCGTTCGTAGTTAAAATGACTGGGGTACAATGGTCAAACAGTTTCTCGTAAGCTAAACATTGCTGAAGTCGATACTAAGCGATGCTTAAAAAATAATGGCTCTATGCACTATGGGACTTGACATCTTAGGTAATCAGTCCCCTTGAACTTAGAACTACTTAAACCTAACCAACCTAAGGACATCACACACATCCATGTCCGAGGCAGGATTCGAACCTACGACCGCAGCGGTCGCGCGGTTCCAGGCTGAAGCGCCTAGAACCGCTCGGCCACTTCGGCTGCCTAAGCGATTCTTCAGGTGGTGTGAGGAGCAACGTCATAATCAGTTAGTAACTGGAAACAAGTGATATCGGATGATGAATCTGTCTATACCCTGTGGCGGTCCAATGGACGGGAATGCCTGGAGAAAGATTCTGCAGTCATGTTAGTACCAATAATGATAGATGGAGGGCGTGGTGCTACAGCGTGGATGTGTTTTCCGTGGTTATAGTGTGGAACCCCTCTTGCACTTAAGAAAACGCAAAATGCGAACGGATATGAACACATTTTACAGCAATTTTGTTTCCAATGGGCCCGCAGCTCGATATAAGTCGTGTAAAGACATTATGAATTAAGTCCAAAAAGCTGCTTCTGTTTTGAGATGTTTATTTAATCACGACAGGCCTGTTACAGCACTATTGCCACCATCAATCTGAAAGTAGTGGTTTTATTATATAGTATTTTTTAGGACAGATCGTAGCCTACTTGTCATATAAGGTTGTCAATCATGTATATGAAAAAGTAGGCTACCATCTGAAAATAGTATACAATGAAACCACTACTTTCAGATTAGCTGATGATGGAAATAGTGACGACACAGGCCTGTCGTGATTAAATAAACATCTCAAAATAGAAGCAGCTTTTAGGACCTAATTAATAATGCCTTTGCATTTTACAGCATTGTGTACATTGTACAGTAGAGGAGTGGATCGTTCTATCAGCCTGATAACGTACCCTCTCATCAAACAGCATCAGTGACGCAACAGTTGGTAGGAATAACATTCCTGAAATGGACTGTCCAGCCAGAGTCCCCCAGAGTTCCGGCCGGAACCCAGTGGAACACCTCTGAGGTGACAACATCGACATCGCTGCTACTGGTTCCTCTGGTTTCGGTTCTTAAGGAAGAATGGTCTGCCATTCCTCCACACACATTCATCAATAGTTTCAACAGCGGAGTACAAGCCGTTATGAAGGCCAAAGGTGGCTCATCCCGTATCAGTGTCGACAAATAGATGTCCTGATACCTTTGGTCAGACAGCGTATGTCGGGAGTGGGAGCGAGTTCAGTCGGTGTCAGTGAATGCAGGAAACTGACGACTCTACCCTTCCAAGAAATTACGGAAGACGCAGAAAGGTCTTCCGGGAGTTGTAGCGGAGATATTGAGATGGAGATAATTAAGACAAAATCGACGGCCGGACAGTCGGAGTTAGAACAACCATACAATGTGGCACCGTGGTAATACTACGACAAATAAATCTTAACTACACTATTTGCCTCTTTCAGTCGGTACTTCTTTCTAATCTGAGAAAGAGAAGGTCAGGAGTATGATGGAGTGGTCCAAGGAATGCAGTAGCGAGTTCCAGACGGTGTTATGACCCCACAAAATTACCAGATATGAACCCTATTGAACACATCTGGGATTTGATTGAACGTGGTGTCAGAGATCATCGCCCCCCCCTCCCACCCCCTCCCCGGATTTTACGGGAATTCGGCCTCGTTGCTTCCATGTGGTGACGCATTGCTGATGTTATCCGTGACAAAGATGCACATACTGGTTATTAGGTAGGAGGTGATAATGTTGTGGCTGATCAGTGTCACCATGTCCATCTTCCCAGTCCCGCAAGATACGCCGGAGAGCTTCTGCGATGTTTGGAAGGTAGGAGATCGATACTGGTGGAAGCTGCGAGAGCAGGTCGTGTGTTGTGCTTGGATAGCTCAGCCGGTAGAGCATTTGCTTACAAAAACAAACGCCCGAGGTTCGAATCACTATTCGACAATCAGTTCTAGGCTGCGAAAAAGTTTTATGTACTCGCAGATGCCATTGAAAATGTGCAAATTCACTCTGGATTCAAAGGAATTGTTGGTAGGATAGAGTTTATTTGCGAAATCTCTTGGTATTAATCTCACCTTAGACCAGTAACTCAGAAACTAAGATAAATGTCGGTTATGGGTGCACAGTTAGATTTTATTTTGATAATAGATATCCAACATACTAAGATGACTCCTGCACTTAAGACATCTTCCGGCACACCCTTAGTTGCTTGTAAAATAGTTAACTGCAAGACCAGTATTCGCTCATAGAGCCTGTCAACAGTAACACACCATGCAATTGAAATATCAAATGACATGCTACTCAGTTGTAAAATGTTTATGAAATTGAAACCGATGTGGAATCTACACACTGGACGCTATCAGTGCCCGGCAACAGAAACGAATTATTAAACAATTGTTTCATTCAATGGAGATTTGTTAAAATAGATCGACGGGAGAAATGAACTGGAACCATTATTTGGGCCTTTAGATCTAATTTCAACGGATAATTCTACAATTCTTGTGCAGCAAGGTAGTAGGATTCTGACAGATGACATTTTAACAGACAGTGCTCAAATAGAAACAATGTAAACCCAATTATGAATGGACTGTCTCATCAAGGTACACAATTAATGGCTATAAACAATAGACCATATGTTCCTGATGCAGATTCATACAAAGCAGGGAGGTTCATTAATGAGAACAGGATACAGTGTTATAAGAGTAGCTTAAAAGAGGTGTTATGAGATGAGATGCAAATAGAAAGATATATTAATGTCACATTGAATGAATTCAGTAGTAAATTTGTGCCGCATTTGAAAGTAGTTTGCGTAAAGGATTATCCAGAAAATTCATTAAAAATCATGTAATCCATTGCTAACAAAGGGAATTAATATCTCATGTAAGTGGAAGAGGGAAATTTATGTAAAGAATAGGTCAATACCTGACGCCACATTTCACACTAATGTAATGGTGTTATATTTTAAGGAAATTCGTTAACTGTCCAGAACTAAGCACTTCCTGACATATATTAATAACAAAGATAAGGAAAAGCATCATCCACTCAATTCCGAAGACGGCAAGAGCTGACAAGTGCGAGAATTATCGCACAATCAGCTTAACAGCTCATGCATCGAAGCTCCTTACAAGAATAATATACAGAAGAATGGAAAAGAAAATTGAGAATGCGCTAGGTGACGATCAGTTTGGCTTTAGGAAAAGTAAAGGGACGAGAAAGGCAATTCTGACGGATTGTAGCCTATCGCGATTGCGGTTTATCGTATCCCGACATAGGTGCTCGCGTTGGTCAAGATCCAATGACTGTTACCAGAATATGGAATCGGTGGGTTCAGGAGGGTAATACGGAACGCCGTGCTGGATTCCAATGGCCTCGTACAGTTCGACGACATTTGCAGCAGCATGGACTATCAGCTCGGAGACCATGGCTGCGGTTACCCTTGACGCTGCATCACAGTCAGGGGCGCCTGCGATGGTGTACTCAACGATGAACCTGGGTGCACGAATGGCAAAACGTCATTTTTTCGCATCAATCCAGGTTCTGTTTACAGTATCATGATGGTCGCATCTGTGTTTGGCGACATCGCGGTGAACGCACATTGGAAGTGTGTATTCGTCATCGCCATACTGGCATATCACCCGGCGTGATGGTATGGGGTTCCATTGGTTACACGTCTCGGTCACAACTTGTTCGCATTGACGGCACTTTGAACATTGGACGTTACATTTTAGATGTGTTACGACCCGTGGCTCTACCCTTAATTCGATACCTGTGAAACCCTACATTTCAGCAGGATAATGCACTACCGCATGTTGCAGGTCCTGTACGGGCCTTTCTGGAAACAGAAAATGTTCGACTGCTGCCCTGCCCAGCACAGTCTGCAGATCCCTCATCAATTGAAAACGTCTGGTCAATGGTGGACGAGCAACTGGCTCGTCACAATACGCCAGTCACTACATGGTATCGTGTTCAAGCTGCTTGGGCAGCTGTACCTACACACGCCATCCAAGCTCTGTTTGACTGAATGCCCAGGCGTATCAAGTCCGTTATTACGGCCAGAGGTGGTTGTTCTGGGTGCTGATTTCTCAGGATCTATGCACCCAAATTGCGTGAAAATGTAATCACATGTCAGTTATAGTATAATATATTCGTCCAATGAATACCCGTTTATCATCTGCATTTCTTCTTATTGTAGCAATTTTAATGGCCAGTAGTGTATTCTTCAAAGTAATATAGTCAAAGAGTAGTCTCACACGTAAGTACGGACAATTTACTTAACATGTCACACATTGAATTTTGGAGGGGTAACTGAAAATGCTGTTCACACATTCACTCACCAAATACTGCAAGCCTAAATTCACATAAAACCTCCGGTTTCTTTTTTGTGATCTTTCCATGGCACTTTTTGAGTGGATCACATTACAGTGCAGAAACTTAAGTTTGCACCCAACTGGTGTAACAGAATTCATAAAGTTGTGCTGAAAAATTCATAGAATGTTAGAAATACAGAAAGTTTTAGCTAGTGGGAAGAAATCACAGGGAAGTCATACAGTGCACAGTTTTGATACTACTCCTGTATCTTTTACAGGACGTCCCTGGAGGAATGGTAAATATTCAGGGCTATTACAAAAACGAAAATTTGAAGCAAGAACTTCTAGTAAAGGTGGTCTCCACAACGCATACCTTAAGAGCTATGAACACTTCACCTCAGATACTATGAAACAAGTCTCTTCTACTACTAGCTTCTCATTTTCCATACATCAAAAAAGAAAAAAAATTGTCCTGTGAACACGGTCTCCTAACTATGTAACTTCAGAACTATGGTCACTTGTTCATCTTCGCAATTGTGAAACACATCCCTTCTATTGAACAAGCGATCATAGTTTTTAAGGTATGTGTCTTTCTACTTAACAATCAATAAACAAAATTTCTAATTTTTTAGGTGATAACAGTGTTGTAATAAATCGCATTACAGACAGTTAAATGTGTTTTACAAAGAATTACTCAGTGTTTTTCTGAAAACGGACTACCCTTAAATTTTGAGAAACTCACTATTTTCAGTTCTGTACAGCAAACGGTCATACTGGTAGTTGATGTAGCACATGAGCACTAATTTGTAAATGCGGTAGAATGCTCAAAATTGTTGGATGTACGTACTCAAGGAAACTTGAGCTGTAAGAGCCATTTCACTGCATTTTTAAAACAATTAAGCTCAGTTACCTTGGCTCTTCATGTAATTGCTAAACTTGGAAACAGACGAATCAATTTGCTGACATATTCTGCATATTTCCTCTCAGTAGTATCTTATGAAATAACTCCCTAGGATAATTCATCACTTAGAGAGAAACTATTGACTGCGAGAAATATAATAAGAGGTATTTACCCATGGTCTTCATGTAGCTTTCTCATCAAGGAGTTGAGCTGGCTCTGAGCACTATGGGACTTAACAGCTGAGGTCATCAGTCCCCTCGAACTTAGAACTACTTAAACCTAACTAACCGAAGGACATCACACACATCCATGCCCGAGGCAGGATTCGAACCTGCGACCGTAGCGGTCACGCGGTTCCAGACTGTAGCGCCTAGAACCGCACGGCCACTTCGGCCGGCTGGAGTTGAGCATTTTAACTGCAGCATCACAGTACATATATTCTGTAATAGATTTCGCCGTAAGTAGTCCATCACAATTGACACAACACTCCTGTTTTCAGATCTTGCAGTGGCCACTGATGTACTTCATGACGATATTCAAGTCGCCAGTGTCGATGGTTCTGCCATTCACATACTCCAGTAAATGCAGTTATGCTTCGTCAGAAATAAAAGAACTGTGACTGACGCCCGAACAACAGGGACTTACATACACAAACAATAGAAAATAGTGCATTGAGAATGGCTAGCTACTAGCCGAAATCTGGATTTGCATAATAAAATATAAAAAAAGCACGATTGATTGCTGTACTCTATAATTTGTATCAACTCGTCCGTCACTTACTGTCTGAGTACCATCTAACCGTTATTTCATA
Source organism: Schistocerca nitens (assembly GCF_023898315.1). Taxonomy (NCBI): domain Eukaryota; kingdom Metazoa; phylum Arthropoda; class Insecta; order Orthoptera; family Acrididae; genus Schistocerca; species Schistocerca nitens. Next base: position 254,868,469 of record NC_064622.1, read on the forward strand.
CTTGGACACTCGATACATAAACGTTACTCTATTAGGTATCACTTTGGTTTGTACACACCCTTTGAGCTGTGCTACTAACGCCAACCTAAACTGCTAAATGGTGCTACGAGTTTGACTGTTTGACTGACATGTACGGTACATTCCGTACGTGAATTCTCCCCCCTCCGATGAGCATTTTTGAAAAGTCGATGGAGGCTCCATGTAGAGTGTGATCGATATGCATAGAACATATGGTGATTTCGGATGATTTAACAACAGTGTGGAAAGGGTGTCTGTCCCTGTCCTCACGAATTGTGGAACTTGCGACGATGAGATTACTCAACGGTACAGATACGTATACAGTAGCTGCTGCTTCATCCAGAGAGCAATGCGGAGACGCCAGACTAAGATATGGTTTCTGAGGAGGGGCAACAGGTTTTCCGCTAATTTGTAGGGCAACTATTTTGATATAGATCTGGGATTTAACGTTAGCAAACATGGCTTTACTCTGTTACTACAGCTTTCAACGGTTGTCAGCAAGATCAAACGGAAGGTAATATACTACCTGAGGGCATGCAGCTCTACTGAATAACTTAGTGATGACGGCATATATGGATGTAAAATAATCAACAGCCAGTGATTCGTATTCATTCGTATCTGCAAGGTTGGAGTGGAGGGGTGGGGCGACGGAGGGTGAAGCGCTCTGAAACGACGCCTGTGGCCACAGGGGTGACTTACTTGAGCACCAAATTAATCCAGTATCTGTACTCACCATTGCCTAAGGCAGGGGAGTCTTCTACGTACTTGTCTTCACACTTGATCACTGTGACGGTACCCTAGCCAGATTAATATTAAGGAGACTACAATAGTTTCAATTAAACAGAGAAATTGTTCATAGAGAAACACAAATACACTTACAAGAAGAGTCACGCATTCAACAAACAATAAAACACTGAAATGAGTGTCAAAAGTGCTGTTACTATAGATAATTACTAATTAAGTGACCGACATACAGCACTTGGTCATTAAGGAAAAAATCATTCACAAGAAATCATGTGACATATATGACTACGGGAAGCCATCACATAAAATGAAGACGAGCGAAAGAGATTCTGTCTGGTGAGGGTACACCACGGTATAACGTTGAAGATTATCTTCGCGGAGGTATAGGGGTGCCTGTGGCAAGAATGCCGTCTTCAGTAAGAGTTATAGTCGTATTTTCTTTTAATTATCGCTAGTAGCGAGCAACAAGTTTGAAAACTCTTTTCCTAGCCAACACTGGCAGACTCTTTTGAAATTTTGAAGCCTTAGACACTAAGATAAACTACTGCATAGATTCATGTGATCTAGAGGCTATGTGTACCATTTGAGGAAGACACGTGTTTCCGTTACAAGGTCAAACCACAAAATTGGGACACATCTGGCTTTTGGTTTAAAACCTCAACACTCAAAGAATATAGTCGACTGTGCAGATAGGTTCTACGTTTTCTAGCCAACCTAACTGTTCACTACAGAAGCTTTGAGGACGCAGCTGACATCCATTAGTATGGAGGAACTGTTCAAATTCTCAAAAGGTCTTACGTTTAACGAAAACGCCGCCTTGCCAATAATTAATAGCCTCTTGATTAAATGGAATATCCAACATCAAAAAATTAAAAAATTCCTCTACCCGTATTTCTCATCACTAGGTAATTAATATCTCTGATCTCTGATCTGCCGTAGTATCACACATAAAATAATAAAAATGAAGCATTCATTAAAATATACAATGAATTTCTGGTTGATAGTCAAAATTATTGGTTAAATTTAGGCGCTCCGAGAGAATATAGCAACACAGGACTGCCTCGGATGACTTTTTCGCTGGGAAAAACAAAACTGCTGTTCTGCGGGCCAGAGCGTGGAATGTTGGACCTCTTAACTGCATAAGTAGGTTAGAGAATATAAAGATATGAGCTGAACTTAGTGACACAACAGACCTCACAAACTGTGACAAGGCTGGGCGACTATATGTCTACAGATTCATTCTGCTAAGTCTGGAGTATTGTTGTAGCAGTATGGGGCAAGGACAAGGCCACGCCAGTAGTCAACTGTGTGACTGAAAGTGGGGCCCTGTCATGATGAATCAGGCTGAGTGACTATAAATACTGGTCGATCGTGCCAAGCAGTATCTCATCTTTGACGTCTTCCAACATCAAAAGTTACTCTATGCCAGCTGACGGTGTCATGTGGTCCATTCAGCTTCATCTACCTCAGTCATCCATTAGTTTTACAGGCCGCTGCTAGACCTGATGCTATCAGACCTCGGGGCAGTCATTCCGGATGTTGAAAGGCTGCTTCCGGATGCCATGAACACAGGGTGCAACCAGCTGCAGGTGGTGGCTCATTTCGGTGTCAATGACACATTTCGCTTTGGTTCGGAGGAGATTCTCTCTGGTTTTGGGCAGTTAGCGGAAATTGGTAAAGTCTTGCTTGCGAGATTAAGGTGAAGCTCACAATCTGCAGCAGCGTCGATAGAAACGACTGTGGTCCTTTGGTGCAGAGCCAAGGGGAGAGTCTGAATCAGAGGCTCAGGAGATTCTGTGACCGTGTAGTCTGCAGGTTCCTTGGGTGGGTTTTCGGGTTGCGCTTAATAGGTCAGGAGTCCACTACATACAGGAAACGGCTACTACACAGGCAGCGGGGGCCGAGTGGAAGGGACTTGAAGGTTTTTTAGTTTAGAGGGCCTTGGGGAAACACAGAAAAGGTGTCCTCCTAAAAGGGGGCAGGTGAAACACAGAAAGTTAGTTGAAGAAACGCTCGGTATTGTAAGTTGTAGTAGCCGTGGGGAAAGAACCAGAGCTCCAAGCCCCAATAGAAAGCACTCGAGCTCAAATAGTTTCACGTACAAAATGGTTCAAATGGCTCTGAGCACTATGGGACTCAACTGCTGTGGTCATAAGTCCCCTAGAACTTAGAACTACTTAAACCTAACTAACCTAAGGACAGCACACAACACCCAGCCATCACGAGGCAGAGAAAATCCCTGACCCCGCCGGGAATCGAACCCGGGAACCCGGGCGTGGGAAGCGAGAACGCTACCGCACGACCACGAGATGCGGGCGTTTCACGTACAGAAAGCTGGCTAAAGCCGGAAACAAGTTCAGCAGAAATTTTTCAAACGATCTAACAGTGTTCAGAAAAACAGATTAAATACAATTTGTGGTAGAGTATTTATTACTGTCAGAAGTAGTTTGCCTTGTAGTGAAATTGAAGTAGATAGTTCTTTCGAAATAGTATGGGTATAAGTTACACTTGACAATCGGGCTAAACTATTAATTGGGTCGTTTTACCGACCCTCCGACTCAGAAGATTCAGTTGTAGAACAGTTCAAAGAAAATTTGAGTTTCACTTGAAATACGTACCTCACTCATACAATTATGGTCGGTGGTACTTCGATATACTAGACAAATTATACGTTTAAAGGCGGCGCCAGGCATAAAATGTCATCCGAAAATCTACTCAGTGCTTTCTCAGAAAATTATTTTTAACTTTTAGTCCATGGGCCCACTCGAAGCGTAAATGGTTGCGAAAGCATACTTGACCTCTTAGCAACAAATAATCCTGGACAAATAGTGAGTATCATGACGAATACAGGGATTAGCGACCAGAAGACAGTAGCTGCTAGGCTGAATACCGTAACTCCTACAGCCATCAAAAAGAAATGCAAAGTATACATATTTATAAAAGCTGATAAAAATTCTCTTAACACCGTTTTAAGAGAAAATCTGCACTCCTTCCGATCTGATCATGTAAGCTTAGAAAAATTGTGGAATGATTTCAAAGAGATAGTATTGACAGAAATTGAGAGATAAATATCACATAAATTAATAAGTCGTGGTACTGACCGCCCATGGTACACAGATCATGTTAGATCGCTGCTGCAGAAGCAGCGAAAAGAGCATGCCAAATTAAAAGAACGCAAAATCTCCAAGACTGGCAAAGTTTTGCAGAAGTTCGAAATATACCGCCTACTTCAATGCGAGTTGCTTTCAATACTTTCCACAGCGAAACTTTGTCTCGAGATCTGGCAGAAATCCCAAAGACATTCTGGTCGTACATAAAGCACACCAGTGGCAACACGCAATCAATACCTTCACAGCACGATAACAACGGTGAAGTCACTGATGACAATGCCACTAAGGCAGAGTTATTAAACATGATTTTCCAAAACACCTTCATTAAAGACAACGAAGTAAATATTCCTGAAATCCAATCAAGAACAACTGCCGAGACGAGAAACATAGAAATAGATATCCTCGGTGTTGCAAAGCAGCTGAAATCACTTAATAAAAGCAAGGCTTCCGGTCCAGATCGCATACCAATCAGGTTCCTCTCAGAGTATGCTGCTACTATAGCTCCATATTTATTATTTTCCTCTTGGCATTCCTTTTAGCACTTCATGCTTCTTTGGTAACTAGAAGAGCGAATCTTGCAGCTTCATGCACCCGTTGTCTCTCACACGCAAGCAATTGATCTTTCATATTAGAGCCACATTTTATGCCTAAATTTCTCAGGACTTGCAACCTTCCTATCACTCCATCATTGAAACATATCACTGCATCTAGTACACCAACTTTTTTTAATGTGTTTAGTCCTACAAAAACATTCTTCGGTAATCTTTCCCATATGCAATGGTTGAAACTTTCCTTTGTATTCTGAGTGCCCCATGAAGACATTTACTTAGCAACACAGCGTCACTCAGGTCTCTAAAAATTGGTTTTATTTCGTTCATAACAGGTTCAGGAAGTGAATGCTTATGATGGTATGTTTGATCACTTTCTTTTGTTTTTTGGTAACCACACCAAGAATCTGCTCCTTTAGGGCAAAGTCTGTGAACAAAGTGTCCGCAGCTCGTGGTCTTGCGGTAGCGTTCTCGCTTCCTGCGCACGGGGTCCCGGGTTCGATTCCCGGCGGGGTCAGAGATTTTCTCTACCTCGTGATGACTGGGTGTTGTGTGTTCATCGTCATCATTTCATCATCATTGACGAGGAAGTCGCCGCAGTGGCGTCAACTAAAAAGGACTTGCGATACGGCGGCCGAACTTCCCCGTAAGGGGCCTCCCGGCCAACAATGCCATACGATCATTTCATTTCATTTCATTTTGTGAACAAAGTGGTCATCTGTGGACAACTTATGAAACTAGGTGGCCCTTACAGCTTTTCTCATTACTGTAACATCATTAAGAGGTGCAGTTCGTCTAATAGACAGTCCATAATAACTCTGAACAAGATCTGTGTCAGTTTCAGCGCCCACCCTCATTTGCACATGTCCACAACACCCCAGTTTTGTTACCAAGGTATCACCATAAACATTGAACTCATTAATTTTATTGAAAGATTTACAGTCCCCATTGCCTAGGTACTTCGTATATCTAACGTTACAAACGGGCACCGACCTTTGAAATATTTCGGAGCTCCATCACACTCCGTACGTCCACTGTAACCACCATAATTCTTAGAACATTGATGTCCAGTATGTCTTTCAGTGTTACCATGGCAGGTGTGCCAGTACTTAGGTAAGCACTCAACATCAACAACTTATCCATTCTCCAGAGAAGTAGTACTTACAACACCATCCAGGACCAATTTCCTCGATGTAGTCATGTCCCTTCGAGTGCAACAGGAATGTCCCTGGTTGCACTAATATTTACAGTTTCCACTACTGCACGTTTCATAAATGCTTTAGACACAACCGTCAAGGCACCTGCTAGTATTTTTATATACTTGCTAAACGTACTGGGAGGGGAAGGAAGGTTCATCAAACCACAAAACGTTTGAAAAACCTTTTTACCTTTTCCTACTGCATGCATTGCATACACTGACTTCAAATTCACGTCATATAAAATATGCACAATTTTCTAAGTCATTTTCAAATGGTTCAAATGGCTCTGAGCACTATGGGACTCAACTGCTGAGGTCATAAGTCCCCTAGAACTTAGAACTATTTAAACCTAACTAACCTAAGGACAATACACACATCCATGCCCGAGGCAGGATTCGAACCTGCGACCGTAGCGGTCGCGCGGTTCCAAACTGTAGCGCCAGAACCGCTTGGCCACCAGCGGCCGGCTAAGTCATTTTCGAGGTAGATTTATTGCAGGATCTACATAGAACAACTAATTTGGACGCTAAACCCTTCCTGCTTCTTTGTTGTTCAGTTATTTTCAGACAGCCTACACCATCACATTGTTTACATTTTGCCACTTCCTTTATCAAAGAAGATAAGATGCCCACATCAACAACAATAAATCCACTAGAAACAACGTCATTGTTAACACAAAGAGACACAAGGAGGCGTGCGATGTGGGAGCTTCTTCCCTGAATAACTGGTACACAGGTTACTTTCAACAGTGTGGCTTGCTTTGTTTGTGAACTGGTTACCACTGAATTGCCTTCTATCGAATTTCTTGATGCGTGGTATAGTTTGTATTTATTACACACTAAACGATATGTACTTCCACAAATATATATAGCACTTGGGCAACAAGCATTCAGCAAGACGTGAACAAACTGCTTCAGCGAAACAAAAGTAAATACTAGCAAAGATAATCATTTACAGACACTAGAAACGTTCATTGTTACCATCACAATATGTATATTATACAATATATCACACGTATAATCACTGGAAACAGAATGCTCACAGTTCTTTTCGAAACAATACTGGTTTCTATAACAGAAATAAAGCGGGCGTGGCTGCATACATGACCGTAACTTTAAAATTTGGTATATATAGGTCATTTTCCTTTGAAACTGTATAATGTATATATCACTGTGATTAGGAAATACTATAGAATTTAATAAAATCTTCAAAATTTTCGATTTTTCCACTATTTACAAGTACCCTGTATCCTTAAAGATACACATGAGAAATTATAAAAACTTTGTAAACCAGTTTCTTATTTTAATCAGTCAGCTTTGAATAAGAAGTGTGGTTCAGGTTCAGGAGTGTCAAACATAGAAAGTAACTATCTAGAACCATTCCATAGGATGTTCAATACTGGGCTATAGGATTTTGTTTGGACTGCAGAGTTCAAAAGCCAGCAATGAAGATGACAAGTTTGAATCCTATCTCTTCTGTCTTCAAGTCACATGGATCCCCTTGTAGTGGTCTATCATTTCATTACCAGTAGGTTGTTACGTTTCAGTCTAAGTTTGTGTGTGTGTGTGTGTTTGTGTGTGTGTTACAGACGGAGAGAGAGGAATGGTTTTAATTTATCTTGCGATTTTTTGTAGGCAAAATTCAGAAATACATAAGCCATTTGGTAAGTTTTGTATTAGATACTCGTACAATAAAACTTAAGAACATTCCAAAAGGATTGTCGACTGCATATGGCATTTCACCTTTAAATTGCGCTACACTACAAAGTTAAGTGTTTCGTTGCAATACTGGTTACCAGCAAAACTCCAAAGTAGAGGAATCTAGTAGAAGATACATTTGTCGTTTGTACATAAATACCATTTACGAGCCATTAAGTTTAGTAATGCCGTTCGCCTGCTTAGCTCAGTCAGCGAGCGAGCTCAGGCCTAACCTGGTTATATGAGAGTCGACTAGGAACGTATGCGTAGGAGCGTGCCTTTTTTGTCGGGTCTGGGTCGGGTCTGCAGGTCTGGCGTTAGCAAGGACACTGCATTCTGTTAACTTTTCATCCCTTAGCCGACCGTGCTGACCATTGTTCCGCTGAGGTGTTCACCACTACTTGGGGGTCATCGACTGACATCGAGACATCGCCTTCAGACATTGTACGAACATCTAGTTAAATGTAGGATGATGTTGCTATTGGAGCGTTTCTGATTCCACAACCGCCGAGCCGTTGGTAACATGCACCCAACGTCCTACACCCAATACTGAGACGGCCATAGTTGTAATTGTATCTACACGCCAGGCACTCTTACAGTGTGGTGTAAATTGCTGAAGTACGATAGCCGGAAGAACATCTGGAAACGTAACTGTAGGGTTATTAAAACAAATCAAGCTGGATAAAGGAATAAGGCTAAGAGTGAATAATAGAAAGCTTTGTAGGCTGGCTATTATGAACAGAATAGCGAAGCCATTATTATGGGGAAAATAAATACAAAGCCAAGACTCTGCTCAGCAGTACCAGTTTACAAGCCTACTAAGTTCCTCGGAGAAAAAGAGATAGCTACGATCTATGACGCGTTGAATGAAATTTTTCAAATCGATAACTGAAAATCTTTGATGGAGAATTGAAATTCCATAATAGGCGAAGGAATGGAAAGGTAAGTAGTGGAGAACATGAAAAAGAAAGAAAATGAGAGCGCCAGATAGTGAATCAATTAGCTTCATTTTCCACGGATCAGTTGCATGATAATCATAACGATATGCAATGGGTCATTTTACATCAAAATTGCCAATTAATTTGTAAATATGGCTACAATCTAAATTTTTTTTTCAAACGGAGAGATGTGAGTCAGTAAATCATAACCACCATTATTTTCACATATCAACAGTAAGAACTCTTCAGCGAGATAGAAGATCCGAAGGAGAGACTTCTCTGTTTGTTTTCCGATTTTACTTTGCGGTCTGTCAGACATTTTATATTACTGGGTAAGTTATCAAAAGTTATTTTTGCAACATTCTGCAATCCCTTTTGGGCTAAAAGCAACATTAATGTGGAATAATAAATGCGTTTTTTTCCTCCTTGTATTGTTATTACGTATATCATTGTTTCTTTTGAGCTACAGTGAATTATTTACAAAAAATTTAATGAGAGAATATACACAGTGTAAGGCAGTAGTCAGAATGCCTAATTCCTTAAAAACATGTCTACAGGACTATCATGGGCGAGCATCACACAATATTCTTACACCACGTTTTTAAGCACCGAACACTTTCGTTTTTAAATTTTGCTATCACAGAACATTATTCCATAACTTCATTGAACGAAAATATGCAAAATTCGCAGCAAAGTTCGATTGGAAAGATATTACACTGTGAACTCACATTAAGTTTAACAGTTTATATTCATGTTATCATTACTGCTGACGAATAACAAACATTCGATTATTCAAATGTTTATTGGTGGGATTCTATGAGGACACTTACGTCTAAGGTTATGGCTTAAAACACTGTTATTACAGTTTGGTAAGATACTGCACGAAAATAAAATTACGGTTTCCTTATTTAATTTTACTCGCCATACACGCTAAATAAAAGTTCTCTGTTTCTTCAGTTACCGAACACGTCAATACCCAGAGGTACATTTTATTGCTAAGTCGATTATGTATTCGCACCCTCTGACATTACCTCTATTTGGTTCGTAATTAATTTACGTAAATTATTATTCATCTTTCGTTGTAAGAAAAAATTATAAAGACTAATATTATTCGTCGCTTTACTTGTCCTGATAATAGGATAACTTCCTTCTGTTAATGGCAGAAGTAAAATATTATTTCGTCTAATTGACGTCTCTCAGGCGTAAAATATCTGTGATACATTTCGTAAAAATTTAACATTCGATAACTACTGGTATCATTTCTTTGAAGTAATATTATTCCTTTACGTTTCATTACTATTTCTTACACATATTCTTTCTTTTTCTCTACTGATATCTTGCACATTTGCTCTAGTGGTTCCTATTTGGTACGGTTTACCTATTACTGAGAAATTCTCAACATTTAGGGCAGCTTCTGCTGTACGACTACAATTCTAGCATTCAGTTATAAATAATAAAAGTGCCTGTTTGTAAGTTAATTCAATAAATTTGAGGCTCTTCTGAACAACAGTCCTAAATCCATCTATCCACAATTACAGTAATTATTACCGCAGTGTGTGCCAGTACAGCCAATCGCAGTCACGCACCTTCGTAGAGTGCTGACCACCGAATTACACATATATTCACACCCAGATTCCCTGGAGTGCACAAACAGGATCATTAGTTAATAGGGAGAACATGCACAGAACCTGTCACTACGACGTTTAATTGAAGCACAACGTAAGCACCAAATAGTACTGTGTGATATTTGTACAACATCTACTATACATCGTAGTAAACTGGCAAATGCATTCTTATAGCTTGTGAAACCTATAATCACCTACAAAGAGTTTCCGTTAATAATAGCTATCAGAATAAAGTGCACCGTTTTACAACCACTGGTAGACGGTATTAACCTGCGGCATAATAAAATCCTTCGAATACCACCTTAAAATTGGTCAGAAACTATTCCTCTGAATAGACCCAATCGATGAGTTAAACTGTGACTATCGATACTACTGCTCACCAACGTGTTCTCTGTCGTAACTCCACTGCCCTGTAAAACATTTGACATTCAACAGAATTGCTCAAGTTCCAGTAATCCACTGACCCTCAGCCTTAGGTGGCCTGGATGGCCAAGTCGTTCGTTCGAATTGTTCTCAATCTTCTTCAGACCAGTCGTGAACAGTTGTGGTCCGGCGTCATCGGGTATTGTCGCACATATAAATTCGACCGTTGTTTGGAAACAGGAAGTATATGAATGGCTGCAAATGGTCTCAAAATAGCCGAACGTAACCTTTTCCAATTAATAGTCGGTTCAGTTTGACCACAGGACCCATTCCATTCTATACAAACACAGCCTACACCATTATGGAGCTAACACAAGCTTCAACAGCGCTTTATTGACAGTTCGGGCTATGGCTTCGTGGAATTTGCGCCACACTAGAACCCTGCCATCAGCTCTTACCAACTGAAATCTTGACTCATCTGACGAAAGCGTAGTTTTCCAGTCTAGGATCCATCCGATATGGTCACGAGCCCAGAAGCGGTTCTGTAGGCTATGCCACGCTGTTAGCAAATCCAATTCCGTCGATCGTTTACTAACACAACCTATCAACGCCAAATTTCGGTGCGCTGTCCAAATAGAAACGTTCGCAGCACTATCCTGACGGATAAGTTCGTCGTACGTCCCACATTAATTTCTGCTATTATTCCAAGCTGTGGTGATTGCAAGTTAGCAGTGACAGCTGTGCGCAAATGCCGCTGCTCTCGGGCGTTAATCGATGGCCGTCGGCCACTGTGTTGTCCGTAGTGAGCTGTATTGCCCGACATTTGATGTACTCTTCACATTCTTAACACTGTGGATCTCGGTGTATTGAGTTTCCCAACCATTTCCGAAACTGAATGTCCCATGCGTTTAGCTCCAGCTGCCATTCCCGTGTTCAAGTCTGCTAATTTCCATGGTGTGGCTCCAATAACGTCCGAAAGATTTTCACATGAATCTCCTGAGCACAAGTGACTGCTCCGCCAATGCGGTGCTCTTTTACAGCTTGTGTACGCGATACTATGGCAACCTGAGTACGTGCATATCGCTATCGATGTTTTTGTCACCTAAGTCTAACTCTTGTTACAACAATTAAAACTGTACTATTACTGTTTGACCATGCACAACTGCTAGCGCTGACTAGAGTGAGCGTTGCTATACCCCCCTTCAGTGAGACATACCCACTAACCACTGGCAGGAGAATGGAAAGAATGATAGAATACGACGTCGGGGAAGATGAATTTGGAGAATCACGTGGGTAAATAATGAACCTACCACTTATCTTAGAGTACAGGCTGAAGAAAAGTAAGCCTAAATTCATATCATTTATAGGTTTAGAGAAAGCTTTTCACAATGTTTACTGAATACTCTCTTTGCATTCTGAAGGTAACAGGGATCAAATACCAGCACTAAAAGTTATCTACAAAGCTTGTACAGAAACCAAACAGCAACTACAAAAGCCGGAGGACCTGATGTTTTTAAATCTGTACATTTTGCAAGAAGTAAAGAAAACCAATATAAAATTTTAAAACAGACTGAAAAACTTTGTGACGGCGGAAGACTTGAAAGAGCAGATACGGAGAACGCATGTTCCTTGAAGTGCTTATTACTACTCTGCCACAGTTGCAGTATATGTATTTTGGAGACTAGCTTCGAACCGGTTAGTTCATTCTCAAACTTGACCTATTGAGGCTGCATTGACAATTAATGGCATCTATCTAAAATTCGAATTGCATTCATCACGCTGTGATTGCAGATAAATGTCGCAACATACATATTTGTGCTTAATAAAGTCAGAATCAAACAAGTTTGAAGTTGAAATTGCAGAAAGAAGAGAATGGATATTGTCTTGATACCTTATCGCAGATCGCCTCAAAGACGTTTAACGCGATGGTTTAAGATGAATGTTAACGAATGTAAAATATGGAGGATCGGATAACCCCCGTAGGTAAAACGACAAAAGCCTTTTTGATGATATAGTCGTACGAAATCTAACAGTGCCAATGGAACTAGATTATTAAGACTAGCTACTAGATGAGTTTTGCTATTTACCCAGAAGAATATGGAAAGGTGGCCATTACGAAGAACTTAGCCTCCTCTTCAACCAACTAAACTACCACGTAATCCTCTTATCCGAAACGTGGTTAAAACCACACATACCCTCTGCATCTATTCATCTCCCAGAGTACACATTTCTTAAGGCAGACAGATAGCGAGGTGGCGGGGCGGCGCGTATATACGAACAGATCTCAAAGGGAAAGTCTTATGTACGTCAAACCCTGCTGAAGAAAAAGAGGCTGAATTCATGTTCATTGAAATAAATATACAAACTCCGAAGTTCTTGACTGGCGTCGTGTACAAGCCGCCAAAAATAAGCTCAATGAGTTCCTTTCAGTCGAAATTACATTCATTTCAGTGTCAATACGAACATGTCATCGTAATGGGTGACTTGAACATAGACTTGCTAAGAGACACTCCCTCCACAATAAACCTAAGAAGATTGTTTAGTTGCAATAGCATGAACATTCTTCCATTACAACCTACACACCATACGGCGCACAGTCACACTCTTATAGACGTAATCGCAACGAAACTGTCTGAAAAAGTAAGAGATGTTGGTCAAACATCGGCCCCTGGCCTCTCAGCACATGACGTAATATTCCTGGCCTACTCTGTTACAAAACTTGTAGGAACATGATACGTATTGACCTTGACGCTCTAAAGCCGATTGCTCAGAAATATCATGACATCAAATAATCAGAGAACCTACAATCGACGGCAAAATTAATGAACTTGGTGATAAACTCACTGCCCTCTATGACAAAATGCACCTGTAGGCACCATCCGTGTAAGAAAATCTCCTGCTCCATGGTTGACAGCTGAATTACGTCAAATGACGAATAATAGGGATGCTGCCCACAGGTGTTTCAAGGCAGATCCGAAACCTGAGCGTTTAGAAGAATATCGAAAGCTACGGAACAGCGTGAAACAATGCATTCTCAATGCTAAAATCAGGCACGCTCGCCCCCTTGTATGCAGCGATCTGACGCCCATGACTCTGTGGAAGAATCTCCGTAGCTTGGGTGTCGGAAAGGCAAAATCGGAAACTACTTTTCATGTCTCAGCTAACGAATTACATGAATTCTTCTCTGCACGTCTGAATACCCGCACGGCTGATAATTACTGTCCACAAGAATCCCCAAACAGGATAACTAACAACGATTCCTTCCATCTAAAACATGTAACAATAAATACGGCAAGAAAAGCAATAATTCTGCTCTTCTGATGCAATAGGCAATGACTGTATCAGCATAACCATGATTAAGAATGTTGCCGATATCTTAGTACCTGCCTTAACTGACATATTTAATTTTTCCCTCGTAAACGGAATATACCCCACTGCATGGAAAAGAAGCATAATTCGACCCATCCCTAAGATCGAAATCCCGCAACTGCCTAATGATTACCGACCAATTAGCATACTGCCTGCTGTTTCCAAAGCACATGAATATATTGTTCATGATCAAATCACTGAACACCTGCATGAATTCAGCCTATATGACAAATTTCAATCCAGTTTCCGTAAACATCACAGCACAAACACTCCTCTAATTAAAGTAACTGATGACCTGAAATATGCCATCGACAACAGAAAGGCAACAATATTGACGCTACTGGACTTCAGTAAAGCTTTTGACACTGTTAACTTTGACATATTGGTCAGAAAAATGCAACAGCTTAAGTTCTCAGATATTGCAATGAGATGGTTTGAAAGCTACTTAAAAGATAGACAGCAATGTGTTGTCTGCGTAAATCAAAAATCTTCCTGGAAACATGTTTCCTCGGGAGTGCCACAAGGATCAGTCTTAGGACCATTTTGTTTTCTTTATATGTCAACGATATTTTGTCGGCTCTGTCCTCCTGTAAATATCATTTCTATGCCAACGACCTCCAGCTCTACCTAAGTGTCCGACCTGAAGATATAAACACTGCAATCGCTCAGATTAATTATGTCTTCAGTAGTGACATAGGCGTAAAACCTAAAAAGACGCAAGTAATCTTAATAGCCCATCAGAAATTAACAAGTTCAGATTTCCGCGAACAGCTGCCTCCTATTCTGCCCGACGGTAGTCCAATACCATATCAGAAAACAGTTAAGAACTTGGGTGTAACTTTGGATGAGCATCTCAACTGGGCGGAGAATACAGTCGCAGTGTGCAGGAAGACGTCTGCTCGTCTCTATGCTCTCAAAAAATTTCTGAACGTATTTATACAGGACTTGAAACGCCAGCTCGTGCAAGCACTCGTTCTACCGAACCTCCACTATTGTGATGTAATTCAACAAGGCATGAGTAGTGAAAACAAAAGACGGCGAGAACTAACCATGAATGTCTGAGTGCGTTACACTTGCAACATTCGCAGATATGATCATGTTAGTGCTTCGTACACCCAGCTAGGGTGGCAGCGGCCGGAAAAAATTGCGTGACTACCACACTCTATGTCTACTTCACCGACTCCTCGTCGCGCAAGCACCCCAGTACCTTGCTTCAGAGATTGTCATGCCATCATAATCGAAACACGAGGTCACTCTTATTTGGTATCCTAACTGTGCCCACTCACAAAATAAAAATTTTGCAAACTCCTTCTCAGTTGCCGCTATCCGCTTCTGGAACAAACTGCCCCTTACCTATGGCAAAAATCAATCCCCTGCTGCTTTTATGAAGAAATTGAAGCATTTCCTACTATCATCCTCATAACTTCTCCACAAAATTAATGTACAAGGCCAATCCTCTCCTCTGTAAAATAGCAAAGCTAGCACCTCCTGTCTTGCTCCTGAGATGCCTTCCTCTTCATCTATCTCTATTGGTCACGCAATCTTCTTTTGCTTTATATTTCCTTAATTATTTTTCATCATGTCTCTATTCTTCTTCTCCCTTCACCATCAGTCTCCCTCATACACCCTTTTGCTAGCACTCCTATCTAAAATCTCTCTCTTCAATAATGTCTAATTATAACAGTACGTATGATCTACGAATATATACTCTATATGTATGTATTTTTCCAGGTGTGCCTTTGTAATTGTTTATTTCACTTTTTGTACTACATGTAGTTTATCATGCCTAGTAAATCATATGAATATAAAATAAGTAGAATGCCTGGTTAGATGTAAGAGAGGGTCCTGATGGCCCTAATCTTGCCAGGTTAAATAAATCAATAAATAAATAAATGAAGAATTTGATGACATTTAATGCGAGAGGACCGTTTGATAAGTCTGACAAAAAAGCAAGAAAATATATTTGTTTCGTAAAAACTCACCTTACGTCTCTGTACAGTCTCCTTTGATGGATATATAGTTACTCCAGCGATAATCCAGCTTTTTCACCCCATCGGAAGAAAGGTTGTCAAACTACGCAAAATACGCATTGGCTGCAAATATCACTTCCTTATTTGATGAAAATTTCTTCCCAGCAAGCCAAAGTTTGAAGTTAGGGCACTAGAAGAAGTCATTTGAGGCTAAGTCTGGTGAAAGGAGTGGATGAGAAATCAATTCAAAGCCCAATTCATTCACTTTCACCGTTGTTATCGACGATGTGTGGCATAACGCAATATCCTGCTGAAATAGCATATTTTTGCTTGCCAACCTTGCTCTTTTTTGTAGCAAACGGAAGTTTCAAGCGATCCAATAATGAATAAAAATAGGGTCCAGTTATGGTTCTGCTTTTTGCAAGTTACCTATTACGATAATTCCTTAGGAATCCCAAAAAACAGTGGCCATCGCCTTACCAGCTTACATACTGGTATTTTCCTTTTTCGGTGCACTTTTCGACTGTTTTGATTGCCGTTTTGACTCTAGTGTGTAATGACGGATTCAGGTTTCGTCAACAGTCCCAAATCGTCGTATTAAGTCTTGCGATTATACGTTGCCAGACATTATTTTGAAACGTTGCGCCGAATGCGCTTTTGGTCGACTGTGAGCAGTCGCGGCACCCAACTCGCACACAGCTTCTTCACAGCCAATTCTCTATGCAGGGTGTTACGCACTCGTTCAGTTGAGGTGCCTACAGTCTCAGCTATCTCGATGAGATGTATATACTCTCAGAAATCTCACTAATTTTTATTCAGCGGCTTTTCATTACCCATATCAGGGATATTGTCGATGGTTTTGCTTGTGGTGTCATCAATTGGACGGCCGGAGCGCTTTGGTGCTTGTCTGACCACCTTTAAATTCATTAATCCAAAAGTAGATAGTCTTCAATGACGATGGAGAATTATGTGTGCCAATCCAGCCCTTCAAATGAAAACTTTTAATTACAGCACGAAAATCGATTTTCTCCATTTTCAATCGCAGTCTATACAATGACCAATTCAGATGTCCGTCAACTATGAACTGTATACTGTACGTTGTTGCAATTCTTCAATATCGAAATGAGATAGTAAATCGCTGTACTGAAAACTCAGCCTTTAGTTGACAAAGGCGCCAGCAAATGTGGGTACACGTCGCTAATGAAGAACTGCTAATTCACATAATTAAACGTAGGAGGCAGCAAATAGTGGGATATGCTGCACAATTTCACTTGATAGAGAATCGATGCAGATTACCTGATATAAGTACGTCGTATGAATTTCCACCTCTCCAGACATGGATACTACAAGCATACTGGGGACTCACTCAAAAGTTAGTGTGTGCTACCTTTTATCCATCAGATGATTACGTTTACTGACAAAAGAAGTAAAACACCCAGATGACCTGAACAGTATCGATGTAGCTTCACACACGGTATTAAGTCAATGATTAGAGTCTGAATTCCTTGTGAAACGTAGGTCGGCCACCTGAGTGCATTTGTCGTGTTCGTGTTTAATATTGTGATGAGACTAGATGGAGTATTCGAGGGGCATGAGCAGCGTCAGACATTGAGAGGTTACTGTGAAAACAAGGGGATGCCGTGAGTAGTCTCAGACAGAGTTATCTGCATCTATATCTACATAGATACTCACCAAGCCACCGTACGATGGGCAGCGTAGGGTACCCTGTGCCACCATTAATCATTTCCTTATCTGTTCTACTAGCAAACAGAGCGAGAGAAGAATGACTATATATATGCCTCCGTATCAGCCCTAATTTCTCGTGTATAATCTTCGCGATCCTTAGGCAGTAGAATCGTTCGGCAGTGAGCTTCAAATGCCAGTTCCCCCTAATTTTTTCAACAGTGTTTATCGAAAAGAAAGCCGCCTTCCCAGCGGGGATTCCCATTTAAGTCCCCGAAGCATCTCCGTAACACTTACATGTTGTTCGAACCTAACCGGTAACAAATCTAGCAGCCCGCCTGTGAATGGCTTCGATGTCTTCTTTAAATTCTGCCTGGTATGGATCCCAAACATTCGAACAGTACTCAAGAATAGATCGCGCCAGCGTCTTAAATGCGGTTTCTTTTGCAGGTGAACCACTCTTTCCTAACATTTTCCCGATAAACCGAAGTCGATCATTCGCCTTCCCTACCACACTTCTCACACGTTCGTTCAACGTCATATCGCTTTGCAACTTAACGTCTTGACTGTGTCAAGCGGGACACTACCAATACTGTATCCTATAATTACAGGCTTCATCTTCCTACTCATCCTCATTAACTTACATTTTTCCACGTTTGGGGCTAGCTGCCATTCATCACACCAACCAGAAATTTTGTGTAAGTCGTCTTATATCTTCCTACAGTCACTCAGCTTTGACACCTTACTGTACACCACGACATCATCATAAAATAAACGCAGATTGCTGCCCACGCTGTCAGCCAAATCATTTATGTATATAGAGAATCATATTGGTCTTTTCATACTTCCCGGGGGCACTCTTGACTACCCTTGCCTCTAATGAACACTCGCCGTCCAGGACAACATACTGCGTTCTATTATTTTGTCTTCGAGCTACTCACATAATTGTGAACTTATTCCGTGTGCTCGTATCTTCGTTAACAACCTGAAAAGGGGCGCCGCGTCGAATGCTTTCCCGAAATCTAGAAATATGGAATCTGCCTGTTGCCCTTCATCCATAGTTCGCAGTATATCAAGTGAGAAAAGTGCAAGCCTAGTTTCTCACTAGTGATGCTTTCTAAAACAATGCTGAGTCGTGGACATAATATTCGAACTGAGGATATGTTCAAGGATTCTAACAGCAAAGTTAGGGGTATTGGACTGTAATTAAGCGTAAGTCGCAGTGTTCGAAAGGCGGTACGTTCTGTCTTCATTTGTCTGGCTGGTCGAATCGTGCAATATTCAGTTTTGCGGGGCGTTAGGACTAGCATTATATCTTTCTTTTTTCCACAGCCGGTTTCGGCCTATGCAGGTTTTGGTTTTGAAAAAAATTTGCTGTAGTAGAGCAGTGTAAGTTATCTACAACTATTCACATGACTTACATTACACACATTATACACATTATATACAAAATTTGAATGACGCGGGTGCGCCGTAAAAGTTCTTATGTTGGCAGATAGAGTGCGCGCATGCGCAGAAGCGTCTGTGTGACTCCGGCAGTGCCGTTATATCATACAGTTAGATCACGCGGCACAGTAATGCAGTTCATATTGTTCGTGTGCGCGCGTATCTTAGTCGTTGCACAAAGAAAATATTCAACCAAGATTACAAATGAAGACTACATTCTATAACAGGTAACTTAGTTTTAAATTTACAATATTTGTTATATCACAATACAACTCAGATTGTTGAATGTTCTTAGTTACGTAGTATTGTTTTGAAATACTTCAAAGAAAAATGTCCGTATGTTTCAGGTGCGTCGACCTATTCACATCGTGTCGTTATTACAGTTCATATTCATCTGCTGCACAATAATTTTTTCACAGGTTAGTATCATCGTTGTATAACAACGTGATTAAAACATAAGCGTGTCCATTTCCATTTCCTTTATAGTCGTTGTGATGCAGTTCGTTGTGACTAAAAAACATTGTTTATTACAGATCTGACGTGACCCGTTAGTAATTGGTCCACGTGCAGTTCGTTTTTTACATTCCGTGGAAGCTTGGTTACAGAACCTCGGACGGCACATAGCTGGCGTGGATCCTTGGACAGTCCAGGTAAGAGTGTCCGTCACATTTCGAGAACATTTCATTCCCTGAAGTTCCAACCAAAATTCTTCCACCCGTCGTGTTGTTTTCTGGACAGGCACTTTGTGTCCGTTTAATCCAGTTAACATCTTGAAGTTAGGTACTGTAGTATTGTCACTAGACGATGCACGAATTATGCACTTCACATTTTCAGTTTTTTGCTGAATATAGCTCGCCTAAATGTTCGTAGTTATTAATCAAAGAAATGGTTCATCGCGTTTACATAGGTACGATGCATAATGAATGTCATTAACAGTTTCTTTCACATAGGTTTCTGCGTAGTTGCAGAGTTAGTAATGTTCATTAATGTCCGTGAACAATGGTTCACTATGCAATGTCCTTTTGGCACTCGTTTTGTTCAAATTTCTTTTACATAGTAACAGTTACATTATACATCATTGAAAGAGAAGAAAAAAAAAATATAAGTAATCATACATACACACGTCACATATTTTCTTAGCATAAACATAATACAGTTGCACATAAACATGTTTACATCATTATTACATAGCTATGGGTTATTACATTGTGTCACATTTGATTACATGAATTGCAGATAATTACGTCCTCTTTAAGGGTTTTGCTGGGATTTTATCGATGTTTATTTTGTGATGTCATCTGAAATTAAGATAGGTTAGACACAACATTCATTACATCAGTAGGCAAGACCAGGCATTTTCACTACTCAATAAATATTCAAAATAGTAAGAGAGAAAATGTTTGATTCCTCGCGTTTTGTGCGTGTGTGTATAGTGTCTGTGTGGCCTTGACTACTGATAGATGCTTTTTGTGTTGAGAGATGTGCGTCTAATCTATTTCTCAAAGTAAAAGTTCGCTTCACAGATGACGTCTGTCGGTTCGTCAGTTGTCACACCAAGTCAGTGATACCCACAGTCACAAATGTTCCGTGAAAAAATTAATATATCATTCACTGCTACGTAAACATAAATTTTATTTTAATATTCCGTCTTCCAGGTGGTGGCGCGCGCTGAAAGAAGAGTTCTTCTGCCTTCAACTGCGTCACTGGAACCGCTGAAATGAAAATTTCTATACTACTTACTATCTGTGTTGTAGCAACAGAGTTTTTTGGAGTTGCTTAGCAATGTTTTGATGGATGTGACTTTGACATTATTCCGCATGAAATGCTCTAAGATCTCGGTGTGCATATAGCCCAATAATTTTGTTAGTTCTACGATGTTGTAACAAATACGCACCAGGATGCGGTATGTTAACAATTATATAAGGTCCTTCATATAGCAGACGCCACTTAGCGTTGCGTCGTTTGAGTGCTACAGATTTATGATGAGTACGAAGTAGTACAAGCATTCCTACCTCGAATTTTTGTTTTCTTTTTATTATGTTTCTATGATGTTTGTTTCGTATCTGTGCGTGATGTGTCAGCGTAGTCAAAACTTCTTTTATTTTCTGTTCAGGTGTGATTTCCTTGTCTGACAACTTAGGTAATGGTTCTATCCACTGATCGTTCTGTTTGCAATTGAACATGATCTCGTTAGGTGTGTAATTTGTATCGTAAATATTTAAGTTATTGTGTACGTCTTCGAAAAGAGGTAGGACACCCAATTAGTATGTTTTGATGAAATATAGGTCCTCATGAATCGGTTTAATTCTCGGAAAAGTCTCGCAGTCGCGTTACATTGTGGACTAAACTTTGAAATAGATATACTTTTAATGTTATAGTCCTTCAAGAAATTTCTCCATTTGTACCCAGAGTAGTATGCTGCATTATCTGACAGAATTGCTTTAGGTTTTCCCACGTGCGTCAGGTAATCACTTGAGAATCTTCGTATTATAGCACTTGCAGTGGCGGATTTTAAAGCATAAAGTTTTACATGTTTAGAAAATATATCGTAAAAAGCCAAGATATATTTGACGCCTCCAGAGCTTGCTGGATGCGGTCCACTGATGTCAGTACACAGAATTTCCAGGGGTTTACTGGGTAAAATAGAATGTAAATCTGTCTTTGTGGATAAATTCTGAGGTTTTGATTTTTGACATATGACACATGTTTTCAGTTCCCTGTAAATTTTTCTTCTCATATTGCTAAAATAACAGTATGTGCTGAGCTTTGCTAAACACTTCTTCGTCCCATAATGACCCCAAACTAAGTGTGTGTGCCAAATTAGATTACGTTCAGACTCTTTGGGAATGCATACACACCAGTTAGTAGCATTTGAATGTCGGCGATAAAATAACACATCATTGTGTAACTTGTAATACTTAGTCAAAGGATGATTGTGTTTTTCTACCAGTAATGTTATTATCTTATACCAGTGAGGATCAGATTTTTGTAATTTAGCCATGTTTCTGCACATATCAATATAATATTGGTGATACTGCTTGTCTTGCATTAAGAGAATCCTGTAGTCATTTATATTTTCTAAGTCACTGTTGGTTTCATTCATACCTTGTGGAAGTCTAGACAAAGCGTCGGCAATGGTGTTGTCCTTACCTTTTATGTACTTAATTTCAAAAGAGTAGTTCTGAAGTGTAACTGCCCATCGTGATAGTCTAGGATGTACAAGTTTACAAGTTAACAAAAATGTCAGGGCCTGGTGGTCGGTATAAATTACTGTATGTTTTCCAAATAAATAATAATTGAATTTCTTGAATGCCCATACTATGGAAAGTGTTTCTAACTCAGTAGTGGAGTATGTACGCTCACATTCAGATAGAGTACGACTCGCAAACCCAATAATTCTTATCTGTTCCTTATCTTTATTCTTTACAACTTGAAATAAGCAACATCCCAAACCAGTACGTGAAGCGTCACAAGTCATACAAAAATCTAAATTGAAATCTGGATGGCTCAATATGTTTGCATTTACTAAAGCATGTTTAATTGTATTAAAGTCATTCTGGCACTGTTCCGACCAGATCCAAACTTGATTCTTTCTGAGTAGATTTAGCAGATGTTTACTGTTCAAAAGTGGTTGTGGCAAAAAACGTCTGAAAAATGAACATAGCCCAAGGAATGATTTTAACTGCTTTTTAGTTCGAGGACTAGGAAAGTTTCTGATAGCATCTAATTTACTGGGATCAGGACGTATGCCCTGTGAATTAATGATATGTCCTAAATATTTTATCTCACTGCAACCAAACTTTGATTTTCTAAGATTGGCTGTGACTCCAGCTTGTGCAAATTTTTCTAAAATTCTTTGAAGTGTGTCAAGGTGTTCATTCCAAGACTGTGTAGCTATCAGTATATCATCAACATAGTGTATGACTGTCTCAACTAAATCATCGCCAAGCACGGTATCCAGGGCTGTAATGAATACCCCAGAACTGACATTCAGTCCGAAAGGTAGAACACAAAACTGATAGGTTCGCCCCCCGAACATAAATGCAGTATATTTCCGAGAATCAGGAGTGATACTCACCTGCCAAAATGAATTAGCGAGATCTATTGTGGAAAAATACTTTGCATCTAGAAATTTCTGTAATTGCTCTTCTAAATTTTCGGGTTTTGTGTGAACTGGTAAAATTATTTCATTAATTGCTCGTGCGTCTAACACTAACCTGATGCTTCCATTTGATTTTTTGACAACAAGTAGAGGACTACAGTAAGGTGAGGTGGATGGTTCAATGACCTTCCAGTCTAACATTTGTTTTAATTCTTGCCACACAGCAGGTCGTTGAGATAACGGTACGTTATATATCTTGTGGTAGAAGATCTTGTGAGGCTTAACTTCAATCTTGTACGCATACGTGTTGATAACACCTATTCGTTTGGCAAAAACTTGTAAATATTTGGATAACACTTCCTGTAGTTTTATACGTTCATGTGCACTGAGAGCTGTAGCTTCATTTATCTTATGATCAAGCAATGTTTTCAAGTCCATTAGCTCTGTGTCAAATGAGTGTGTTTGCGTGTCTTGAATGTCATTGTCAAGTACTAACTGAACCTTGTACCCTGTACAGTGTTTGTCATGCTTTAGAGTTCTCCTGTCCAAATCAATAATAATTACACTGCCTCTATCATTTAAAATACATTTACCTTTGGAGAAGTCTATAATGCAGTCCTTCTCGCTCATAATATCTATTCCTAATATGCAATTTGTCACAAGGTTTTGTACAACCAGGAATGGCCATTGTACGGTTCCATTACCTACAAGTTTACAAAAACTTGCTTCGTAACCCTACATGACTTATTACCTAGTGCAGTAGTTATTTTACAGTTTTGGGCAGGAAACTCAGGCACAGGTTCCAATTCACACATCTTTTTATAGAAATTAAAAGACAAAACGCTCACAGCTGCACCTGTATCTAGAATAATAGTAGTTGGAATCCCACCTACTACACCAGTGGTAGATGCTAAAACAATTTCATTTGTGTTTGAACGACATTGTGTACTGTCTTGTAAAAGTTCATCTGATATATTGTTATTGTGGTTGTATCTTATAAATAAAACAGGTAATTTTTGTTTAGAATTATTCGGCATATCATTATTCTGATGTTCAACTGTGGTGTCAAATAACTGATTAACATTGAAGTCGCCCCCCAAGAATTCCTCAGCCACGACCTGGGGCATAGAAGTGACTGTTTCTAGTTTGTTGGATTAGCATTTGTACTAGGTACTGACACAGATTGAGGTTGTGCGTTAGGTGTCATTTCTATTATATTCACATTTGGATATTGCCTATTGTGATCTCCAAACTTTTGCGGTTGTTGTTGCTGTTGCGCATTATAACTTACCTGTCGGTCATAAGGTATGCTCCAATTTTGTCCTGGTGGCTGCTGTGGTAAAGCAGTGTTTGAATGAAAGTACTGATCGTTACGAGTCCAGCCTTGACGCTGTCTTGGCTCGTAGTTATTATTATTTCTTTTTCTGTTTGTGTTTTTGTTGTTGCCTATGTATCCGTTGTTACCGTTGTAGTTATTACCGCGGTGCCTTTTGTATGGATTGCCGCATGAAGTGTTATTACTGTTGTAACTATTGTTTGTATTGGAATACGCGTGTTGATTTTGATTTCCGTATTGAGACGGCATGTGAGTTTGCTGTTTTTGTTGTACCGCGTATCCAACTGTGGGCGCGCCAGAATTGAGTTGGCAAGCCTGCATGTTTTGCATTCCACTAGTGTAAACATTGTGGCTGCTGTTTTGCCGCGCGAAGCGCTGATCTTCAAGTAACATGTCAACCGAATCTAAAGCTGTTAAAAAATAATCTGAATCGTCATCCGGGATATGTAGAAGTTTTTCTTTAATGTTGAAAGGCAATTTGGCCTTCAACGCACGGAGTATATCGCGTGTTGCGACTGGTTCGTCTAAAAAGTGTCCCATGTTCAAGTATTTTTCAAAATATCTGCGTAAGTTGCCATTTTTACTGTTAAAAGTTTCAGGTTCTAGAATTTGTCTTCTGAGTCGCTCCTGGACGGATTGCGACCAGAATTTGTTCAGAAAAGCACGCTCAAACTCACTGTACGTGGTACATACGTCAGCTTGACTGCATGCCCAGACAGCTGCATCGCCTTGGATGTAACCGACAATATATGAAATCTTTTTCCGGTCACTCCAAGTGCGTGGAAATGCGTTACTAAAAGATTTAAGAAAAATCACCGGATGAATGGTTCGTTTTTCTGGGATAAAAATCTGAAATTGCCTGTGTTTCATTAAGCTTTCTTCTTCCTTTGCATTGTGATATGGATTTATTCCACTGTAATTACTGCTATGTTCAGCTGGCGAGTAATTACAATAATGTTGCTGTGGTTTACCATGATAATAGCTTGTGTTTGTGTTTGTACATCGTGGTATGTGTTGTAGTCGTGGTGTGTTTTGTTCTTGTGTGTTTGTCGTGTGCGGTATGTGTGTGTCATACTCGAATGTATATTGGTTCCTGAACTGTACATTTTGACTGATATTTTCGTTACATTCAGACTGTGATCGATCGGTGAATTGTGTCATTGGTCCAGTGACGGATTGTACTGCGTCACTGATCAGCTGTTTGTTATTAGTAATGTATTGCGCTACGGAGTCGTGCACAATTGTTGGTAAATTTTCACGTAGGCATCTATCAAAATGTTTGTCTTTGTTCACTACCCAATCATGAAATTCTTTATTAATGTTTTGAAAATGAGCTGTAGCATCAGATTGTAAGATGTCAGTCAGGTGTTGTTCAACATTGTCAAATTTATTCTGTACGTCAGTAATTCGTTTTTCAAGGTTGTCGTGTACTGAAGGATATGTTTGAATTTGTTGTAAGAACTTCACACGTGACATTAAGATTTTTTACTTGTGTCTGTAGAAGTGCTACGTCAGTTGTCGTATTGGTTGGTTGGTTGGTTTTTGGGGGGAAGAGACCAAACAGCGAGGTCATCGGTCTCATCGGATTAGGGAAGGAAGTCGGCCGTGCCCTTTCAGAGGAACCATCCCGGCATTTGCCTGGAGCGATTTAGGGAAATCACGGAAAACCTAAATCAGGATGGCCGGACGCGGGATTGAACCGTCGTCCTTCCGAATGCGAGTCCAGTGTGCTAACCACTGCGCCACCTCGCTCGGTCGTTGTCGTATTAAGCTGGGAAAATTTAGTACTGAGTTCAGTCATCTGTTTGGTCAGTGTGGCGTCTATAAGTTCCACACGTTTACATAAAGTGTCATTACTCGTCTTGAGTGCTATGAAGTCAGATTTAATTTCGTCATTTTGTGTCTGTAAGGTTGCCATGTTTTCGGCGTTCTGTTTCATTATCATTTGTAACATGTCGGCAATGTTTACCGTTTGCAACGTCTGTGCCCCCGCCGCGTCATTAGACGTGACGTCATGCATTAACATGGGCTCTGACTGAGACTTTGAAATTTTTGTGGTGGACGGCCTATTGTCAAAATTTCCGTCAACACTTGCGTCAATGTTTGATAAATCGTCACTACCGGTTGCTGTCGTAAAGTCAAAATGGTTCAAATGGCTCTGAGCATTATGGGACTCAACTGCTGTGGTCATCAGTCCCCTAGAACTTAGAACTACTTAAACCTAACTAACCTAAGGACATCACACACACCCATGCCCGAGGCAGGATTCGAACCTGCGACCGTAGCAGTCGCACGGTTCCTGACTGCACGCCTAGAACCGCGAGACCACCGCGGACGGCTCGTAAAGTCATTTTCTAACATTTGTCTCTCGTCCGAGTCGGATTGTGTCTGAATAGTACGTCTTTGGTGTTCCATTTTTGCGTATTGATTTCTAGTCATTACCATGCCACACGTGATTTATGTTTCAAGAAAATATTTGACACTGATTTTAAAATGAAATGCAGTTGAGCATGAATCGCTCGTAGCAACAATGGCTGTCCCGTTAATTTAAAAATATAAACTGAATTTGAGATTATTGGTAATGGCTGCTGGCCATGTTACATCATATCGTACAGAAGTCGGCCATATTGTACACTCGTGTATTGGTATTGTTGGATACGTTATTGTTTAGAAAAAAGTGCTAAGAATGAAATTTGTTACTGAAAACTGTTATGCGCGAAAGAAACACTACAGAATTTACTGAAAAGCTAATACACTGAATTATACGTCTGGTCAAGCCTGCTAATGCAAAGATGCTGCGTCTTACCTTATTTTGCTGGAAACTTCATTGCGTCTTCCGGCAAAACTTTAGAATTGGAAAATATCTTCAGATTTTCATTATCTCTCATACATTCACGTCCAGGTCCAGAAAGTTGATTTTTGACATGAAACAAAAAGAACAATGTAACAAATGACAAAATAACAAGTCCGACACGCAGTCGCCAATATAAAATAAATAAAAATAAAATGGAATAACATATTAATGATTAATTATTCTGTATGTTTGATGATTGGTTGTAATTGGTATTTGCTTATCTGGAACGTGGACGTTTAATTATTCGGTATCAGACGCTTGACAATGGCTATTTGGAAAAGGCAATGTAACTCGTGAAAGAAAACTGAAATAATCGGACTTCGTAATTAAATCGTTTCCAAAGACTGCTGCGGTAGGTACGGACTCATGATCTAATCTCAATATTACAATGATTTGCCAGCCATGCCAATACGTCGTACAGAGGTGATTGTCTACTAAACATAAAAAGTTACACAGTTAGTTAAATCAGATATATTCAATGAAATAGCCTACAGTTCATAATCCTACTTACTTTTATAAATATAAATTCATTACAGAATCGAGTGCCTAGTGTGGTTGCAACTCGCAGTATTCTTCTATAACATGAAAATATGACGGTGTGCCAGACAATAAAATAAAATACGTGCTTCTCGCACCACTTCTACCTGAGCTCTCCCCTTCTCTTAATCAAACATAAGAGTAACGTAATTATTCTTTTGTCTTTATCAGCGACACAGCGCTGCAGTTGTGTGCCATAGGCTTTATTTATTAGTCACTGATTATTTATTTAATTAATATTTCGCGTTTCCACGGAAACTCACGCTCGGCATGCAAATGTGCCTTTATAATTTTTCCACGTTTGGGGCTAGCTGCCATTCATCACACCAACCAGAAATTTTGTGTAAGTCGTCTTATATCTTCCTACAGTCACTCAGCTTTGACACCTTACTGTACACCACGACATCATCATAAAATAAACGCAGATTGCTGCCCACGCTGTCAGCCAAATCATTTATGTATATAGAGAATCATATTGGTCTTTTCATACTTCCCGGGGGCACTCCTGACTACCCTTGCCTCTAATGAACACTCGCCGTCCAGGACAACATACTGCGTTCTATTATTTTGTCTTCGAGCTACTCACATAATTGTGAACTTATTCCGTGTGCTCGTATCTTCGTTAACAACCTGAAAAGGGGCGCCGCGTCGAATGCTTTCCCGAAATCTAGAAATATGGAATCTGCCTGTTGCCCTTCATCCATAGTTCGCAGTATATCAAGTGAGAAAAGTGCAAGCCTAGTTTCTCACTAGTGATGCTTTCTAAAACAATGCTGAGTCGTGGACATAATATTCGAACTGAGGATATGTTCAAGGATTCTAACAGCAAAGTTAGGGGTATTGGACTGTAATTAAGCGTAAGTCGCAGTGTTCGAAAGGCGGTACGTTCTGTCTTCATTTGTCTGGCTGGTCGAATCGTGCAATATTCAGTTTTGCGGGGCGTTAGGACTAGCATTATATCTTTCTTTTTTCCACAGCCGGTTTCGGCCTATGCAGGTTTTGGTTTTGAAAAAAATTTGCTGTAGTAGAGCAGTGTGACATTATCACTTAATCTTCCTCCTTTTCTGTACAATTTTTCAGAGACACTTGAAAATGGCCTATCGTGAAGCCCAAACTGGTATTGGAGTCGATAAAGTTCGCAACAGC
Organism: Schistocerca nitens; assembly: GCF_023898315.1. Lineage (NCBI taxonomy): Eukaryota > Metazoa > Arthropoda > Insecta > Orthoptera > Acrididae > Schistocerca > Schistocerca nitens. The sequence continues at coordinate 254,897,154 of NC_064622.1, forward strand.
ATCAGGAGTGGTTTTTATTAATTAAATATCGTGATTCCTCATATCTCTGCCTGCCACCCGCGAAGAGGCAATGGACTTTCAGCAACATTCTGTGTTATCTGTAACGCCGCTACCCTTTGGACGCAAAAATGAAAAATATAAATCTAGTCCTCACACCCCAATACAAGCTCAAGCCCAAGATCCAAATTTCATAAAAAGAAAAACAAGGTCTCTCTGTACTAACACTGCATGATTAGTAGCAAGTAGGCTGAAAAAGAAGTAATATAAAAAGAAATAGAAAGGAATCTTGGTAGTAAAGTAACTTAATGTTTTGAAAAAGAATGAAAAAGAAATAGAATCCATTAGTTCTGAAACGTCCCCTTTTAATAATTTTACAGGACTGTGCTTAACCTGACGCACAATATTTTTAGCGCAACGCAATCTGACTTTCAAAATTCCCTACAAAAGAATGGCCCTGACTAACATTAAACTATACCTCTCACAAATTACTTACCTCACAAAAATCTTCGCTGCTCAAGCTACTGCAATACAGCGAGCGCCACTACTGCCAGCTAAATTAAAGATACAAACTATGGAAGGCACTAACTACTTATAGGGATAGTTAGCAAATGAAAGATATTAATAGAGAACAAACAATGTATTTACCTTGATATCATCATATATATAGCAGTTCATGACAAATTACAAAACTCCGCCATCTCTCTCCCCACATCCACCACTGCTGGCGGCTCACCTCCAACTGCGCAACGCTACGCGCTGTTCACAGCCAGCTGCCTAACACTACAATGGCGAGTATTACAACAATGAAAAGCAGCCACAGACTGCACACAGCACAGCCAGTGATTTTCATACAGAGGTGGCGTTACCAATAAAAAAACCTAAACAGCCTACTTAGATAGCCCCCACGCTCCCCACAAAAAAATTTTACAAATTGGTTTGGGCAGTGCCCAATACAGATTTGAAAAAATTTTTCATAATTACAATAACAAAGAAATCAAATGCACACACTTATTGATACAATGTTGGTCAAAAGCTAAAATTTTCTCACAGTCCATAAAGACAGTCCTAATCGTTCATCACAGTAAAATATCAGTCTTTGTCTCAAAGTCTGAGCAGTAAAAGAAAATGCACACGGAAGTAGTGGATTTCCATGCAGTATTGAAGAAGTATTGTTGTCCTTCCAACGAAAAGACAGTGCTGACTCTACATGCAGACAGGTAATGGGCCACAACAGAGTAAACCCACAGCGGAGTCAGTCGAAATTTTGAAGAGTATTGGTGGGTAGGTCATCACAGAGCAGACCCACTGTAGTCCTGGTAGAGATTACGGTATTGGTGGGCCACCAAAGATGCAGACCCACTGCAGTCCTTGTAGAAATAATGGTATTGGTGGGTCATCAAAGATGTAGACCCACTGTAGTCCTTGTAGAGATAATGGTACTGGTGAGTCAGCAAAGACGCAGACCCACTGTAGGCCTCGTAGAGACGGCCAGCAGCCATCTGTTGCAAATGTGCAGGTGCACAATCACCATCGAAGAGTCTTGCGGACAATATAGCAAGTCCATAAACCACCACTTGTGCATTCACAAAGTTTTTTTTTTATTTTAATTGTCCTTAGAACCAGCAATGCTGTTATCCAGTCCCTTGCTGAATTATTAACGCACATGCAAACACTAACAGTCCCTACTTCTCACATATTGTCCATATACTATGACCAACAGAAACGTGTGCAGTGAAATGTAACTTACAAGTTAATAATATGATGAACTGGTGTCAATTACAATTTTATAAGAATACGATTACAAAGGTACAAAATACATCATTAAAGAACATAACAATACAGATAACATTTGTAGTAATAGGGGCTTTACAAAAGAATAGAAATAAGCATATACATCAGTGTTACAGGAATTATGACATAAGTACATACATAAAAGATCAGAATAGCTTTTGAAACATCAACTTTACACATGAGCATTAAAACAGAACAGAATTAATAATGTCTAACATCTTTACAAAGTAAATAACATATTATTAATGCAAATTATATTTGAGGATAACAGTATTCCTCATCATAGTGAATGTAGCTTAGTATTAGAAGAGAAAAAAATTCTATGAAACTACACAGAGACAGGAAGAAAACAAATACACAAGGGTGCACAAAGACATAGGGGGATAACACAATGGAAAGGACAGGGTTCGTTTTCAGTGTAACTTTTGGTACTGCAGTATTTTGCGAACAAAACCTTTTTTGTTCTTGGAGATCTCCCTTCGTTCATCATTATTCCCAAAAAGTCCTATCTAAACCTCCTTCCTGTATTCTACTCTGTTCATATTTCTTTCGAAATAATTATTTCTTAGTGCACAATACTCATTTTTGCCAAATCTGTTTCTTATATAGTCTACCCCTCTTAAGCTAACTTAAATCTACTGAGCTCAGATGCTAAACTAAGGGATGAGGCAATGCAGCATCACATAAAACAATTAATATAAACAGCAATGAAAAAAAAAACGCAGATTTGCGAAGCAAGCAGCATTAAGAAATTAGCAAAGCAATTGTAATATTACAACTAATGTAAGGCAATGTGCAGCAAACAATAAAAATAAATCATTAGTAAAACTGGCTTAACAGAATAATACAAAGTCAAATTCAATAACACTATGCCTGGCAAACAGCAACAACTTATACCCAAACATGACATAGCTCAAGCAAAAAAAATATTACACTAAAGATAACAATGCAGATAAGGGAAATTTATAATCACATCTTAATGTCTAAGTAATTAAAGTGGTGCACCACAAGAAGTTATTCTACCAAAAAAAATTACCCAGTAGTTGAAAAGAAAATTCCGTATGCAATTCCTGTGAAGGGAAATATCTTTTTATGCTCCTTCGCTTTTTTTTTAATAGATCATAAAATTATTTACTGGATCTGTAGGCATAAAATATTTATATTAGTACATCTATTAAATTTTATTTTAACCAATGCTGCAGTGCAGCTAGAAACTAGATATTAAACAAAATGAGTTAATAAATACATAAAGCAAGCCATATGGCATTTCTCTCAACTAGCACGACAATAGCCGTGAAATGTGATGCTTTCTACAAAGGAACGTCAATAGCGAGGATAATGGCCCCCCCTTTTTTTTTCTACCTGTGCCGCTGGAAAGGCTCGCAATAATGGCTTTTTTTTCCGGGCGTCTGACACAGCTGTGTGCCCGCGACGCATTACGTGCAGGTGGTCACTTACCTTTCTTAACGAAATATTTACGACAGCAATTTTCGCTACAGCGACAGTCTCATATAAAAATATTTCACAGGTCAAGAATTAGCGTTGCAAATCTGTAGAAACAAAATCCTATAAATATAAGTGTCCCAAAAAAAATATTCGTCAGCATTGTGATACAGTCACGCATTTACACACATTTCATAACTCTTAAAGTACGATTCTTGGTTTCCAACATACGTCTTCACAAGTCAGAGTTCCTAACCGCTACTCATTACTCATTACCTTATTACACATATAAATATTCGTCGACGCTTCTTTAATATTTCATCATATGAAACACGTAGCATAATCAAATTCCTCATATAGCATCAGCTTCTTGACCATAAACATACCTCAGCAGCATAATACACATCGTCGTCGTAAAAATAACATCATAACACCTCAGTCAAATCTCAAAAACGTCGTAGCTTCCTCCAATAATTTCAAAACCTAAAAAATATTCTCTGCTCATTTCAATAGTGTCATCTACCTCAAACGTACTTTAAAAATCATGATCCCATACCAAATACATCTTTCAAAGCTCTCATAGTATCACAATGGTTCCGAAAAAAATATGAACATTTCACGAAGTACAGACAAAATACAATTTCGTAAGTGTGAAGTTATCCACCTGTGTAATTACGTAAACATGTGTCACTGATGCAGTAAAAGAAATGTTTATCTCTCAGTTAAATGATCAGATAGCTGTGTAATTTGTGTTAGAGAAATATGGTACCGATGTTTAAAGTTGTATAAGCAAATACCATATTAGCTAGGGTTCCTTGTGGTTGCCACACACATGGTACACAAAGTAAGCGTGTACCCCCCTGAGGATTAATGTAATTATACCCTCAGGTGTTACAGATTACAGCAATGGAATGAAATGTATCACGGAAAACCCTTGTATCATTGCACTTCAAATATCTTAAAAAAAAAAAAATGTTTTAAGTGCGAAATTAATCACTCAAATACGTGTACTGTAGCGCTAAACTGGGCGTCATGTTGTAAGATAATCTCTGTGGAAGTCTCGTATTTATCGTCCTCCGAAAGCTAAGTTCTGCAGAAGTCAATGTACTTACCTCATGATAAACAAAAGTGAAATGCTTTGTGAATAGATATCTTAGTTATTACGCTTATTGTTGTGATGAAGAAAGTACTGTACTGTAACGTATTATTGTGCCACGAAAAAGGCTGTCTCATTGTTGCTATACCACAAAAGTTACTACTAAAACTTATTTTTCTTTCCAGAAGAATACAGAAAGCTGTGCAGATATAAAACAGATACACCGCAAAAGCAACATTGTAAATTGTCACTCATTAGTAGCGTCGTGATAAAATCGTGTAGCTGTCACATAAACTAACCACTGTGTCGTCTGGTATCTCACAGAAAGTACTTTAAATCCAGAATGTATTTTCAAGTAAACCAAAATGTTGCATTAAAATCTCGTTAGCAGTACCAGTATGAGTCCTAAATATGTAAGCCTGATAGTCGTTACGTAATCGTGCAACTAACAAGCAAGAATGTACAAATACAACACTGTGTCGTCTGTTCACTATAACAATGCATTCGTAATTTCTGTTTAAAAATGTTCCCTAGGTTCTAGACTGGATATTTAACTTCAAACATTGTTGCATGTTAACAGTTTCTTAAGTCTGACAAAGCATACTAGAAATGTGAAGTGAAAAGTTTTATGGCGAAGACAAAGTTAAAAAGCAGATTATCTTTCAATAAGCGGTTTTACATGTGAAGTGTGGTGCAATCCTTTACTCTTCATAGTACTTAGAGTTTGAACTTCAATGCAATTATCATGCGGTATACGTCGGTAAAGAATACTGGAATTTTTCTCAAGGTTAGCGTCTATGTTATTTTTCTCTGAGCCAGCCGGCGCAAGCGGCTGCCTGCTGTGCGAGTCATTGTCTGTCTCTTTGTTGGCGCGTGCCGTTATTGGGATTAGGAGACCTAACTTCTACAAATTCACTCTGACGAGAAGGCCCTGCCCTGTTTAAATCCCACCAGTTCTGATGCAATTCAGGTCTGTCGTTACGAATATATCGTCTGTCGTCACGTCGGTAGGTTCCGTAGTTTCTTCCTTGTCCGTCACGTGGTGGAGAATTTCTCCCTGAATCGTAACTGCGCGCTGAACTGTTGCGTCTGAAATTATTCTGTCTCCCTTGATAATAATAGTTCTGATTCCCATATTGTCTGTTTCTATGGTTATTTCTGTGATAGTCATTACCGCGGAGAGGTGATCTTTCCCTGTAATTATTACCACTCTGCCAACGGTTGTTATACGGGTGGTGTCTGTTTCGGTCACGATTTGTGTTGTGAGAATAGCCTTGTCGCGTCCAGTTATTATTTCTTTCATCGCGGAATTTCGACGGATGTGATCTGTAATTGTTGTGCTCCTGCGTTCCGCGATTGTCAGTGTCAATTTCCTGTTCTTGTAACAGTCCCTGAAAAGCTTCAATGTCGTCTTTGCAACGTCCTGCTAAAATAATATGTCGTAAATGTTCAGGCAGTTTGATTAAGCAAATTCGGATGAGTTCTGATGGGCTGTATGGGTTTGACAGGTACTGATTCTTATGCAACATGTCTTCAAAATATTTCACAAGACTGGAGAATTCAGATTGTTCGAAATGTTTCATCATTATGATGCCATGTTTTACTTGGTCTTGTGTAGCTTGAGACCAATATGCTGAGAGGAAGGCATGATAAAATTCTCCTTCACTGTGACAATCGTGAATGACCGATCGCATTCTTACAGCTGGTTCATTCTCCAAGTAGCCACACATAAATTCTAACCTGTGCTCCAATGACCATTTGGGAGGAAAACAATGAGAGAATTGATGGAGCCACGCTTGTGGATGAATGTCGTTGGCAGAATTCTTAAACGTTTTGAATTTACGTGTGGTAATGAACAGCTTATAGTCAAAATCATCCTGTCGGCGAATAGCATATCGGTCATTGTTACGTCGTTTCGGCGGTTCCATTTCAAAATTCGGTGCACCTTGCCAATTTCTTTCATAATTTCCGAAGTGTCCTGTGTTATTATTTTGTGGTTGATCCGTATTTCTATGTCCCTCTTCCCGTATTGGGGCGCGAGTGTCCTCTGAAATACGTAATTCTTGTATTACCTGTGTCAGCTGATCTTGTACTTCGCGGATTTCTCTTTGGTGTTGCGTATTAATTTGATTCAGATTTTGTTTCAGTTTCCTAATTTGTTCGCTCTCTTCTGTGTCATTAAAGACTACCGGTTTTGTGTCGTTCAGATTATCATCTACCTTCGTAGATAAGTTAGTGAACTGATCCGAAAGTTCGGCTACTTTCTCCGATAGTGAACACATTTCCTCAGTGTGTTTTTCTGAACCAAGTTTCAGATTGTCCATTTGTGTTGAAATCGAATCTACTGTGTCCTTCAAGTTTTCCTGAGTTTTTGCAAGTTCCGTAACTGAATCGGTAGATGCAACTGAGTCAATTTTAGCCCACAAGGTCTCATGATTTTCATGAACAATGGTTTGCAGTTCTTTTATGGCTGCTTCGTGATTCTGTAATGCATTTTCATGACGCGAAAAAATAGGTTGAAAATGCTCACAAATTTGAGTTTTTACGTCATTACAGACTTTTTGACATTTCGATTCAATGTTATGTAACTCAGTAGTTAAATCTTCACGTGTTTGTTCAAGTGTGGTGTCTAACTTTTGAAGATTTTGTTCCATTGTGTCTAACTGTTGCTGTGTTTGTCTCTGGTATTGTTCCATTGTGTCTAATTTTTCAAGCTTTTGCTGTGTTTGTCTCTGGTATTGTTCCATTGTGTCTAACTTTTTAAGCTTTTGTTGTGTTTGTCCCATTTGTTGTATTAATTGTAATAACAATGCACTGGTGTCTGGAACATGTTCCTCAGTGCTTTTCGGCAGTGAATTTGCACCGGAAACATTCACATATTGACAAGCAGAAAATGTGTCTTGACTTATTTGAGAAAACGGTGAGGATCCAAAACCTGAATCTACAGTATTTGCGAGATCGTGTCGTGTCATTTCGGATTCCTGAGCCGAGCTATTGCCGACCGATCGATCGATAATGCTTCCCTGCTCACTAATTGTTTCACTGCCTACGCCATTGTTTGCAGCCCGCTCCATTTCCCTATGCACACTTACCAAATTACTACTTTGAACGTCTGTTAATTCATTACACAGTGGTGCTGGCAAGCTACGCTCGTCGTCACTATTATTTCTCAGTTTGCTTTGGAGCCTAGTGTTACGTTTTTCACACGCCATTATTGTCACAATATTTCACACGATAACACAGAAAAGCACAATTTGAAGAGCAAAAATAAGAGAACACATTAACATAACACTGAAAATAATATCTAGTTAATTGCAGCTGCGAAATACTTGGTGCAAATCTACATGCATGCCACAACTGTTTTACTGTACAACAATGAAATACAACTACAAAGGAGATTTTCTCTACAATTACGCACTAGCAATAAACAAAATCTACACTAATTACACAAACTACAAGAAAAAATCAGAAGATTCCAGTGAGGTATCCTGGCAGGGTCTCCATATGAAACGTCCCCTTTTAATAATTTTACAGGACTGTGCTTAACCCGACGCACAATATTTTTAGCGCAATGCAATCTGACTTTCAAAATTCCCTACAAAAGAATGGCCCTGACTAACATTAAACTATACCTTTCACAAATCACTTACCTCACAAAAATCTTCGCTGCTCAAGCTACTGCAATACAGCGAGCGCCACTACTGCCAGCTAAATTAAAGATACAAACTATGGAAGGCACTAACTACTGATAGGGATAGTTAGCAAATGAAAGATATTAATAGAGAACAAACAATGTATTTACCTTGATATCATCATATATATAGCAGTTCATGACAAATTACAAAACTCCGCCATCTCTCTCCCCACATCCACCACTGCTGGCGGCTCACCTCCAACTGCGCAACGCTACGCGCTGTTCACAGCCAGCTGCCTATCACTACAATGGCGAGTATTACAACAATGAAAAGCAGCCACAGACTGCACACAGCACAGCCAGTGATTTTCATACAGAGGTGGCGTTACCAATAAAAAAACCTAAACAGCCTACTTACAGTTCCAATATAAAATAATACACTCCTGGAAATGGAAAAAAGAACACATTGACACCGGTGTGTCAGACCCACCATACTTGCTCCGGACACTGCGAGAGGGCTGTACAAGCAATGATCACATGCACGGCACAGCGGACACACCAGGACCCGCGGTGTTGGCCGTCGAATGGCGCTAGCTGCGCAGCATTTGTGCACCGCCGCCGTCAGTGTCAGCCAGTTTGCCGTGGCATACGGAGCTCCATCGCAGTCTTTAACAATGGTAGCATGCCGCGACAGCGTGGACGTGAACCGTATGTGCAGTTGACGGACTTTGAGCGAGGGCGTATAGTGGGCATGCGGGAGGCCGGGTGGACGTACCGCCGAATTGCTCAACACGTGGGGCGTGAGGTCTCCACAGTACATCGATGTTGTCGCCAGTGGTCGGCGGAAGGTGCACGTGCCCGTCGACCTGGGACCGGACCGCAGCGACGCACGGATGCACGCCAAGACCGTAGGATCCTACGCAGTGCCGTAGGGGACCGCACCGCCACTTCCCAGCAAATTAGGGACACTGTTGCTCCTGGGGTATCGGCGAGGACCATTCGCAACCGTCTCCATGAAGCTGGGCTACGGTCCCGCACACCGTTAGGCCGTCTTCCGCTCACGCCCCAACATCGTGCAGCCCGCCTCCAGTGGTGTCGCGACAGGCGTGAATGGAGGGACGAATGGAGACGTGTCGTCTTCAGCGATGAGAGTCGCTTCTGCCTTGGTGCCAATGATGGTCGTATGCGTGTTTGGCGCCGTGCAGGTGAGCGCCACAATCAGGACTGCATACGACCGAGCCACACAGGGCCAACACCCGGCATCATGGTGTGGGGAGCGATCTCCTACACTGGCCGTACACCACTGGTGATCGTCGAGGGGACACTGAATAGCGCACGGTACATCCAAACCGTCATCGAACCCATCGTTCTACCATTCCTAGACCAGCAAGTGAACTTGCTGTTCCAACAGGACAATGCACGTCCGCATGTATCCCGTGCCACCCAACGTGCTCTAGAAGGTGTAAGTCAACTACCCTGGCCAGCAAGATCTCCGGATCTGTCCCCCATTGAGCATGTTTGGGACTGGATGAAGCGTCGTCTCACGCGCTCTGCACGTCCAGCACGAACGCTGGTCCAACTGAGGCGCCAGGAGGAAATGGCATGGCAAGCCGTTCCACAGGACTACATCCAGCATCTCTACGATCGTCTCCATGGGAGAATAGCAGCCTGCATTTCTGCGAAAGGTGGATATACACTGTACTAGTGCCGACATTGTGCATGCTCTGTTGCCTGTGTCTATGTGCCTGTGGTTCTGTCAGTGTGATCATGTGATGTATCTGACCCCAGGAATGTGTCAATAAAGTTTCCCCTTCCTGGGACAATGAATTCACGGTGTTCTTATTTCAATTTCCAGGAGTGTAGTAGATCGCAAAGTAGTTGACTTGTAGATCATGGAGTATAACAAATGACCTCAAAGGTTACTCGTTGTGTGTACTCTTTGAGGACACTGCGAAATACAGACGCTGATGCTGTACATCGTTAACGTGCCTGTGACGCTTGTCTTGTCGTGTCGTAACTGAACTTGTGCGCTCGTACGTAATATTGGTAGGGGATACGAGATTGTTTGTTAGATTACAAGATTTGCGATCTGCTAGAAATGATTAAAAACTGAAAGAGGTAAATCAGGAACTTTGAAAATATCTTTGAAATAATTCATGCTAGGAAAGTAACCGAATATTTAGTCTTAATTTGATTATTATCAACGAAAGTCAGACTCAATGCGATAGGTAATTAGTAGTTCAACTAATAGGAACTGATGAATAGTGTAAACTGTGAGGAATATACCTAAACTGCGTTAAAATAAATAGCGTAATCTGGATCTTGCTGTGAACTCTTTGGCTGAATTTACGTAACTAATTCCATCCATCTGAAAGAAATGTTACTTCTTCCAGACGAAGATAGGATGCGCATAGACTAGAATAAACCAACATAAAGTGAATATACAGTGTTTGACATTTCTTTCAACCCATTTAATATGACGCACTCATGAAACATTTATCTGTGCGACAACATATATTATCAACAGAGCGCAGCATTCATAGATATTCTTTGGCGCACTAAAGAGTTATCGTACTGGTTCAGATTTCTTAGCTCGCGTGAATTGTAAACTTTCATAGGTTAATTCTGGATGTAAATAGACTGTAATCATGATTACGGCAATAATCTCAATTTGTATGTATTTACGTGGAGCAAGGCTCGTACACGTCGGGGAGCAAATATTCATCTGATTAAGCCGGTACAACTAACACGCACTCGTCGTAAATAAAGTGCAGCAAAACAATTTTTTTTTGTGACTTTCCCCGAGAACATTCTACCGCGAGCTAGCCAGAGGCTGAAATTCATTCATTAACAAACGATCAATAAGAAAGGGGGAAGTTACACGTTCTGTACCATTGTTCGGAGACATGCAGCATCCAGGCTGCGATTAACACATTACAAACGGCTACTTTTGGAATCGTGACGTGCCCGGGAAGCATGGACTGCACGTTAACGTCGCCGCAATGTGTTCAGCGATTCATCGTGGTTCTGCACTATCCGGCACGAGCATCGTCGACGTGTATGGCTGCGACGAGGAAGGAGGTCCGGTTGTTCGGATGTTTTAGAGAGGCTCAGCAGTCATCGAGTATGATTTCGGGTCACGGATGATAGCGATCGAGGGAACTCTAACGGCACAACAGTTCGCCAGTGACATTGAGTGTCCTCATATGCTACGTCTCATGTGACAATATCGTGTGCCATTCTTCAACAGCATAGTTTTTGTCGGCACAAAATATGTGTAACTGTCTGTATTAAGAACAGTTCAGTAACTAAAATCTGCATGTTTTACTACAGAAAAATGTTTAAGACCTGAAGATGACAGCTAAGACTACTGAAACGGTTGTCTTGAATAAAAAAAAATTGTACGATCTTGGATTTGAGTGGTTTTTAACAATTAAAACAGATATCCCCTAATTACTCTCATAACGAGAAAATTAAACTGTCTGTATATCGTTGAGGTACTCCTGTGGCCGGCAAAATACTCAGATCTGTCCGAGACAGAACATTTGTCATACCATCTTGGACTTTCTGTCAGTGCCAGAATGTCTTCCATCGTATCCATAATTTCGACCAATTAGAATTGGGCCACTCTTTATAAATTACGTAAGAAATAAAATCTACTCTTTTTGCAACTGATCTTCCAATGCATCTGCTATGTGAAGTAGAGGAACTGCGAGCAGCCGGCCGGAGTGGCCGTGCGGTTCTAGGCGCTACAGTCTGGAACCGAGCGACCGCTACGGTCACAGGTTCGAATCCTGCCTCGGGCATGGATGTGTGTGATGTCCTTAGGTTAGTTAGGTTTAATTAGTTCTAAGTTCTAGGCGACTGATGACCTCAGAAGTTAAGTCGCGTAGTGCTCAGAGCCATTTGAACCATTTGAACTGCGAGCAGTAACATGCATCGTGCAAAAATTCCCAAAAATTATCTACGTGATACGTGTAGTTAGTTGGTCACGGATGTGTTCTAGTATTACAGAGGTACCTCGTGTCAAGAATTTTCGCACGGTACATGCAGTATGGAGATAGTTAAACATCAATATTAAAGGGTCGCAGAATTACAGTGCATGACATGTAGCTACGTGCTCCCATGTAAGAACGTACTTTTCCACAGAAGATCTTCCTCGCTCAGTTACCATACATTCATGGTTGTCAACATACACGGTCTAGTCACATTAATGTAGCGACTGGCCCGCCCGGTTAGCCGTCCGGTCTAGCGCACGGTTTTCCACAGTGGGAAAAAGCGCCTGGTCCCCGGCAGCGGACTTGTGTTTAGGTTCGGTGTGCCGGCCAGTCTGTGGAAGGTTTTTAGGCGGTTTTCCATCTGTCTCTGCGAATGCGGGCTAGTTCCCCTAATTCTGCCTCGGCTACACTATGTCGGCGATTGCTCTGCAAACAAGTTCACCACGTAAGCATACACCACCATTACTGTACCACGGAAACATAGAAGTTACACTCTTCTGGTGTGGGACGTTCCCTGGCGGGGGGGGGGGGGGGAGAGGGGGGGAGCGGGGGGGAGGAGGAGGTCCACCAGGGGCCGTACCGCACAGTAACCCTGAAAAAGTGGTTCGCTGTGGGGCGGGGAGGGGTGAATTGGACTGCGGTAGTCGTCGTGGGGTTGTGGACCACTGCGGCTGTGGCGGGACGGAGTCTCTCCATCGTTTCTAGCCCCCCCCCCCCCGGTTAACATACAATACAATAAAATACAATGCAGTGAGTGCCTACGTTCGACGTCAACGTGCAGTAACCGTTCACAGACGGCAGGTAGCATCTCTAGTAGTGGACAGTACACAAAGCGTATCAGGGGGGACGCGGGAAACGGCGCAGACGTTCTAATAAAGCGGAAATGTAGAGATTTATCTGACATCCAAAAGGACTGAAAGTAAACATCGTTGCACAACCGTCGGAAGGGTCCAGGCCAGAAGAGGGAGTGTTACGGTCTGTGGGAATGTTTTCGTGGCATTTCCTAGGCGATCTCATCCCACTGGGAGGCATAGTAAATCAAGACAAATATGGGGACTACGTCCATCTCTAAATGCAGTTTGTTTTCTTCGGCAGGTGGCATCTACCATCAGGAGAATGCAAAGTGTCACATAATGTGCAGTGTACTGCTGTGGCTCGAAGAGCACCAGGTAGCGTTTACCTTCCTCCCCTGACCACCAAACTCCCCGAATTAAAACCCAATCGAGTATCTGTTGGACAACCTCAATCGGTTTGTGGCCCGCGCTGCAGAAAGTGATTGGCTTGTGACAGACGGTCACAGTAATGGGAGTGGACACTATGTCATGCTTCGCTAGATAACCAAGGATTCATCGGCCGTGAGATCCTTCCGTCATTAATCTACAGTCAGTTGTAAATATTCGATCATTCTGAATTAAATTTTTGGGAGATTACTCAAATTATTTCAGGCGGACGTGAGGACTGAAAACACCGCATTCATCCATCTTCATCAAGCCAGCTCACTACTTCAGCTCTATCATCGGCAGAAATTTTTCATCTCTGACATTACTGCTACCATTAATCTGTAGCCCTAATCACTTTCGATACAAGTGTTTGTGTACTCAGATCACAATTTCCTCTACTCTGATGGCGGCAGCAAGGGACGGCGTAGGCCGAGTCACGGTCTTGTACTTCGGTGTCCAGTGGAAAATGCTGGTCACAAAGTCGTGCGTATTCCTTGCAATGTAACCTATCGTACTCGACTTTTTGCCTTACTGTATGACCAACAAAGATCAACGCATAACCATCTGACAGCCACAGCCTCATATTCAGTTGTTTCCAGTCAGCTAACGAGCCATCCATAACACGAACTGATAAAATGAAGGAGAACTTTTGCATAAGGTGTGTGATACGTCCGTGAACTTTGGGGTGACCAATAATACCTAGTCTGGGATATTCGTTCAAGTTGTGAACACCTGATCATTGCACTCACATTTATAAACATTTTTACATATTTAATAGGCATATACTATATTAATTGTGGCCCTGGGTAGCTGACCAAAATGGGATTGTACGTTAATTGAAATGGGAAGATCAAAATGATGCATTTACTATATTGGCTTTCATCAACACTGAGCTTCAGAAATTATTTCAAAGTAGGACTGATACTTTTAGAAGCAAAATTATTTTAAAAAACAAATTTCTGAAAGCAGTCTACGAGTCTTGGAAACTCCTGCACCTCATGCACCTTAACGACGATATCTGATGTACTTTGGCTCCGCAGGATGTCTTCCTACGCGTACTATTTGACCTTATACGAATTGCGTCATGTTCAGGCCTCTGCAGCTTACTGCAACATCGGTGACTACGCAGTACCAGTTAGCGAGCAAAAATATCTCCACAACAGAATTTATTTCCCATTATCAAGGACGAATGTCTCATCAGTCTCCACAGTTAACGATTCGCCAAGATGCCGAGGTACGACGATAAAAGGTGATAGCAGACGGCTATTTTGTTTTTTGTTCTTGATGGTTGTAGTTTCCCATATCAACGCCAGACTCTTACCACTTTTGACTTAAAACACAGCTATCATTACATGTACAAAATTACTAGAAAAGGCCAACCACCTTAGAGCTAATCTAGGGGTCAGAGATTGCGAAGGCACAGGAAAAGGGTCTCGACCTGACACACAGATAAAAATCTGTTATGATAGTACTTGTTGGTCAGGAAGTTTGCATCTACATGATCATTCCGCAAGCCACAATGAAGTTTCTTTCCGAAAAATCATCGAACGAATATCAATCTATTTCGCTATTGTTCCGCTGTCGAACAGCGCCGGGAGAGGGAACACTTAAATATTTATGTGCGAGCTCTGATTTCTCTTATTTAATTATATAAAATAATTTCTCCCTTTATAGGTGGGAAACAAGAAAATATTATCGTATTCGAAGGCGAAACTGGATGACTGAAATTTCATGAAAACATACTACTTCAACGGAAAACGCCCTAATTTTAATGACCGCCACCCCTATTCGCGTATTATATCCGTAGCACCCCCCCCCCCCCCCACTCTTCCGCGTTATTAAAACGCGAACTGCACTTCTTTGCACTTTTTCAATGCTCTTCATCAATCCTGATGAGGATCCCACACAACACAGCAGTACTCCGGAAGGGGCTGAACATGCCTAATGCTGGCAGTCTCTTTAGTGGGCGTGTTGCGTTTCATAAGTGTTTTACCAACAAATCGCAATATTTAGTTCACCTTTGCCAAAACATTATCTATGTGATCTTTCCAATTTCACTCACTTGTAAAGGTGGTTCCTAAGTATTTATGGTAAAGGTGGTTCCTAATATTTAACTGAATTCACAGCCCTTAGATTTGTGCGACTTATCTTGTAAACGGAAAGTAGGCGATCCGTTTTAGTATTCATGTGGAATAATTCACATTTTTCCATTATTTAGAGCCCATTGCCACTCCCCGTATCATACAAATATTCTGTGTAGTTCGGTTTACAATTGCTTCTGATCATCTGATCATCTGATGTACTCTAAGAGGGCGCTCGGATCTTCTCCTAAATCATTTATGTAGATTGGTAACAGCAGAGGGCCCATAACACTTCCTTGGGCAACCACAGGTATTACTTCCGCTTTACTCAATGATTTCCCGTCAATTACTACGAACTGTGACCTTTCTGACAGAAAATCACGAAACCAGTCACACAACTCAGGCGATACTTCATAGGCAAACAAATTGATTTGAAGACGCTTGTGAAGAACGGTGCAAAAAAGCCTTCTGGAAATAACGGGTGATCAAAAGGTCAGTATAAATCTGAAAGCTGAATAAATAACCGAATAATGTAGATAAAAATGCAAAAGCACTCCGTCTTCAGGCCGCAAGCGGCCCATCGGGACCATCCAACCGCCGTATCATCCTCAGGTGAGGATGCAGATAGGAGGGGCGTGTGGTCAGCACACCGCTCTCCTGGACGTTATGATGGTTTTTTTTGACCGGAGCCGCTACTATTCGGTCGAGTAGCTCCTCAATTGGCATCACAAGGCTGAGTGCACCCCTAAAAATGACAACAGCGCATGGCTGCTGGATGGTCACTCATCCAAGTGCCGGCCACGCCCGACAGCGCTTAACTTCGGTGATTTCCCGGAAACCGGTGTATCCGCTGTGGCAAGGCCGTTGCCGAATAATGTAGATAGAGAGGTACAAATTGACACACATGCTTGGCATGATATGGGGTTTTAATAGAACCGAAAAAATACAAAAGTTCAAAAAATTTCCGACAGATGGCGCTTCATCTGATCAGAATAACAATAATTAGCATAACAAAGTAAGACAAAGCAAATATGATGTTCTTTATAGGAAATGCTCAATATGTCCACCATCTTTTCTCAACAATAGCTGTAGTCGAGGAATAATGTTGTGAACAGCACTGTAAAGCATGTCCGGAGTTATGGTGAGGCATTGGCGTCGGATGTTGTCTTTCAGCATCCCTAGAGATGTCGGTCGATCACGATGCACTTGCGACTTCAGGTACCCCAAAGCCATAATCGCACGGACTGAGATCTGGGAACCTGGAAGGCGGCTAAGCACACGATCATCACCAAACGACGCTTGCAAGAGATCTTTCACGCGTCTAGCAATATGGTGTGGAGCGCCATCCTGCATAAACATCGTACGTTCCAGCAGGTGTTTATCAGCCAGGCAGGGGATAATGTGATTCTTTAACATATCGGCGTACCTCTCACCCTTCACGGTAGCAGTTACAAAACCAGAATCACGCATTTCCTCGGAGAAAAAAGGCCCGATAACGGTAGATGTGGTAAATCCAACCCATACCGTGACTTTCTCGTCGTGCAATGGAGTTTACACGACAGTCCTAGGATTTTCGGTAGCCCAAATTCTGCAGTTGTGGGCGTTGACAGACCCTCGGAGCGTGAAATGAGCTTCGTCGGTCCACAACACGTTACTCAACCAATCGTCATCTTCCGCCATCTTTTGAAACGCCCACACCGCAAATGCCCTCCGCTTCATTAAATCGCCAGGTAACAGTTCATGATGCCGATGGATTTTGTACGGATAGCATCGAAGGGTACAACCAAACAGTAGTGTATGGAATGCCGGTGCGACGTGCGACTGCACGAGCGCTGACTTCCCCGTGCATAGACGAACCCGCTACAGTCTCCATTTCTTCCCGAACTGTCTCAGCAGCATTACGCCTTGTGCTCGGTCGGCCACTACGGGGTCTATCGTGTGAACAACCCGTGGCTTCGAACTTCGAAATCATTCTCGCCACACCTGCATTTGTCAACGGACCTTTACCCGTGCGAATCCCCTTCCTATAGGATCGTAACGCTGAACTAGCACATTCCCCATTCTAATAACACAGCTTCACTAAAAACACCTTTTCAAGTAACTTCAACATACTGCGACTGCAATCGCATCTGATTCTCTCTCTCATTACAGCTTCTTTTATACACGAATGTCATGCGCAGTCACTGACGTTTTGCTGTCCAGCGCCATCTAGCGGACATTTCGTGAACTTTGTTTTTTTTTTGTTCTAATAAAACCCCATGTCATTCGAAGCATGTGTGTCAATTTTTACCTCTCTGTCTACATTATTCCGTGGTTTATTAAGTTCTCAAATTTTTACTCACTTTTTGATCACCCTGTACAAAAGTATGCAATCAATTTGACATCCCCTGTCAATAGCATACATTAACTCATGAGAATAAAGAGTTTTGCCGGCCGAAGTGGCCGCGCGGTTCTGGCGCTGCAGTCTGGAACCGCGAGACCGCTACGGTCGCAGGTTCGAATCCTGCCTCGGGCATGGATGTGTGTGATGTCCTTAGGTTAGTTAGGTTTAACTAGTTCTAAGTTCTAGGGGACTAATGACCTCAGCAGTTGAGTCCCATAGTGCTCAGAGCCATTTGCACCATTTGAACCATTTTTTTGAACCAATAAAGAGTTACTAGTGTTTCAAAGCAATGGTATTTTCTGAATCCAGGTTGGCTGTTTGTCAATAAATCGTTTTTTCCGAGGGAATTTGTAAAGTTTGAACACAGTGTACGTTCCAAAACTCTCCTGAAAATCGACATCTGTGGTATGGGTCTCAAATTCGTCGGATTACTTCTATTTCCTTTCATGGGTATTGGTGAGATCTGTGTAGCTTTACAGTTTTATGAGTGATCGGTTGTATATGATTGTACAGTATGGAGCTGTTATATCGCCACGCTCAGAGACGAACGTTACTGGTGTGCAATCTGGACTGGAAATATTGTCTTCTGAAGAGATTTAAGTTGATACCCTACACCAAGGATACCCACTTCTAAGTCACATGTTGTCAGTTGTTATTGATTCAAATTGTGAAATATTTGTTTCAACTTCTTTGATGAAGTGGTAGCTCTGGTAACTGGAGCAGTCCATCGAAGTAAACTGGTTCATTTGTGAGCTGAAAAATGTTCGAATGTGTGTGAAATCTTATGGGACTTAACTGCTAAGGTCATCGGTCCCTAAGCTTACACACAACTTAACATAAATTATCCTAAGGACAAACACACACACCCATGCCCGAGAGAAGACTCGAACCTCCGCCGGGACCAGCCGCACAGTCCATGACTGCTACGCCTTAGACCGCTCAGCTAATCCTTGTGAGCTGACACAGATCCTCATAAAAGGCGACTTATTCTGAATTTTCTCTGTGCTCTTTAGTTTAAACTTCCAAATACATACTTGTTTGTACGATTCAGTAACTGCTTAGAACATTTTTCCTCCGGCTTTAGTACTGATAGGAACTATGACTGCTGTGGTCAGATGCAAGATGGATTGGTGACCCTACACTAACAGCTCCACGTAGTGCTGACTTTGGTCACCCAGTCTGAAGCTGTTTCCAGTGAGCATCGCTTTGTGGGTCTGGATGCGACTATCCGACAGTCGTGTGGCATGTCCCACTTATCACTGGTCGGTCCACAACCATGAGAATAATCCCTCACACTTGGTTGAATGAGAGGTCATTCGAAGGTGTGGCAGGAAGCAAAATATTTTCTGAGGTGCCAATAGACGGAACTCCCTGGTTCGTCTGATGAACAATTTCACGTGGTAAGTGTATCATAAACGTCATGATCTAGACTCTGTAGCTTGCTCTGTTTTAAGAATGTCCCTTGGCCAGCAAGGTCTGGCCAATCACCGCAGGTAGGACTGCTGATATTTGGGAGTTATAATGTCAGGCGCATAAAGGGGACCTTTGGGGTATGTCTGCGAAAGAAGGAAAGAAATCCAGTGTGCACTTTGTGTGCATACTGGGAGGAGTCATTACAGTCATGGAACAGGTGCTTCCAGACGCCATAAAGAGCATATGATGCAACCAGCTGCATGTAGTGGCTCATGTACGTACTGATGTTGTGTGTCGCTTCAGATCAGAGAACTTTCTCTCCAATTTTGGGCGGCTGGCTGAAGTGGTTAGGACTCCCAGTCCATGTAGCACAGACAGGATCGGCTGTAGACCTTTGGACAGAGCCGAGTGGAGGGTCTGAATCAGATTCTTCGACGGTTCTACTACCGTGTAGGCTACAGAATCACCGACCTCACTGCACCATAGTGTGGTGGGTTTTTGGGTTTCGCTTAAATAGGGTAATGGATTCATTACATGCATCAAGCGACTACAGGGGTAGCAGAGGCCCTTATGGAGGGGACTAGACGATTTTCTTGTTTGGGGTTTTGGGAAACTAGATAAAAGGCGTCAGTTTAAAAGGTGCTGGGTATACATAGGATGAGGGTAGACCTGTGTTGGGGAAGACCCAGAGGTCCAAGTGCTAATAGAAAGTACCCAATGCTAAATTTGGCTACAGTCAGAGATGAGTTCAGGCAAAATTTGTACGAAGAACCTACACGCTTTTAGAAAGAATAGTTTAAATACAATTGGCCGTGGGGTGTTTATTGCTGTTGGAAGTAGTTTAACTTATAGTGAAATAGAATCTCTGTGTGTTAATATGGATAGATGTTATATTTGGCAAACAGAATGAATTAATAGCTGGTTCAACTCAGTTATTATAGCTGCTAAAATATTTAAAGAAAACATAAGTATCATTTCAAACATTTATCCCACTCACACAGTATTTGTTGGTGGTGGCATCAATCTCTTATCAACATATTGCCAAATAGGTATGTTTAAAGCCGGCAGTAGGCACAAAATGTCTTCCAAAATCCTAAGAAATGCTTCGTCAGAAAACTGGTACCAACAATTACTTCAGCTCAATTCTAAGTTGATGTTAAAGTCTACCACTTTCTTACATCCAGAGCACGTGTTCATTCTTGTGACCAGTGGTAACTGATACACTCTCAGAGGCAGCGATGAGAACGGACCACAACTGACTATGGGAACAACATTGTCTGCTTTCAGGTAACAGAGAAATAACTGTTACTGGGGGTCTTCGAAGCGTTTGGCCAACGTAGGCTTAAAACTCTCAATTTCGAGAAATTCTGGTAACATCCAGACTCTTCAGTATGATCTTTCACTCACTGTCGATAAACAGCATAGCAGAACACACCATTTTTTACGTAGGTTATACAAGATGACAAATTCGGAAAATAGGGTTACCACCTCTAGCCAACAACGGCTGTAACACGCCTTGGTTTTTAGTCGACATGACCTTGAATGACAGATACGGGTACGTCATTTCTTGCTGCTTCAAACCAATACCTTGATTGATGGCTGGCTATGTCTATCTCTCATGAATCTATGAGCTGAACTCTTCAATAAGTGACAGATCTACAGCTTGTGATCGCGAACGCAACAGGAAAAAAAAATCTCTGTATCGATTCAGGTAAATATGTGATCTTGCAGTATCGTATTGAAAGATAGCGTCACGGAGATCTCCCTGGTTGGACATAGTCATCGGTCTTAGAATGTAGTAAAGTAATGGCTGCTGTG
The DNA here is from genome assembly GCF_023898315.1 of Schistocerca nitens. Taxonomy (NCBI): domain Eukaryota; kingdom Metazoa; phylum Arthropoda; class Insecta; order Orthoptera; family Acrididae; genus Schistocerca; species Schistocerca nitens. Next base: position 254,918,031 of record NC_064622.1, read on the forward strand.
CAAATTACCGGCTATACGATCCAGAGACGTTCGTATTGTGTATTCGCTTGAATCTGTGTAGCATCACACATGAATTTGGGCTAATGAGATAATGACGAATGCTATCTGGCAACATTCGTTCCTCTCGGGGCCTCCACACACGGATACGTCCATCGTGATGCTGTATCATGACTCGTCTGAAATCACAACGTGATTCCGTTCCTGTGCACATTTGAGCATTGCGCTCCTGAACACATCGATTCCGTGCTTGCCTGATGGTCGTGAAATGCCGACTACTCCAGCAGCAAGATCATGGGCCATGATCTTGATCGCGTCGCCATCGTATTCCATCATCTTTCACCTGATGACACGAGCCATAGCACTATCTGGTCACGACAAACAACATTGAATTCTATTTCTGAATGAGAAACCCGCTAGAGATCATAAACGAGTTCTGTATAGTCCTTTAAACTCGCCAGCGAGACCTATGACAGCATTTCCGAACTCGCCAGTTCCGTATGCCTGGAGAGTCGACTTTGCCTCTTCCTCTGTGTGTGTGTGTGTGTGTGTGTGTGTGTGTGTGTGTGTCTTTGTTTGTTGGTGTGCATCTGTGTCTGTGTATTTGTTTATAGGTATCTGTGTATTACTGGGTGTATCTTCTAAGTGTCTTAAGGCGTTTTTTTATTTTGTATTTCGGAGGATATTTTCAATTTCTTCATCCAATGTGTAGCTGGAGGCAGCAGAAACGAATACTGCCCATCGTCACATCTCTGCGACGCGTAATGACAACGGATAACGTAGGTTTTCTTCCCGTTACAAAAAAGAAAAAAAAATCACGAGCGATTTAACGACCGCCTTTGACGCAGCGGTCCAAAATTAATCTAGTGTGATATTCGGTTTATCGATATGTTTCTTCTTCTTCTGTAGTGGTCAATCCAAGGATTGGTTTGCAACAGCTACAATGGCAGCTTGTCTCCATTCTGTGCGTCTTTCAGCTTTTCTCTTCATTTCTTTATAGGTGTTACATCCCACATCTTTCACGATTTGAACCATGTACCTCAGTCGTGGTGTTCCTCTTGGTCTTTTTCCCTCGACATATCCCTCTATGATTGTGTTCAGGAGTCCTTTATGTCTTAATAGATGGCCTGTAAATTGCACTCTTCTTTTAACAATGAAACTCCAGAAGCTTCTCTTCTCACCTGCTCTTTCCAGATCCACTTCGTTTGTGACCTTGTCGATCCATTTTATTTTGAGCATGCGTCTATAGCACCACACTTCAAAAGAATTTAGCTTCTGCTGTTCCTCTGTCCCGAGAGTCCATGTTTCACACCCATAGCATGCCACACTCCACACACATGATTTCAGAAATCTTTTCCTGGTTTCAAGGCTGATGCTCTTAGATGTTAATATGTTTTTCTTCTTGCTTGAGCTATTCTACTTCTCACTTCTGCCTTGCTCCTTCCATCCCTGGTAATATTACTGCCCAGATAAGTCAATTTATCAACTTGTTCAAGCAGTTCATTGCCTACAGGAACTTGGACTTTCACTTGATCTTCTTTGTCGCATGCCATTACTTTTGTTTCTGCTTTATTAATTCTCATATTATATTCTTCACCCATAACTTTATCCATTCTATTCAGTAGGACTACAAGATCTTCTTCACGTTCAGCCAGGACAGCTATATCATCGGCATATCTTATCATATCTATTCGTTGGCCATGAATTACTACACCTGTCTGTGAATTATCCCTTACTTTTTTCAGCGCCTCTTCAATGTACACGTTAAAGATAACAGGGTATAGTGCGCAACCTTGCCGGACACCTTTCCGTATCTGCACCTCTTCTTGTTTTGTCCGTCCACGGATAACTGCAGTCTCGTTTTTGTACAGGTTCCATATCATTTTTCTATCTTTATGGTCTATTCCTACTTTTTTGAGTACCTCAAACATCTTATCCCATTTAACATTATCAAAGGCTTTCTCTACATCTACGAAAGCTATGTATGTTTTCAGGTTCTTATCTAGTCCTTTCTCTATTATTAGTTTTAGAGCAAATATTGCTTCTCTGGTTCCTCTATATTTCCGGAATCCAAACTGGTCTTCGGAGAGTGTAGCTTCGACTTTTTGTTCTATGCGTTTAGGATAATTGAGGTTAATATTTTAGAGGCGTGAGTAACTAGGCTGAGTGTCCTATAATTTTCAATATCTTGTAGCATTTGCCATCTTTGGAATGGGGACCATAATGTTTTTCTCAAAGTCTGTAGGAATTTTACCCTGCTCGTACATGTTGAAAACAAGATTATACAACTCCTGATTCAGTTTTGCTCCTCCAGATTTCAGAAGTTCGCCTGGGATATTGTCTATACCAGGCGATTTGTTGTTTTTCAATTTTTTCAGAGCTAGTTCAAACTCTACCTTTAATATAGGTTCACCTATGTTGTGTGTATCTATTTCTGTTTTTTCTTCCATGATGTTTTCAGACAGGTCTGGTCCGCTGTACAGTTTTCCTATATATTGTTTCCATCTTCTTGCAACTTCATCATCGTCATCCAACATATTACCATTTTCATCCATCACAGCCCTACATTTGTTTCTTCTGTCTCCAAAGCAATGTCTCACACATTTATAGGCCTTTCCGATATTTCCCTTGCTCATGTTGTCCTCAACAGAAATACAGAGATCATCAAGGTATTTTTCTCTTGCTTGTTTTGCCTCTCTGTTGATTCTGTTTTTCAGACTCTTGTATTTCTCTTGGTCTTCCTTCTTCACAGAATTTTTTAATTTCCTTCTTTCTTCCATCATATTTAGTGGGTCATTAGTGATCCATTCCTTCCTTTTCTCTGTCCTTTCTTTTCCTATTATTTCTTCTGCTGCTTCTAAAATACCAGTTTTTATTTTTTCCCAGCTGCTTTGGATGTCATTGCAGCCCTGTGTATTTGTTTTCTTGTCTGTTTCTAGTTGATAGTGCTTCAGTGTATTTTCGTTTTTCAGGTTTGTCAAATCCCATTTACATGTACTTCTTCTTTTAATATTCTTGAATTTTAGTTCAGTCGTCATCATAACGAGTATGTGGTCACTTTCCACATCACAGCCTGGATATGATCTGCTGTCCTTAACTTGGTTTTTAAATCTTTGCTTCACTAATATGAAGTCAATTTGGTATCTGTTAATGTCACCAGGCATTTTCCAAGTATATCTTCTTCTTGGATGATGATTAAAGAAGGTATTTGTAATGCAAAGTTTATTTCTTTGGCAGAATTCTACAAGTTTAACCCCTCTTTCATTTCTTAATCCTAATCCAAAATTCCCTGCCACATCCTCTTCTTTACCTTCCCCAACAACGGCATTCATATCTCCCATGATGACAAGGTTTTCAGCTCCTTTAATTCTGCCAATTACTTCTTCAAGGTGGTCACACATCATGTCGATGTCATCATCCTCGTGCCTCGTAGTTGGCATGTATACTTGGATTATGATTGTGTCTCTTGGTTTAGTATCCAATCGGACATAAATTATCCTCTCACTATGTTGAACAAATCCTTTTACTTTTAACCCCATCTCTTTATTGAGGATAATTCCCACTCATGCAATCCCGGGACTGTCTTGTGCTGTTCCAGTGTGTATGATTCTGTAATCCCCTGACCAAAAGTCGCCAGCGTTTGGCCATCTCATTTCTGAGACTCCCAGTACATCAATATCCATTCGTTTCATTTCCATTTTCAAGTTTTCCAGTTTACCACATTTAAGATGAGATTTGACGTTCCATGTTGCTATCCTTCTTACAGTAATGCTTTTGGATTTTGGTATCTCTTTAGTTGTCCCCGCCCGGAGATCCGAATGGGGGACTATTTTACCTCCGGAGAATTTAACCAAAGAGCTTTCCATCATAAGCTGTTGATACTTGGGATACCCGCCCGGGTCTTAGATGGAGTGGTTTCCCGTTGCCTTCTCCATTCTATGCCGTTGGCCACCTTGTGGCTCCTCCGCCTTTAGGAGCAGTTTCCCACCCCAAGGGCAAGAGAGTGCCATTCCTTCTAGTCGCTCATCCGCCCTCCTAGAAGGCCGTTGGCACTTGAGAGAAGGTAATCTCGTTATCCCGGGAGATATTCGGCTCAGTAGAAGTATAGGTTGCAAATGGAAGACCCATAGCCCTCGAAACCTAATAGCGTCAGGGTCGGAAAAGAACAAGAGTTGGCCGAGGGTGGCCAAATAGGAAAGATAAAAGTGAGGAGCCTGGCTTAAGTAAGTGGAAGCAATGCCAGTACTCAGCTCGGGACCCCGTGGTCGCCAGCCACGTACTCACTAGGTGTGAGTGCCTGAAGGGATCGATATGTAGTAACAGTAAAATCCAAAGGAACGGTTCACTAAAGTGAGCGGAAGGACTGAGGAACAACTTCTAAGGAACGGTCGTTCCCTGTTCATTTTAGCAGCGGCCAGTCTCGTACGTGGAACAGCCGTTCACAATTCACTGTGGCAGATCTTATTCCTCGTTCTAATTCCTCTGTTCCTCGATTCGTCCTCTGCTTTGTTCAGCTGGTCTCGTTTATTCTAGGGTAGTTACTTGTCCCTCGTTTCCGTTCCCAGCTCACAGTTCGGTAACGAGTTTACCGGTTTTGTCGCTGTGCTCGCATATTCTCGTTCCATTTTAAACTTCGGAAATTCGATTTCTGGTTCTGTTCCATTCAGCGTCACAGATGGTGATTTATAACTTTTTAATGTGAAAATTATTCCTTGAATACCTCGCATTGCCTGGGTATGTATTTATTACAATCTTTTATTAGTGCATATCATTCTTCCCTCTCGCTTTGTCCCCCTAATCCTTCACCCCAACCCTATATCCATTTCCTCCTCCCCCTCCCTCTTTCCATATCTTCCTCCACCCTCTCCCTATGCTTCTCCTCGTATTTCCTTCTCCTTTCCATCTCCTCCAGTCCTCTCTCACTGCCCATCCGCTGCTCCTCCTGCGTTCCTCTGTCAATTTAATCCCCTTTCACTTTCTTCTCCTCCTCCCCTCGCTCTGCCTATCTCTTCCTCACTATTTCTACCTACTCCTTCGCCCTACCTGTCTGTAAGCAACGTATGTAGCAAATTTGAGCTTTTTACACATGGCTTCGCCCGCGTATATACATGTCAAATATACACTGAAGGGTCGAAAAAACTGGTATAGGGATGTGTATTCAAATACAGACATAAGTAAACAGGCAGAATACGGCACTGATGTCGGCAAAGCCTATCGTGAATATCAGTATCTCAGTAAAACATCAAATCTACGACATCGCTGCTGCTGGTAAAAGATCTTGCAAAAAAGGCCCCTACGACGGCAGAAGAGAATCGTTCAACGAGACACAAGTACAGCCCTTCCGCCAATTGCTGCGTATTTTAATGCTGGGCCATCAACAAGTGTCAACTTGCGAACCTTTCAAGGAGACATCATCGATATGGGCTTTCGGAGCCGAAGGCTCTCACTTGTACCCTTGATGACTGCACGACACTAAGCTTTACACCTCACTTGGGGCTGCCAACACCGACATTGGACTGTCAATGACTGGAAACATGCTACCTGGTCGGACGAGTTTCGTTTCAAATTGTATCAAGCGGATGGACGTGTACGGCTATCAAGATCACATCATGAATCCGTGGACCTTGCATGTCAGCAGGGGACTGTTCAAGCTGGTGGAGGGTCTGTAATGGTACGGGGTGTGTGCAGCTGGAGAAATATGGGACTTCTGATATGTCTAGGTACGACTCTGACAGGTGATCACTTGCATCCATTCATGTCCATTCTGCATTGTGATAGACTTGGGCAGTTCCAGCAAGACAATATGACACCCCATACATCCAGAATTGCTACAGAGTGTCTGCAGAAACACACTCTTCTGAGCTTAAACATTTCCCCTGGACATCAGATTCCCCAGACATGAAGATTATTATGCCTATCTGGGATGCCTGCTGTTCAGAAGAGATCTCTTCCTCATACTCTCAGAGGTTTATGAACAGCCCTGCAGGATTCTTCGTGTCAAGTCTCTGTATGTTCATCTTTTTAGAGATGGTTGCGGGACTCGGCTGTTCGATACAGGATGTCAAATAAATCACCTTTCAGCCCCTTAGTTTCGCTGTAGGAAAAAATCTACTAATACCAGTATTTCTGGTCCCTGGCTTGATCAGCACAGAGGTACAATCTTTCTACATGTCGGTCAGGGAACTGAAGATGGCGTAGTAAAACGCTGAAAGTGGGAGCCAAATGAAACGAGCTTGGTTACTAGGCGGCTGAAAGGTATATAATTTGTCATCCTCATGGTGTTAGTTGCCTCCAGCACTACTTAAGATGTTAGTCGAGTCCATGTCACGTCTTGTTGCGGCACCTCTGCGTGCTTGCGGCGACGCCACACGATATTCGGCTGGTGTACCACTTTCTTTGGCTCTTCAGTTTATTTTCCATAAGAAACGCATTTCACACGCAATTTCACACGTATTTAACTTTTATGACTCGCGCATTTGTCCGTAAGACTTAATTTTCACGCTGCTTAAGGTGTATGACATCGTATCTCCTAAACTACGTGCTGTACAGTGATACACATACACACACACAGGCGACAAAAGTCATGGGATACCTCCTAGTATCGTGTGAAACACCTTTTTCCCTAGAGTAACTAGATGTGATATGGAGGTCTCCTGCGGAAGTGTTGAGCCATGCCTCCTCAATAGCCATCCGTAATTCTGAAAGTGTTGCCGGTGCAGGATTTTGTGCACGAACTTACCTATGGATTATGACCCACTAGTATTCGATGGCACTCGTGTCGGGCGATCTGGGTGGCCAAAAAATTCGCTCGAATTGTCCTGAATGTTCTGCAAACCAATCGCGAACAACTATAGGCGGATAATGTGGCGCGTATTGTTTGGGAACACGAAGTCCATAAATAACCCTATCATTAGCTGTTACTAACAAGGGAACCTCCCCATCGCACCCCCCTCAGATTTAGATATAAGTTGGCACAGTGGATAGGCCTTGAGAAACTGAACACAGATCAATCGAGAAAACAGGAAGAAGTTGTGTGGAAGTATGAAAAAAATAAGCAAAATATACAAACTGAGTAGTCCATGCGCAACATAGGTAATATATAGGGCAATGAGAGGTCAGGAGCGCCGTGGTCTTGTGGTTAGCGTGAGCAGCTGTGGACCTTGGTTCAAGTCTTCCCTCGAGTGAGAAGTTTAATTTTTTATTCTCAGATTATGTGACACTCATACGTTTTCATCACTTTTTGGGAGTGATTATCACATCCACAAGAAAACCGAAATCGGGTAAGGTAGACGAATCTTTTTACCCATTCGCCAAGTGTACAAGTTAGGTGGGTCGACAACATATTCCTGTCATGTGACGCACATGCCGTCACCAGTGTCGTATAGAATATATCAGACGCGTTTTCCTGTGGAGGAGTCGGTTGACCTATGACCTTGCGATCAAATGTTTTCGGTTCCCATTGGAGAGGCACGTCCTTTCGTCTACTAATCGCACGGTTTACCGGTGCGGTCGCAAAACACAGACAGTAAACTTATTACAGTGAACAGAGACGTCAATGAACGAACGGACAGATCATAACTTTGCGAAAATAAAGAAATTAAACTTTTCACAGGAGGGAAGACTTGAACCAAGGACCTCTCGATCCGCAGCTGCTCACGCTAACCACGGGACCACGGCGCTCCTGAGCTCACATTGGCCTTGATGTTGCCTATCTTGCGCATGAACTACTCAGTTTGTATATTTTGCTTATTTTTTCATAGTTCCACACAACTTCTTCCTGTTTTCTCGATTGATCTGTGTTCAGTTTTTCAATGCCTATCCAGGGTGCCAACTTATATCTACATCTGAGGGGGGTGCGATGGGGAGGTTCCCTTGTAAGGAAAATCAGGACTCATCTGACCAGACTACGGTTTTGCAATCGTCTACGTTCAACCGATATGATCACCAGTCTAGGACAGGCGATGCGGGTGGTCTTGTGCTGTTATCAACGGCACTCGTGTAAGTTGTCTGCTGCCATAGCCCACTAACACCGAACTTCGCCGCGCTGTCCTAAAGGATATGTTGGTCGTAGGTGCCAAATTGATTCTGTGATTATTTCACGCTGTGTTGCTTGTCTGTTAGTAGTAACAATTCTACTCAAACACCGCTGCATCGCTGCTCTCATTCGTTAAGTGAAGGCCGTCTGCTCTAGGGCTGTCCGTGATGGGAGTAATGCCTGGCATTAGGTATTCTCTGGCACAGTATGTTGATCTCATAATATTGAATTCCCCAGCGATATCCGAAATTTAATGTCCCATGCGCCTAGCTCCAAATACCATTCCACGCTCAAAGTCTGTTGTTTACCGTCGAGAGGCCGTAACCACGTCGGAAACCATTTCGGACGAATCACCTGGGTACAAATGCCAGCTCCACCAATGCACTGCCTTTTACAGTGCAAGCGTTATTACCGCCATCCGTGTATCTGCATATCACTATTCCATGACGTATCACCTCAGTGTAATTTCGTAGGTACAGTTATGCTCAAAAGTATCCGAACGACCTGAATTGAACCCACATAACGCAGCTGTCTAGCAGGTACTCTAATCGCGGCTTGGTACAGTCGTTTGACTATTGAAAATGGTTCCAACAAGTCACCACTAGAAAACAGTACTCTGTATCGAAATAACTCAAGATGTAAAGTAATACCACGATACTACAAATATCAGGGAACACCTTATCACAGATAAGACTGTCCTTAAGGCTTGTAAGCTCACATTTATTGCAATAAATGACGTACCCGAAATATTAGCACTCTCATTATTACGTCAGATAGGTAATGCACGTAGTAAGTTCGTCGTATTCATGATTTCCTTTTCAAAGTAACATACCGTACTTGTTATTTAACACAAAATGACATTAAAAATTTAAGTTATTCACGAGCAGCTAGTTGAGAATATGTACGAACTTCAAAAATGACACGACGAACCGTCTCGTTCTGCGTATGTATTCAAACTCAGGTCATGCGGACTAACATTTCGTGACTAACGGAAACTAACAGTCATTCCTCACTAGGGTGGTACACCTCGATTTTAGACACTATCAGTTAGCAAATATCAACTTTAAATTACATGACGTAAGCATTTTTAACGGTCGCGAATTCCTATCCAGCATCTATTGTCCCTGTTAACGAACTACTAGAGATGTTAAATATTGCTTCTTCACAAGTAACTTACTTGAAATGCTGTGAGGTAAAGCTTTGTGTTGGACAGAGATTCGAACCCACAACCCAATCGGATTCTTATCGAAGCACAATCAACTTTGACATACCGGATTTTCTCGGCAATAGCTAGATGTTTTAACTGAAATGATGAGACGAGACATTAATTTTTTTCCTTCCCAGGACCCCAACCCGGCACCTATCGCTGTTATATTCTAGAGAAAATTAACGTTAAATGTGGGTTTGTTACACCAGCAGCAACATGTGAGCATGTTTCAACTAGAAATAATATGACGAAGAGTTCACTGATGACTGGGAATCGAACCCCACACTTATCGTTTCTACACACAAACAGGCGTCAGCTACCAAATTTTTCTCCACCAACAGCTCGCAATAACATCCTTGAACTTACAGTGATCTCAATAGTTATATGACTCACGGGAGTCAAAAACGTCAGATATCGTTAGTGTTGACAACGAATGAAAACGTATTAAAAATCAAAATTATTATCCTCAAGCAGATAGGTGTTCTCATGCTAGAGCTGGATAATTCATAATGAAAACCTTAGTGACGGGCCAGGATTCGAACGCATTCACGCGCAATATGTGAAGTTGTTGAGGAATCTGCAGATTTGAACCAACATATTGTAGTCGAGCTGTATTGTCACGAAGGGATCAAGTTCCGCGTTTAGGGCGGTCTGAGTTGCATTCCCAGTTCAGAACCAATTTTATCGGCATACAGTAGCTCCAATAAAAGATGGAATAAGTGTCCAGTGACCCTACATACCGTTTGTTTCGTCACTAGAAATAAATAACTAGTATAAGAAAGGATAATGGTGTAGAGTTTCTACACGCCGCCACTCCTGACTTTATTGTGGTTCGACCTAACGTCTACTTGGTACAGAAGGAATATCATGTTTCATGTGGACCCCAATTCCATTATACCTTCTTCACTTGTCATAGCCAGAAGCGAATAGAATCTGTTTCTCCCCATCAAAAATCATCGGCAAAAGTTGGGATCGAAAGCAGACCATTAGTATATGAACCTATCATCAATCCAATAGACCACCAAATCCTCGCCGGCCGGTGTGGCCGTGCGGTCTGGGCGCTTCAGTCTGGAACCGCGTGACCGCTCCGGTCGCAGGTTCGAAACCTGCCTCGGGCATGGATGTGTGTGATGTCCTTAGGTTAGTTAGGTTTAAGTAGTTCTAAGTTCTAGGGGACTGATGACCACAGATGTTAAGTCCCATAGTGCTCAGAGCCATTTGAACCATTTTGAACCAAATCCTCTCCTCTGTGACTCAGTTTCCTATCATAACACCGATGCGCCACACTCGATGAGAATTCTGACACACAAGCTCGCTGTAGTGGTTTGCAGCATCTTCAGTACATTCATTTACTTGGTTGACCGAATCAGCATGAACTATCTGCCTGGCTATCCAGTGCATACATTCGACTCTATTTTGTAATCACCGAAATAAAATAACATAACTGCCACCTGCACAAAACTGCCGACAGTTTAGGATGCAGAAATTTAAATAGGAAGTGTTCCTTTCCACTTGAGCTATTCTACGGCCCTATGTGTTTGGTGAAAACGTCGTGCAGTGAAAAAAAAAAAAGCTGTAACTTTCTGTCTCTCAGAAGTCTAGATCTGGCCCTATGCATTATCTCACAGCAGTGTGGAATGCAGAGGTTCTAGAGGAATTGTTGTTGACTTTTGGAGGTGCAGTAACTGTGGGTTAGCTGGTAGCGTTATGGGAAGTGTTACGCATTGTAGATAAGATGATGTGAGTTCGTGTACATTCGCTGCTACATTTTTTAAAACGCAATTCTGTTGTATGCTGAAGTTACCAATGTAATGGAACTTTGAACATAATTTCCTTTACTTCTCAACCCAAAATAGTCGAATGTGGAAAAAGGGCTAACTTCTGCGACATTTTGTTCTTTTCAGGTTTAATAGACGGCCAGGCAGCAGATGCATCTCGAAGCTTTTGTATTAAGTATGGGGAGAGCACATCGTGCCAAAATAGTCAGAAAAGCATTTTCTACATTATCTGTCGTGTGGTAGTGGCATTTTATTCTTCTTCAAACGTTGTTTGACAGCTTTAACTAAGAACAAGTATTCTACATGTATGTAATCAATAAACTACATGTGCATTGTCAGACTGTTATGGATAACATACGAGAATTCGCATATATCATTGATGATTAATTTCTCTCTCATGTTTTGTACTTTATTAACAACACTAAAAGAAACCTTACGAAAATAGTGCACTTTATTGTAAGAAATGAAATAAAACTACCCACGACAACCTTACGACGAAAGTCTGTTTTAATAAAACTGAGTATCTGTATACAAGCGTGCCTCTATCGGCACGAATTTGTAAAATACTACTCACTTATATTTCGATTGGGTCTGTCTCTAATTGGTATGCTGTGTCATACTCAACAGGTATGCAAATGTGGCATTTCATAAATAAAGTTATGTGTTCTTAGACACCCAAAATTTGCTTGTCATCAGCGGAAAGAGGCGTTACCGGTTGTGCAGCATTGTAAGTTTTTCACCATTGGACTATGAGCTAAAAGTATTTTCTTGCGATTTGCTTATCGATATTTGATCTGACTGCTTGTAGCTCTTTCACAGAAGGGATAAAAACGTTATAGTCAGCGAGACTGGAACCGCGAATCGTCACAGACGTTTTTCCACAGGCCAGAACATCACCACATAGCCTTCCACTTACAAGGCCAATAGTGGCTAGAACTCGTAAACCGGTATTTAAAGGACGAGATCAGTAGCGATTTCGAAGCGATAATAACTCAGATTATTCAATGGAAATTACAGGAAAATTCAAGTGAACTTTGAGGCCTAATTCCGTGCACAACAGAAAGTAACACGTCTATCGCAGAGTTACCAAACATACCTTGCCTTGTTGCCAAATCTCAGTTACAGTACCAGCAGGAAGAAGACGAACCGATGTGATCCTACAGAGGGCTGGGAAGTGACCATAGCTGGGATCTCAAAGACGCGGCTGCTATGACCTGGAATACGTAATGCTTCTGATTCGCCTTTCTGTAACTAGGTGTGGGGACTGGAGCGTAGTTACTAATAATATCCGGAACTGACTGCTAACTAAGCATCATAGAGGAGCAACTCTCATACTTTTCATTATAATTCTTTCTTAACTGTACTCAAAACTAAGAAACTCGTTCACGGACGTTCTCGTGCCTCGCCGATAGTCGAGCACAACATTCAATTAAAAAGCAAAAGAAAATGTGTGTGTATGTGTGTGTGACAGAGAGAGAGAGAGAGAGAGAAAGAGAGAGAGAGAGAGAGAGATAGAGAGAGAAGAGAGCGAGAGAGAGAGAGAGAGAGAGAGAGAGAGAGGGAGAGAGATGAAAATAAAAAAGAATGAGAGAGAGGGTAAAATATTGTGGTAAATAAATTGCATACTGGTATGTAAAGAAATCTTTCATTGAAATGACACGTTCCACATCATTACGAAATGTCGTATTCATTATCTATGGAGCAAGTATTAATCTAATCCAATCTAATCATATCATATTGCTGACTAGTCATGAAGAGTCATGAATTACCGAAATTTTCGCCAATATCAGTAACCAAATCTAAACTTGAAAATAAAAGACGACAGTTTTTGTAATAAACCGGGACTCCTATCAAGACCCTTTCATCCCTCTTAACTAACCACGAAAGATCTCTGATATACCTCAATTCTCAATGGCTGTGAGCACTACGGGACTTAAGATCTGAGGTCATCAGTCCCCGTTCTTATTGGTAGTGTAGGTGATACGATGTGAGATAGGCTGGAGGAAGGAGTGGTTATGATGTCTCTGATAAGTTCGTTCAGCCCATTAATAAAATAAAATGAACATCTAAATTTGACTCTGATGATTTTTCCGTTGTTGTTGATGATGATGTGATGTTTCAGTTAGGTTACTTTAGAGCATCGTCATACACGCTCTTACTGTATATCAACATACATATCTCGTGATTTCTACGAAGACTATTCTTACAAGCGAAATTGTGGCGTCGACTCGCCAGCATCACAAGTTAAACGTTTTTTGTAGAATGTCGGATTATAGCATATCAAATATGTATTTTCCCAAAGATAAAATTAATTGAAGAGATTCTTTATCAAGTAAGTAAAACATGGCACTCATATGGAAAAAGTCCCCGTGGCACACTAATCTAAAACCCTTAAAATATTCAGTTCATTGTTTCTGCATAACGTGGTAAACTAGTGTCTTTTCGTTTGAAAATAACTGCACTGATATCGATTTTCGAATTCATTTACTGGAACGAACATCACCTGAATAGAAAACTTGTTCAATTGGTTGTCTTGTACAGAACGATCTAACTAGGAGGATGGGCGACGGGATAGACTGTTGATCTGGGGATAATAAGAGGGCATAAATGAAACAAAAGTGGTTTATTGGAAAAAGAGATGCTGAAACCCTACATAGGTATAAGAATGACGGAAAACGTCAGTCTCCTAAGCATGCTCTGCAACGTGTCTTAAGCCAGTAACGAAAGACCGAACTACCTTCTAGGATCGGAATAGGTAAATCTCGCCCGCTGTGACTGGAGAAAGCTGACAGGTCCCGTGGCTCACCATAAGCGCTGTTAATGCAGCGTCGCTGTCACCTGGGTGCCCGTTACCTTGTACCGGCATCGGTGAAAGACTTGAACATATAGAGATTGTAGGAGGAATGGGTATGAATGACGTGCATATCACGAGATATGTCAGTCTTTTTGGTGTATTTAACACATGATTTGGGATGTTTACCACTATGAGCATCTTCGCAACACCTGAACACATTAATTACACTCATTCTTCGTCTACCAGAGGATCTAATATTATTGAGTGGAGTAAGGGAGAATGAATGAACCCTAAGTAGTTGTCAGCCAGTGACGATTTTCGATGACGAACGTACCGCATAAACAATGAAATTTCAGTTGGAATGCTCCCCGATGTGACTGAGGATAGAAAATGATTTTGACATGATTTCATAGAGAAACGGCTCTTTCGGATGAACGTAATATGCATTAAGTTGTATTTGCTGCGTGCGCTAATCGCGAGGTATTGTTGTGGATAGAGTTTTTTGCATTGAACAATATCTACATGTTGGTATCCAGAGTGAATTATCAATCATGCCTTTAGAATTCTAATTACATTCCACCTTCCATTGTTAGTTAATGCATTTCATTAAAAAAGGCAAAGAGAAAATTTTACGTAATAGAAAAATTGTGTATAAAACTAATTTTTATGATGTGTGACATTGTTAAGGAATGATTATAATTCACGTTATTAATAGTTGCAGTATTTCCTGTGTCATTAGAAAGGATTGAATATAACTGCAAAATACTTTCATCTACATTTATAATTATTCCACGAATCTTATCTCCACTATTAGAGGAAAGACAGCTTTGGAGAAACCTGTACTATCACGTCTTGCACTATTGCATGGATAGTGAATCAAACGTTCAGAAAAGGAACAAATGTTTAATTCACGAAAATGAAAAGAAAAATAAGATAATATACTTTGCCTCGTAATGCTTTATTACAGGTGCGTGCAGTTCACGACATCACATTCTTGTTCTGTGCAGACAGAGTTGAACCGAGTTAAATGTTGCAAAAGCAAAAAACAACTGTGGGATGTAAACTCACCTTTAGAGAGAAAATTGGGAACAATATTCAATGGTGATTTTTCATACAAATTCTGTTGATGCGTTTTTGTAGTAGGGCATATTTTCGTTACGTAGCAGTTGGCATCTATGTGCGACCGTTGCAGGAGAAAGTCTTTCTGAGTATTAGTGATAATTGTTCCTTACATTCAGTATCAGTTACATATAGTCACGTGCAGTTTACATCAGTCGATATCACAAGTATCGAAAGCAGCTTGCTCAGTTATGTTCGCCTTTAAGAGTAGGGCCGCAATGATGATTCTAAATCAGAATACATCGACGAGACTGTTATCGGAATCCTAAAAAGTACTTGCTTTCACATTGATAACGAGAGGTTTTGTCACACACAGCTTCCAGTTAACCAGGTAACATGTTTAAAACCTTATAAGTTTCATAGTTAACAGTACCTATGCGTTGTACAACAATAACCTCAAGAAGAAAAAAAATCAATATCACATCATAAAATTTAGTGATCGTGTGAGTTCTTCTTTACATATTCACTCATCAGTGCTATGCATCTTTTCCGAAGATAAACGACCAGGCGGGGACTCTGATTGCTGAAGTCTGCATTTTTACAGTTTAGGAAACGTTCTACCTCAAAAAACACCCTTTCATAATCCCGGAATGATGGTTTCTTCATCTGAGAAAATAGGAAAAAGTTACCAGAAGTCGTGGTGTCGTGTCTTAGTGTCTTAAGAAGATTTCGTGGGATGAAAGGGGTGGGGGGGGGGCGGGTGGGAGGGGTTAAGTGAGGTGAAATTTTTGATAACGCAAAGAGGAGGCATGTGTGTTGCGTAAAATGAGCTGGAACAAAAATACCCCCTTGGACAGTTTCCAGCGTCGCATTGTCTTCTCATACCCCAGTGACTTCATATGATGTACACATGTAGCGGTTTTCCATTCGCTCCATAATGTATTATCACACCAAGACAGTCCCAACAAACAGTATCACTTTTCTCATTGACAGACGGGGCTTCGCCTTTTTCGGTGGTGGTAAATACACGTATTTCCACTACTCTGCACTGTTCCTTTATCTAAGGCTCATAGTGTAATACATGCGATACTAGTCAGTGATAGTTAGGGTGCTAAGAATGTCAACTAGATTAGTTTGACACACCTGTGACATTACTGCCGAGGCTACGATTCGGAAGGCTTTTTGAATGGATGCAGGAAGTCGAAGAAACTAGTGGGCAGTGACCTATTTCATATTCATTCAAACATTAATAATGTTCCAAGACTGATTTTTACTTTTTCCACAGTCGCTTCAATTGTGATGCAAAAGTCCCCATATCCGTTGAAATTCATAGTTCTTCAAAAATAGTCTCCCACATAGATCTCTGTAATTCATACGAGTTTGACTACATGCTGTCCAGGTGCATCCAGCAGCCACTGTGCTAAATGATGGTGCATTACTGCTGTGCATTTCTACGAAATTTGGATAGTTTGAGCGTTGTTCCCCTTGAAAACCAATTATCCCACATTAGTACAGTACATTTAATGTGCTCCGTCACATTGTTTTCTCTCCTCTGATGGTGTGATATGGTACTGTGGTGCGAGGATTTTAGTGTACACCAGGACTTCAGACATATACAGCGTGGTTGTAATTAAAGTGCAATTACTCTCGGAGATCAAGTGTGGGTTACAATTATCAACTGTCACCACCAGGTGCAAATCTGGAGTTGTAAACTGTTTATGTGACATCCATGCTGACATTTGACGAGCCATAAGGTGAGTGAACAGTATGGCTAATCCAGCCCCCCCCCCTGTTAGCCGTGCAGTCTAACGCACGGCTTTCCAGATTGGGAAGGAACGCCGGTCCCCAGCACGAATCCGCCCGGCGGACTTGTGTCGAGGTCCGGCGAGCTGGCCAGTCTGTGGATGGTTTTTAGGCTGTTTTCCATCTGCCTCGGCGAATGCGGGCTGGTTCCCCCTATTCCGCCTCAGCTACACTTCGTCGGCGATTGCTGCGCAAACAAGTTCTCCACGAACGCGTACACCACCATTACCCTACCACGCAAACATAGGGACTACACTGGTGTGAGACGTTCCCTGGGAGGGTCCACTGGGAGTCGAACCGCACAATAACCCCGAAAGAGTTGTTCGGTGTGGCGAGGCGGAGGGGTGAAGTGGACTGCGGTAGTCGTCGCGGGGTTGTGGACCGCTGCGGCTGCGGCGGGGACGGAGCCTCTCCGTCGTTTCTAGGCCCCCGGTTAACATACAATACAATACTTACATACAATGGCTAATCTAGGAGAGAGACTGTGCGCTGTTAGTGAAACTGTTTTGTGTGAACGGCAGCAAATGCAGTGCTGCATTGAGAGAGTATCACCGACTGAAAGATTTTAGGAGATTCCCGATGTCATTAAATGATGGTGGTAATGAAAATACGGGTCAGCATTGTGTGGCACGTGGAAGAGGAAGGATGTCCTATCAGGGTACAACTTACTGACGAGATTCCTGATGCTGTAACTGACCATGCAGCCCGTTCCCCAGCTAGTATTAGGACCCGTGTAGCATCACGAAAATTGTCCATCTCGTGGTCAAAGCCACGGAACGTTTTTCGGTCAGTTTTGCGCTGGTAACCGTATAAGATCCACACTGTGCTGCAACTGGAACTTAATGATCCGCGGCAATGTTCTAAATTTGCTCTTCCGTTTCTGGCACGGGTCGAAGTTGTTGAAATATGGCCGAGCAGTATTCTACGGTGTGACGAGGTACAGTTTACACTACAAGGTCGAGTGAACACACAGAACTGCAGCGTGTTGTACGCGAAGAGCCACTGAACTCGTCCTAAGTGTCTGGTGTAGATCTCACGCAATTTTATTTCCCCCCTGTTCTTATTCGGAGAGACTACACCCAGAGAACCTGTCAGGTGCGTCGTGACATGCGCACGTTATCGAGACCTTGTTTTGCAGCATTTGATTCTTTCTTTGGTAGAGTGCATCTGTGTGGAAATAACTGTTTTCATGCAAAATGGGGTAACACCTCATGTCGCTCGCCAAGTGAAATATCTGTTTAATGCACCCTTCCACGAACATGTTGTCTCTAGAGCGGGGCCTGCAAGATCACCTAATCCAAGTGACTTCTGGCTTTTGAGATATCTAAAAGAACCCGTTTATCATACACACTTTCATTCTCTACGTGATCTGAAGTTCAGTACAGAGAAACACATTGTTCAGATTTATCGGAACTGCTGCGAACAACTGCTGAACAATTTGTCTGACGAATGCAGCATCTCGTCGAGGTCTCCGTTGTTCATATCAGACAAATTGCGTAAGCGATGGTTAATAATAAAATCAACATTGTGCCTTTGCCACTTGTTTACCTTTTCTGCCCACGTCCGCTCCTAATCCATTACATATGGATACGTTTCTTGCACTCTCAGCACCCGATTTGCAACTGGTGGCCGAAAGCAGAACAATTTTTTTTCCAGAGTGAATCGGTTCCTTATTAAGACATTAGAATATCTACCAAGTTTCGTTGTCATACAATAATTACAGGTAGCGCTGCACCTCTGTGCGTACCTCCACTTTAATTTTAACCAATCCTTACCCGTAAATAAACTAAAAAGCTCCCTTTTTTTCGACATGATAAATTAAACTTTGTAGCCACTACTCATGCGAGTATGCGTAACTGC
The DNA here is from genome assembly GCF_023898315.1 of Schistocerca nitens. NCBI lineage: Eukaryota > Metazoa > Arthropoda > Insecta > Orthoptera > Acrididae > Schistocerca > Schistocerca nitens. The sequence continues at coordinate 254,936,564 of NC_064622.1, forward strand.
ATAGCAAAAAGCAGGCGTCAAGCCATCCAGTCGGATCTCACTGACATCCTCTCCTCAAATTTTGAATGGAATGACATACTATAGCCGATATGCTCACTTGAGTGATCCAGCAACTGAACTGATATTTAAGACAATTCTCATTTACTGTTCCATCCTAGCTGCACATTTTTAATTAGATTTCATGTTTCGTTCCCCCTCGGTTATTTTTACATCAGAATAGTTGCGTCAGCAACTCGTCTTGTCTACTCAGAAGCTTCTGAATAGACGTGTTGCTGACGCAACTTTTTAGATCTGAAGATGATCCGCAGGGATCGTTACATGTAATCCACACAAAAATGTGCAGCTGAGATGGAACAATAATTTAGAATTATTTTGAATTATATGCGACAGGAGGTTCAGAAGTTCAATGAACGCTCGTAACTCTTGAGTAAAAGATATCGGCCATCGGTAGTGACTACTACCGAGCATTAAATTTTAGCAGAGAGGTTACACATAGATATGGAGTCTAACTGAAACGATGAGACACTCTTTGGTGACAATAGGTCGACGGACGAGCCTGTGGGTGCGGCATTAGGAGGAGGAGGAGACAGCCTTTGGCGCCGCCCACGCAGCTAACTGTAAATGGCCGACGACCAGCGGAGGATTCACCTGTCCTGGCGTGTGTTTCCTGCCCGCTAAATGTGAAGGCTGCCTGCGTCACGCCGTAGCCACGGGGCGGCCGCGTGGAGCATCTCCACTGCTGGCAGCGTCCCCGCCTAACTGATCGCCGTGACGACAATTCGAGAGAGCTCCACGTGCTCGCAGAAACTTGCGTCTCTGGTGCAACTGCGAAACGATTCTCAGTTCATTTCTCCTCCATATTTCTGGGAAAAAATATTCTCCCCCTATACTTACTACACTTAGAATGGTGGCTGGAAGTGTTAATATCAAACCAAGGTAGTCCTGTCGAATAGCACCAGCCATGGAATTTATTTCAGATACGAGATTCACATATTCTGACGAATCTAAACAAATGGTTCAAATGGATCTAAGCACTATTGGACGTAACATCTGAGGTCATCCGTCCCCTGGACTTAGAACTACTTAAACCTAACTAACCTCAGGACATCACATACAGCCATGCCCGAGGCAGGATTCGAACCTGCGACCATATATGCAGCGCGGTTGCGGACTGAAGCGCCTAGAACAACTCGGTCACAGCTGCCGGCCTAATCTAAACACCATGATCATCTCTCACAGTGAGACTCAATGAGGCCTTGTGACGTGCTTACGTGATGCAGTTAGGAAAGCACGTAATCTGTACCGTGACAAATGGGCGTTCTAGGAAAGACGTAGACCGCAAATGGGGAAATTCACTGACATAAGCCACCCAGTCAGACTCCTGGGAACGAGTATCTCGGGAACGTCGAAGCTAGTCGGCTGTTATCGTGACACTTTCCGGAGTAACTACGGGAAGTGGTTGAGGGACGGTGAAATCACGAAGTAAACGACAAGGTGTTGGTCGTTCACTCGTCATCACAGAACTTGGAGGCCGGACGATTTCCCGCCCTGTAAAGCAGGATAGGCATTGGTTGCTGGCCCATCTCTTGACAGAGTACTTTGGTGGTGCCGGTACAAGTATTTCTAAGCATACATTTCATCAGATATCATGTAAGTCTACAGGCTTTCGTGGCCGTTGTCACTGGAGTTAAAAACTTCTGGGTTATTAGGCAGCGTCATATTTCTTCTAAAATGACCCCTCTGCTGGGATCTTCCTCAGGATCCTCTGGTGTCCTCTACTGCTAGAAATATGACGCGGCCTAATAACCCAGAGGATTTTAACTTCATCACATATTGTTCAGAATGAGGCTTAGCAGCTGACTACCCCCACTTGTTCCCATGTTGACCAAATTACGTTGTAGATTACAGTAGAAATGGACACTGAGTCGTGGAGACTGGCCAATGGATCAATGGAAACATGTCACTTGGTCGGATGAATTACGTTTCTTGCTCCAGCCCATGTCGGAGTGATACAGCAACCAGCGGTAGCAAATGTCCCAGCCTAGCAACCGATGTGCTTTACACCATAATTCTCCAGCGAATCTGAAGATGCCTTTTATAAGGCATAACGTGCCATTGGTGGAGAAATAAAATAAAAAAATCCAGTTTTGCAAACCGAGACTGTTTGTTCTTTCATACTATTACCACTGACACCGTCATGGATTGGAAAAAGCTCCGTGATGGTCTGTTTGTTCGGGCAGAGGAAAGGACGACGTAATCACCGCGAAAGCTTAAATATAAAACGATCAAAGCATCAATGAGCATTAAATATTACATGTGATGTAAGGAGACAAGGTTAATTCCGGCATGTGTGCACGAAACTTTTAGATTATAAAAGAACCAATTGCCAAGCTTCGATATGTTCAAGATTACTAAGGCAGTGATGGTTAATGAAATTAGAAGGTGGTACGTACAAAAAGACAATTTAAAGGCTTTATCCTACAGTGCGTATTTTTCTGCTTTACCCGATGCTCCCACTTCTGATGTTACGATGCATGTTGTTAATGTACTTGAGCGGGAAAAAGGCCAGCTGACGAAAAGAGACGTAGCCGAGAACTAGAAATACTTAGGTAACGGTACTCCCTGCCTTCACCTTCGCATGATGGCCTTTTTCAGTCTGCGAACAGGGTGGTGAATCTCACCTACATTCCTTTTGATAATAGACAGATGAAATTACACCAGACAGGACCAAAGTACAGCATGCGACCGCATTTAGGGGACAGAACCGTTACAACATTAATAGCTGATCTTAAGTTAGATACATCTGGCTCTAATAAAGAGGGAGGCTCGAAAGAGTCCGCAGCTCGTGGTCGTGCGGTAGCGTTCTCGCTTCCCGCGCCCGGGTTCCCGGGTTCGATTCCCGGCGGGGTCAGGGATTTTCTCTGCCTCGTGATGACTGGGTGTTGTGTGCTGTCCTTAGGTTAGTTAGGTTTAAGTAGTTCTAAGTTCTAGGGGACTGATGACCAGAGATGTTAAGTCCCATAGTGCTCAGAGCCATTTGAACCATTTTTGGCTTGAAAGATTAGATGTAAAACGAGTGACATCATTGCTAAAACTAGCCGGAGACGATCTCGCAATGGCAATTTTGGAACTTTGTATAAAAATACGGAGAAAAAGAAGCCATAATTATGCATGTTGATAAGGGAAATACATCTGTTGTTTTATACCGTAACGACTAAACTGAAAAAATTCTATCATTTTTCCAAGAGAATGGCGAAAGAATATTACACCATGACCCTTCGGTCGCCTATGCGAGAAAATGAAAGTCATACTTAAATGTATTTCATCCATCTCAGTCATTTGCCTAGATTACGTATTATGAACCCTAAAATGCCGTCGCTTAGACCTCAGATTAAGACACATACGGATGGCTAACATATTCGTCCTATAATTAATGGTACAGGGAACCCAAGGAGAATCTGCACAAACGTTACTACTGCAGTTGCTATAAAAAGAATATGTCTTCGTGTAATGTTCCTCTATTGTCAATCGTAATGATCTTTTTTTCGCTACTCCAGAGCCAGACGTCTCCACACGAATGTTGCCTACTATCGTTGGGTATCAAAACTTTGTACACTAATGTTGCTGTGGAGGAGACTATCCTCACTAACAATAAACGTATGACAATCAAGTAAATTAGTAATGTAATACCTCTTCTTCGTCTCCTTACGTCACATAATTATTTTTCCTTCAAAGACCATATTTATAGGCAAGGCGATGGTCTACCTATGGGAAGTTGTCTGCCGGCTTTCCTGGTGGATGTTTTTGTTAAACATCTTGAACGTGAATGGTTCAATATGAATTCAGCAGGTTGTCAGAAAATTCTTTTTTTATCGACGGTATGTCGAGGACGTTATTGTTGTTTATAATAGTGACAGTTCTGAAACTTCTTGGTGTTCAGACATGAGAAAATGGGTCCTGACGGAGTACTACATTATCGTGTTTTGCATTTACGTATAGTAGATAACACAATCCGTATTGACATTTCCAGAAAACTCACTCCATTATTCCAGCGTCGTCCGGCCATCCCGGGAATATAAGCTTAGTTCCATTAAGTCAGTGATTGCCTGGATGGCCTCTTTGTGACTCAGCCATCAATGCAGAGACTGAGAACCTTAAATACATTAAATACGTTTTTGCGAACTTCCAGCATGCTGGACTAGCTTGGGTCAGCCACTTCTGTTAATCAGTAGAATGCAAACCAGTCCAAGATGCCAATTTTTACTTTTTATTCATTCTATGACTAGTTTCGCGCCGAGTCCCATTTTGGACTACGTTATGATGATTTGATAATGGGGTCTGGGCCAGAAACTATTCATCGAATCAACAAAAAGTAAAAATTTGCAAGTTAGACTGGTTTTTCGTTCTACTGCTTAAATACACTGCTGTTATGATTGGCTACGGCGCTTCTATTGTAAATACTGTATACGAGACAAAAGTGCCTGTAAGTTATGTTAGGTCTCTAAACAGTATTTATGAAACGTAAAATAATTATATACGTTTTCCATTCTTGCACAATTTCTTCCACGATCTAGCTATGCTCATCTGGGGATAGATATGCGACCAGGTTTCTCTGCATGTTCAAATATTCAATATAACTATTCATCAAACGAGCAGCCAAGCAGAAACAAACATCTTAATTCAGGTCTGTATATGCTAGAATATTGTTTGTTGGTCAAACTAGCAGGACATTTAAGGCTGAATTTCATACACGTAACTTGAATAAAAACGGTAAAGTTAAACACAAGTCGTCCTTTGAGGAAAACCTAAAACCCAGTGGCTTGCCGCCCCTTCTTTACAGAGCTTAAAAGTTCTGCATTACGCTCAGAAAGGCAAAAAGCAATATATTCTGGAAGAATTGGAAATAGTCAAACGCACATAAAAAACGGACAGAAGACTACTAAAGGATCAGCTGTCCGGAAAGAATGAAATGTATTTTGATACTATGACACTATGACGTCATTGTTTTAGTCAGTTGTCAAATCTGGATGCTGTCAGTTAAGTTGTGCTGGCTCGTATTTTTTGTAATTTTTTGGAGCTAAAAGGTTTATTGTATTTTTGGAAATTTCCTATTTTCAACTTCGATGGTTTTTTTATTTGTACTTCTCACTTTTCATATATGAGCTACTGTCTTATGCAATATGATATGTTCGGCGGCCTGTTTGGCTGAGCGGCTCTAGGCGCTTCAGTCTGGAACCGTGCGACCGCTACGGTCGCAGGTTCGAATCCTGCCTCGGGCATGGATGTGTGTGATGTCCTTAGGTTAGTTAGGTTTAAGTAGTTCCACGTTCTAGGGGACTGATGACCTCAGCCATTTGAACCAGTATGATATGTTCTATATTTGTTCCTTTACACTGATGCAATTTTATATTTTTTCCAGATTCTTATCAGTCATTGTTCTAATTGAATATATTATAACTCAGTTATCAACAGCCAGATTATGGGGCATTGTTGATTCCGTCTTACTTTCGTAGGTAACTGACTATAATGTGACGCTACTTAGCACGTCTGTAACCTACTTTTTTACTGAAGCGGATGAAAGTTTACGAAATGATTTTCAGCCGTAATACTATCTGGTCACTGAGAAATTAGTTCTCTTAGCTCGCTAGTGCTGGTTTTATTCATTTCCACCACAGCAGTTTTTAATTTCTCAAAATGTTAAAAGCTTTAGCTGCCATGACACATTTGTATAAACATTTTACCTGCAGTTTTAAGCCAGACCTTTTATATGGCTTTACTGTTTGCCATTGGGTGATTATATCTCGAAACCTAGTAGCTATCGCCCCCCCATGAACCATGGACCTTGCCTCAGCGATACAGATGGCCGTACCGTACGTGCAACCACAACGGACGGGTATCTGTTGAGAGGCCAGACAATCATGTGGTTCCTGAAGAGGGGCAGCAGCCTTTTCAGTAGTTGCAGGGGAAACAGTCTGGATGATTGACTGATCTGGCCTTGTAACATTAACCAAAACGGCCTTGCTGTGCTGGTACTGCGAACGGCTGAAAGCAAGGGGAAACTACAGCCGTAATTTTTCCCGAGGACATGCAGCTTTACTCTATGATTAAGGGATGATGGCGTCCTCTTGGGTAAAATATTCCGGAGGTAAAATAGTCCCCCATTCGGATCTCCGGGCGGGGACTACTCAAGAGGACGTCGTTATCAGGAGAAAGAAAACTGGCGTTCTACGGATCGGAGCGTGGAATGTCACATCCCTTAATCGGGCAGGTAGATTAGAAAATTGAAAAAGAGAAATGGATAGGTTAAAGTTAGATATAGTGGGAATTAGTGAAGTTCGGTGGCAGGAGGAACAAGACTTTTGGTCAGGTGATTACAGGGTTATAAATACAAAATCAAATAGGGGTAATGCAGGAGTAGGTTTAATAATGAATAAAAAAATAGGAGTGCGGGTTAGCTACTACAGACAGCATAGTGAACGCATTATTGTGGCCAAGATAGACACAAAGCCCATGCCTACTACAGTAGTACAAGTTTATATGCCAACTAGCTCTGCAGATGATGAAGAAATAGATGAAATGTATGACGAGATAAAAGAAATTATTCAGGTACTGAAAGGAGACGAAAATTTAATAGTCATGGGTGACTGGAATTCGTCAGTAGGAAAAGGAAGAGAAGGAAACATAGTAGGTGAATATGGATTAGGGGGAAGAAATGAAAGAGGAAACCACCTTGTAGAATTTTGCACAGAGCATAACTTAATCATAGCTAACACTTGGTTCAAGAATTATAAAAGAAGGTTGTATACCAGGAAGAATCCTGGAGATACTAAAAGGTATCAGATAGATTATATAATGGTAAGACAGAGATTTAGGAACCAGGTTTTAAATTGTAAGACATTTCCAGGGGCAGATGTGGATTCTGACCACAATCTATTGGTTATGAACTGCAGACTGAAACTGAAGAAACTGCAAAAAGGTGGGAATTTAAGGAGATGGGACCTGGATAAACTGACTAAACCGGAGGTTGTACAGAGTTTCAGGGAGAGCATAAGGGAACAATTGACAGGAATGGGGGAAAGAAATACAGTAGAAGAAGAATGGGTAGCTCTGAGGGATGAAGTAGTGAAGGCAGCAGACGATCAAGTAGGTAAAAAGACGAGGGCTAATAGAAATTCTTGGGTAACAGAAGAAATTCTGAATTTAATTGATGAAAGGAGAAAACATAAAAATGCAGTAAATGAAGCAGGCAAAAAGGAATACAAACATCTCAAAAATGAGATCGACAGGGAGTGCAAAATGGCTAAGCAGGGATGGCTAGAGGACAAATGTAAAGATGTAGAGGCTTGTCTCAGTAGGGGTAAGATAGATACTGCCTACAGAAAAATTAAAGAGACCTTTGGAGAGAAGAGAACCACTTGTATGAATATCAAGAGCTCAAATGGCAACCCAGTTCTAAGCAAAGAAGGGAAGGCAGAAAGGTGGAAGGAGTATATAGAGGGTTTATACAAAGGCGATGTACTTGAGGACAATATTATGGAAATGGAAGAGGATGTAGATGAAGACGAAATGGGAGATAAGATACTGCGTGAAGAGTTTGACAGAGCACTGAAAGACCTGAGTCGAAACAAGGCCCCCGGAGTGAACAACATTCCATTAGAACTACTGACAGCCTTGGGAGAGCCAGTCCTGACAAAACTCTACCATCTGGTGAGCAAGATGTATGAGACAGGTGTAATACCCTCAGACTTCAAGAAGAATATAATAATTCCAATCCCAAAGAAAGCAGGTGTTGACAGATGTGAAAATTACCAAACTATCGGTTTAATAAGTCACAGCTGCAAAATATTAACGCGAATTCTTTACAGACGAATGGAAAAACTGATAGAAGCCGATCTCGGGGAAGATCAGTTTGGATTCCGTAGAAATGTTGGAACACGTGAGGCAATACTGAGCCTACGACTTATCTTAGAAGAGAGATTAAGGAAAGGCAAACCTACGTTTCTAGCATTTGTAGACTTAGAGAAAGCTTTTGACAATGTTTATTGGAATACTCTCTTTCAAATTCTGAAGGTGGCAGGGGTAAAATACAGGGAGCGAAAGGCCATTTACAATTTGTACAGAAACCAGATGGCTGTTATAAGAGTCGAGGGGCATGAAAGGGAAGCAGTTGTTGGGAAAGGAGTGAGACAGGGTTGTAGCCTCTCCTCGATGTTATTCAATCTGTATATTGAGCAAGCAGTAAAGGAAACAAAAGAAAAATTCGGAGTAGGTATTAAAATCCATGGAGAAGAAGTAAAATCTTTGAGGTTCGCCGATGACATTCTAATTCTGTCAGAGACAGCAAAGGACTTGGAAGAGTAATTGAACGGAATGGACAGTGACTTGAAAGGAGGATATAAGATGAACATCAACAAAAGCAAAACGAGGATAATGGAAAGTAGTCAAATTAAATCGGGTGATGCTGAGGGAATTAGATTCGGAAATGAGACACTTAAAGTAGTAAAGGAGTTTTGCTATTTAGGGATTAAAATAACTGATGATGGTCGAAGTAGAGAGGATATAAAATGTAGACTGGCAATGGCAAGGAAATCGTTTCTGAAGAAGAGAAATTTGTTAACATCGAGTATAGATTTAAGTGTCAGGAAGTCGTTTCTGAAAGTATTTGTATGGAGTGTAGCCATGTATGGAAGTGAAACATGGACGATAACTAGTTTGGACAAGAAGAGAATAGAAGCTTTCGAAACGTGGTGCTACAGAAGAATGCTGAAGATTAGATGGGTAGATCACGTAACTAATGAGGAGGTATTGAATAGGATTGGGGAGAAGAGAAGTTTGTGGCACAACTTGACTAGAAGAAGGGATCGGTTGGTGGGACATGTTTTGAGGCGTCAAGGGATCACAAATTTAGCATTGGAGGGCAGCGTGGAGGGTAAAAATCGTAGAGGGAGACCAAGAGATGAATACACTAAGCAGATTCAGAAGGATGTAGGTTGCAGTAGGTACTGGGAGATGAAGAAGCTTGCACAGGATAGAGTAGCATGGAGAGCTGCAGCAAACCAGTCTCAGGACTGAAGACCACAACAACAACAACAGTAGCTATCGTAATCCATCGCCTACGTGTGCTGTGGGCTACGTGTACTAACAAATCGATCCCTTCTATGTTGCTGTATTCGCCGACGGCGATGACATCTTCCAGCAGATAACTGTTCGTGCCACGTAACCAGAATCGTGCTATAGTAGTTTCAGGAGCATGATGGAAAGCTGACAATGTCTTAGCCATTAAATTCATGTAGTATGAACACGATGGTGAATATCTAAGACCCGCTCCCGCAAACCACTAACAGCTTATGCATCACTTGTACACATCTGGTTCCACACTCCTACCAAGGTCTTGTCTAATCCATGCCATGCCGAATAACTGCTATACTGCAGAGCATAGGTCGTCTGACATGCTAGTATGCAGGCACTCATAATTTTTTATCTCGTCAGTCTGTGTCATGAGTATCTACACTGCCTGGTTGTAGCCGACGGTACTACGCTGTCCTCTATGCGTTTCCGTGGCTATTAGCGAGAGGTCAGTGCGCACAAAAAGATTCGGGAAGCCTCCGCGTGACCACAAGTTACTCCGAATCACCGGCCATGGTCATTTTCCGGGAAGCTTATGAGCAGACTAAAATGTCGTTGCCCTGTTCTTGCAAAGCGACTCCAGATATTTCAGTAGTCAGTCATACCTTGAAGTAAAACCCGTATCTTCCACTAGACTGCGTGTACATCTCCACGATGCTCTCCTGCTTATTGAAAGAAACCAGACGAAACGCTGCGCTCACCTTTGGACTGCCACTGCCACCTCAATTAGTCCTACGTTGTAAAGGATCACAGACTGCCGAAAAGTACTTAAAAACAGCTCGAACCAATGTTTTGCACACTTCCTGCTTCGATGATGATTCACAGACCTTTACATATCTTCCCTTCAACCTCGGTGTTGCGTCTGCAATAATAGCTACTTACACTGATAGGCCAAATCGTCATGACCACTGCCCACCGCGGGGTTGGATGCTACATGGTGACACTGAGAGAACGTGACACGGTGAGGAAAGTGTATACACTCATGCTCATAAATTAAGTATGATTGCAGAATGTGGCACTACACAAAACTGGCGCTAATAGCATAGGCACATTGGGAACACGCACGACACAGATCTGTAAGTCCACGGTACTGGGGATAAGTTGAGAAAACCGTCCCGAAATACATGTGCTACAAAACGCCACTGTTTCCTGCGCATGTACCCAGACATCAGTATGGGATATGACCACCATGCACATGTAGAAAGGCCGCGCAACGGGTTGGCGTACTCTCGATCATGTGGTCGGGAAGCTGCTGGGGTATAGCGCCTGTCGGAGCTCCTGAAGTGTCCTAGGGGTTTGAAGACGTGCAGCGATACGTCGACCAAGAGCATCCAAGACGTGTTCCATGGTGTTTAGGTCTGGAGAACAGGCAGGCAACTCCATTCGCCTGATATCTTCTGTATCAAGGTACTCCTCAACGGTGGCAGCTCGGTGGGGCCGTCCGTTATCATCCATCAGGAGGAGGTTGGGACCCACTGCACCCCTGAAAAGGAGGACATACTGGTGCAAAATGACGTCCCGATACACCCGACCTGTTACAGTTCCTGTGTCAAAGACATGCAGGGGTGTACGTGCACCAATCATAATCGCACCCCACACCATCAAACCACGACCTCCATACAGGTCCCTTCCAAGGACATTGAGGGGTTGGTATCTGGTTCCTGATTCATGCCAGATGAAAACCCGGCGAGAATCACTGTTTAGACTATACGAGGACTCTTCCGTGAACATAACCTGGGACCACTGTTCCAATGACCATGTATTGTGTTCTTGACACCAAGCTTTACGGCTCTCCTGTGACCAGTGTTCAGTGGGCGAATAAACGATGTCTGTTCAGTCGTCTTTAGACTGTGTGTCTGGAGACAACTGTTCCAGTGGCTGCGCTAAGGTCCCGAGCAAGGCTACCTGCAGTACTCTGTGGCCGTCTGCGGGCACTGATGGTGAGATATCGGTCTTCTTGTGATGTTGTACACAGTGGACGTCCCGTACTGTAGCGCCTGGACACGTTTCCTTTCTGCTGGAACCGTTGCCATAATCTTGAGATCACACTTTGTGGCAAACAGAGGGCCCGTGCTACGACCTGCTGTGTTTGACCAGCCTCCAGTTGCCCTAGTATTCTACCCCTCATAACGTCATCAATATATGTTCTTTGAGCCATTGACACGTCTGAAAACGTCTGCACACTTACTCGCTGCAGCGTACTCTTGTATGTGGACTGCTGCCAGCTTCACCGTGCGACGATCGCAGGTCAAATCCACTGCATGGTCATACCCCAGGTGATTTAAACCCGCAAACCGCGCACCAGAGCGTTGTTTTATCATGTATCAGCATTATCCTTATGAGCATGGGTGTAAGTTGATCAAACATGGATGACGCCACAAGCCGCGCGTGACGTCAGCGACTTTGACAAAGGTGATATTATTTTTACCCAGAGTCTGTGAACGAGTATCTCAAAAACGGCGTAGGTGGTCGAATGTTCAAGTGCTACTGTTGTGAACATCCATCGAAAGAAAAATGACCACAGGACGAAAAGTGGTTGGACGTTCACGACTCTTCACAGAACCTTGGATTTGGAGGCTTGCCTGCTCCGTACTGGTGTATGTGGTGTACTGAACGTAAAGAAGCGATTTAGGGTTTGTGGTTCAAGCAGCTGTCGTAATAGTCTTGTAATCTGCTGGTTTAAGGTTTTGCCATCTTGCTTTGACCTGTCAAACGACGCTATGCCTTTGTTATCATCAGTCTTGAATCAGTCTGTATACAGAATGATCGTACTAGTCAAGCAAGAGACAGGTTCATGAATATTGGATATCTTTGTGTTTCAAATGTTCAGAACTTTGTGAATTCTGTTGAGGTCATCAGTCCCTAGACTTACACACTACTTAAACTAACCTATGCTAAGAACAACACACATGCACCCCTGCCCAAGGGAGGACTCGAACCTCAGGAGCCGGCCGCTGTGACCGAGCGGTTCTAGGTACTTCAGTCCGGAAGCGCGCTGCTGCTACGGTCGCAGGTTCGAATCCTGCTTCGGGCATGGATGTGTGTGATATCCTTAGGTTAGTTAGGTTTAAGTAGTTCTAAGTCTAGGCGACTGATGACCTCAGATGTTAAGTCCCATCATGCTTAGAGCCATTTGAACCATTTTGTAACGTAGCCTTCTGTAAGATCGCAACGCAAATTTCACTATAATCCCCTTTCTTCGACGTCTACGTTTGAACAACGCTTTGTTCCTGTATGGTCACTTTTCTGTCGTGGTACATGTTTAGTCCACCCTGACCACACTTATAGTTCACGGGACACTTTCGCTTTTAAACAATAACAAATCGTAATTAATGATCTTCAAATAAAGCTGTTTGGAATCATTTGAAAATAAAGAGGGTAAACAGATACCCAGCATGTTTGCTACAAGTGATAAACATGTTATACAAGGTGCTGTATTTAAAGTCCAACAGTCATTTTTTCGAACCTCCGGCGGGAGGGGCCGCGCAATCTGTAATATGGCGCCTCAAACCGCGTGGCCACTCAGCGCGGCAGTTTGTGTTTACATGATTGTCGGTGCTTAAGAACGTCGTACGTTCGATTCCAGGATCTCATTGTTTTATTGATATTTATAATAATGGAATTTTGTGGATTGCATACATTTTCTTACACAGTTCAGTGTCTCAGTATACATTAATGAGGCGAAACATTATGACCACCTGCTAGATCCACCTCTGAAACCGAATTCAGCACCGATTCTTCGTGGCATGGATTCGTCAATTCGTTGGTAGGTTTCCAGAGACATGTGACACAGGATGTCCACACACAGAGTACAAAATTTCCGTAAATGATGGGTACAGCTGGAGCCCTATAGTGATCCAGAAGTCACATCGGGTCAGACCAGGCAAATTTGGTGACCAAGATGTCAACGTGTTCGCGATTATGCGTCTCATACCACTGTTGCCTGAGTTCGCGATTATGCGTCTCATACCAATGTTGCGCGATTCTAACCCTGTAACGCGGATAATTATCCTGCTGGAAAATGATGCCTCCGGCGGGGTGGAAAACTAGCGCGAGAGACTGCTAATGTTCAGCAGTAACGGCCATGATACGGTGGATATTTTGAGCATATGTTCGTCCGTGTTTTACTTCCGTACATAGCTACGCTCCATACAGGTACTTTCAGAAAGGACTTTCTAACACTTACATCAATATTCGATGTTATCAAACTTCTCTTATTCAGGAATGCTTTTCTTGCCGTTACCAATCTGTATTTGATATCCTCTATACTTCGGCCAACATCTGCTATTTTGCTGTCCAAGTAGCAAAATCCATCTACTACTTTAAGTGTCTCGTTTCCTAATCTAATACCCACATCGTCACCTGATTTAATTAGACTACATTCATTATTCTTGTTAAGTAGTTGTTGATGTTCATGACATATCGTCCTTGCAAGATCCAGTCCATTTCGTTCAACTGGTTTTCCAAGTCCTTTGCTGTATTTGACAGAAAAATGTTATCAGTAAACCCCAAAGTTTTTATTTCTTTTCCCCAGACTATTATTCCTACCCAAAAGTTTCCTTTGGTTTCCTTTAATGCCTGTTTCATGCAGAAATGGTATAATATTGGGGATAGGCTACAACCCCGCCGAACTGCTTTCTCAATTACCGCTTCCCTTTGAAGCCCATCGGCTCTTTTAACTGCCTTCTGGTTCCTGTACAAGTAGTTAATAGCCCTACGCTCCCTGTATTTTATCCCTACTACTTTCAGAATTTCAAAGAGGGTATCCCAGTCAACATTTTCAGAAGCTATTCTCAAGTCTACAAATGCTGTAAACGTAGGTTTGTCGTACGGTGAGTATTACCTGGCGTGTTCCTACATTTCTCCATTATCCCAAAAGACATTCGATGTGGTCAGCTTCTACCAGTTCCTCCATTCGTCTTAGCATTTTGCAACCATGACTTTTTGAACTAGTGAGCACCTGATTTCTTCGGAATTGGAATTATTATATTCATCTTAACGTCTGAGGGTATTCTGACTGTCTCACACACGTTGCACACCGGATGGAAGAATTTTGTGTTGGCTGGATCTCCCAAGGCTATCAGACGCTCTGACGGAATGTCGACAACTCCCACGGGCCTTGTCTCCTCTTAGGTCTTTCAGTGACCTATCAAACTACTCGCAGTGTAGTGTCTCGCGTCTCATCTTCATTCACGTCGTCCTCCATTTCTGTAACATTGCTCTGAAACACAGACCGTCTACATACTCCTTTCAACATCCAGCTTTCCCCTCTTTGCTGAGGTCGGGTTTACCATCTGACCTCTTGATATTCATGCAGCTGATTCTTTCTCCAAAGGTCTCTTTAGTTTTCCTGTAGGCGGTATCTATCCTTCCTCTTATGATTGTGGTTCTAAATCTTTAAATTTTCTCTGTCCATTCCTGTTTAGCCATTTTCCACTTTCAGTCAGTCACATTTTTTTAGATGTTTTCGCCCGCTTCGTTTACTGAATTTTTATATTTTCTTCGATCGTCAACAAAATTTTATATCTCCTATGTCATCCAATGATTACTACAAATCTCTCAACAACCTCTAGTTCTTTCAACTTATCCAGATCCCATCCCCTTAATTTCCTACCTTTTTCCTATCTCTTCAGTTGTAATCTGTAGTTCATAACCAATAAATTGTGGCCATAGTCGACATCTGCCGCTGGAAGTGTATTATACTTTTAAACCTGGTTCCAAAATCTCTGCCTTACAATTACATAGCCAATACAAAACATTCCAGTGTCTCCTGGTCACTTCCACATGTTCAACCCTGTTTCATGTTTATTAAACGAAGTGTTAGTGATGATTAAATTATGCTCTGTCCAAAACTCTACCAGTCGGCTTTCTCTTTCGTTCCTTTCCTCCATCGATATTCACTTACAATTTTTCCTTCTCTGCCCTTTCCTACTCTCGAATAACAGTACCCCAACACTATTATATTTTCGATTTTCTTAAGTATATAAATAATTTATTTTATCTCGTCATACATTTCTTTCTCTCCGTCATCTGGGGCGCTAGTTGATATAAAAACCTGTACTATTGTAGTGGGTGTGAGGTTCGTGTGTACCTTGGCTACCGTAATACATTCATGATGGTGTTCACAGTTAATACCTGAATTTCTGCTATTCATTCATTATTAAACCTGCTTCTGCTTTACCCCAATGTGATACTGTGCTTGTAAACTTTTATTTATCTGACCAGAAGTCCTATTACTCCTACCACTGAACTTCAATAATTCAGGGTATGTATAACTTTAACCTGTCCGTTTCCCTTGTTAACTTTTTTAATCTACCTGCCCGATTAATGGATCTAATATGCCACCCTTCGATCCATAGAATCCTGGTCTCGTTTTTCCTGACGACGACATTCTCCTGAGTAGTCACCGCCCGGAGATCCGGTTGGGTGTCTATTTTAGCTCTGGAATATTTTACCCGAGGGGATGCCATCATCATTTAGCAATACAGTAGAACTGAGGGCCCCTAGGAAAAACTAAGGCTGTAGTTTCCCCTTGCTTTCAGGCATTCGCAGCTCCAGCACAGCAAAGCCGTTTTGGTTGATGTTACAAGGGCAGGTCAATCAGTCACCCAGACTGTTGCCCCTGCAACTACTGAAAAGACTATTGCCCCTCTCCAGGAACCACACGTGTGTGTGTGTCCTCTCAACAGATACCCCTCCAAAGTAGTTGCACTTATGGTACGGCTATCTTTATCGCTCAGGGACGAAAGCCTCCCCAAGAACGGCATGGTTTGTGTTTCATGGAGAGTTATGTGGCTGTATCTGTAAAATTTTTATGACCGTGAGTTCCTTAAAAATTTCCAGAGATTGATTTTAACTTACTTGCAATCTGGAGACGAAACTCGCTTCGTAATATTGTTTTACGCCCCCAGTCTCAATAGTTTAAATTTGACGGGGTGCACTCCCAGACTTGCTAAGAATTCTATTAAGAACTGGTAACATGGTATTCAAACTTATACAAGGCCATTTTGTAGCGTATTGAGGTTATTCTGAGAGGGGCAGGGGTACTATGCCACATGGGCGCAGGCTGAATCGATTGTAAGTCGGTAATCTTTTATTGATGTCCCGAGTCTTGCAACAGCGGACTGTACGTTCTCGGCATGTTGTATTGTTTTTATAACATGGCGACTAATGACGGTAATGGGAAGAGTCCATCATGAGGTGGGGCTTCCTTTGGGTATCGTTGAGTCGACTTCTTCTTAGTCGGCAGTACTATATCGTATTGCTGCATGTATAGTAGAGATTGTAATGGTATGTCTCCTTGTCTGGTTTTGGCCACTGTTAATCGAGGGAAGTATTTAGCTGACTGGCCATGAAGTGCTTATGTAGTAGCTTTAAATTGCCCTTCGGTCCCACTGTAAGCCAGTCCTTTCCGGTAAATCGTGCCACTCATTGCTACTATTGATCTAATTTTGCTGACGGCACTCTGGGCAGATGCCATCCTTTGCAGAGGATGCATCTCATCTGATTTGGTTCTTCACAATCTTTGGAGCTGTGGATACCTGAAAAGTTTTGTTGAACCTTGTATGTCTGCGCCGTTGGTTTCTACCTGATCTATATGGCAAACAGCTTTAACACTGTATGACTACCGGTATAAAAAGCTCCCGTTGGCATCTTACGTTGTGCAAAAGAGTCAATGTGTCGATGCAACCTTTATTGTATTTTATACCGTGAATAGCATTTGCGAATATTTAAGGGGGGGGGGGGATTTCTAGCTGTAGCAATTGCCTTGCAATTGTGCAAAACTGCCCGAAAAATCTTGGTCAGTACTAGGGAATTGGTGCTAGTTTTAATTTGATTCTGCGATAATTCGTCCCAGACCAAAATGTGATGACTTAATGCTTGTTGGAATATCTGTTTATGTTAAGCATACGGAAGTGGGGAGCTGTGCATCTACTTTGTCATTTACTACACACCTCTTCACCGATAATATGACTGGCTATTGCAAAGGAATATTTTGATACTGTTGCACAGACTATGCTACGACTGCTGTAAGTCACAAGTTTTTAATCAGTTGAGTGCAAGTTTGCGATCGCAGAGTGATTTGGAGACCGCCGGAACCTTATAAATGTGCCATACTTGTATGTATTGCTAAACATATTGAATTCATTCAAAATTCTCCGAAGAGCTCGTTAGCCATTGCTGTTTACATTGCTAATCAGATATAACTTATTACTTTTTGTGTAATACCAGAGAGCTTGCTGGTAACACTCCAGCGTTTCATATTACCCTAAACTCGACCTTCAGAAGGCATTTGAAGATTTACTTTGACATTTAGGCTGAACTATGTTTCAAATACATTAGGGAGAACACAGGAATTGAGTCAATTTTTGGGAATGAGTGCTGTAATTCAATTAGTGTGCAGAGCATTTCTACAGCCTTCACTATACTGTATAGTTGTAACAATCATCAAGAGCTATTAACCGATATTAGGTCACGTACAGAAAAAATTTGGTCATTTGGACTCTTCCCTTACGCTGCACATTTACTATTGAATTAACATTTGCATACATGAGACATCGCAGCACGTTGCTTTCAGTGTAAGCCGAGTTCACAAACGTAGGGAACAAGGATAAGTAGCATAAAATGTTTAATTATCACTAGGAAGTCGTATACAGTGTAATGAGCATACAAAATAAACTGTAATGGAGGTAAATGGATTACATCAGTATATTTATGAACAACAAGTATCAGTAGTGGTGACCCATGTATGGGTTCTATTCGATAGTCTGAGATGCTTTTCAGATCCGGTCGAAAACAGAACGAAGAGTTTTCATTCGTTTATAGTGACGAAGCAAACAAACTCGGACTAGAGAACGGTGTCCTTTTCAGAGAGAAACTCATGGTATTAGCTGTATACAAAATAGGAAGACACAGAAAACCTGAACCTGTATAGCTGACAGGGATTTTAATCGATCGCTGTCATTCCATATTACCATTGCGCAGTCTCGCTCGGTGACAGGAAACACGTCTTGAACAGAATACACAGTCTCAGAATATTGTTGCATAAATTTAGACAACCAAAACGAAATTACGGCATAAGATGTTGGAAGCCCCGAGAAGAATATGAATGAAGTATAAAGACGGAAGAATGATCTGTCATTTGTAATTCAAAGAATCAGCCATTACAAACGTGGTTTATGACAAGTACAGGTTTTTGGTAAATAATTGTTTAAGATTACAGCGTTGTTTTACTTGTACAATACGTAGAACAATTAGTAAAGAATGTGAAATAATTTTAATGATTAGGTAAAAAAGCTCAAGGCCAATTGGTAAGAATGGCTAAATTTGAGGACGACATAATTCCGTAATAAGACAGTTAAACTGAATGGACGACATATTAAGCTAAACTGTTATCTAAGAGTAGAAGACATAGAAGGTCAGAGAACGCAAGACACCTGAGACAAAAGAGCAACCACGAGTGTACAATCACAGCGAAGGAAAGTTTCGTCAAAGATACGCCTCCGCTGGCGCAAAAAATTTATCAGATAGAGGAATCTCCCAAAACATATAAGTCTGTAACACAGCACTGAAAAGAAGTATAGTTCTGATCAAAGAAAATCACAGAGATAGAAACTACAGTCATTTACAAGGTGAGAACGTAGGGGGAAATTAAAAATGATATGAAAAAATACGATCTACAGAAAATGAAGTCTTTGAAAGTGTCGAAACAGGAAATTAGAGATGATGCTGGGGAGATTAGAGTGGAATATGATAATAGCAAACGGGACAAAGGTTTTCAGAAAGATTATCGATGGTGTTAGTTGTTTGGGTCCGAATAAATAATACGATTAGAAGAAGACAGATCAAGATGGAGGGCATCATTAACACAGATGAAAGATCGATGACCTTATTAAAAAAATGGTTCCATAGTAACACTCAGTTAGATTATAAAATAAATGTACTAGACACTCGCAGCAAATTTACGAGGTACCTCAACATAAAATTCTTCTCAGACCACATTGTACTAAATGTTGTTGTAGTTGTTGTGGTCTTCAGTGCTGAGACTGGTTTGATGCAGCTCTCCCTGCTACTCTATCCTGCGCAAGCTTCTTCATCTCCCAGTACCTACTGCAACCTACATCCTTCTGCATCTGCTTGGTGTATTCATCTTTTGGTCTCCCTTTACGATTTTTACCCTCCACGCTGTCCTCCAATACTAAATTGGTGATCCCTTGATGCCTCAGAACATGTCCTACCAACCGATCCCTTCTTCTAGTCAAGTTGTGCCACAAACTTCTCCCCAATCCTGTTCAACACCTCCTCATTAGTTATGTGATCTACCCATCTAATCTTCAGCATTCTTCTGTAGCACCACGTTTCGAAAGCTTCTATTCTCTTCTTGTCTAAACTAATTATCGTCCATGTTTCACTTCCATACATGGCTACACTCCATACAAATACTTTCAGAAACGACTTCCTGACACTTAAATCAATACTAGATGTTAACAAATTTCTCTTCTTCAGATACGCTTTCCTCGCCATTGCCAGCCGACATTTTATATCCTCTCTACTTTGACCATCATCAGTTATTTTGCTCCCCAAATAGCAAAACTCCTCTACTACTTTAAGTGTCTCATTTCCTAATCTAATTGCCTCAGCATCACCCGACTTAATTCGACTACATTCCATTATACTCGTTTTGCTTTTGTTGATGTTCATCTTATATCCTCGTTTCAAGACACTATCCATTCCATTCAACTGCTCTTCCAAGTATTTTGCTGTCTCTGACAGAATTACAATGTCATCAGCGAACCTCAAAGTTTTTATTTCTTCTCCATGGATTTTAACACCTACTCCGAATTTTTCTTTTGTTTCCTTCACTGCTTGCTCAGTATACAGATTGAATAACATCGGGGAGAGGCTACAACCATGTCTCACTCCCTTCCCAACCACTGCTTCCCTTTCATGCCCCTCAACTTTCATAACTGCCATTTGGTTTCTATACAAATTGTAAATAGCCTTCCGCTCCCTGTATTTTACCCCTGCCACCTTCAGAATTTGAAAGAGAGTATTCCAGTCAACATTGTCAAAAGCTTTCTCTGTCTACAAATGCTAGAAACGTAGGTTTGCCTTTCCTTAATCTAGCTTCTAAGATAAGCCGTAGGGTCAGTATTGCCTCACGCGTTTCAATATTTCTACGGAATCCAAACTGATATTCCCCAAGGTCGGTTTCTACTAGTTTTCTCATTCGTCTGTAAAGAATTCGCGTTAGTATTTTGCAGCCGTGACTTATTAAACTGATAGTTTGGTAATTTTCACATCTGTCAACACCTGCTTTCTTTGGGATTGGAATTATTATATTATTCTTGACGTCTGAGGGTATTTCGCCTCTCTCATACATCTTGCTCACCAGATGGTAGAGTTTTGACTGGACTGGCTCCCCCAAGGCCGTCAGTAGTTCTAATGGAATGTATTCTACTCCCGGGGCCTTGTTTCGACTCAGGTCTTTCAGTGCTCTGTCAAACCCTTCACGCAATATCATATCTCCCATTTCATCTTCATCTACTTCCTCTTCCATTTCCATAATATTGTCCTCAAGTACATTGCCCTTGTATAGACCCACTATATACTCCTTCCACCTTTCTGCTTTCCCTTCTTTGCTTAGAACTGGGTTTCCATCTGAGCTCTTGATATTCATACAAGTGATTCTCTTTTCTCCAAAGGTCTCTTTAATTTTCCAGTAGGCAGTATATATCTTACCCCTAGTGAGATAAGCCTCTACACCCTTACATGTATCCTCTATCCCTCCCTGCTTAGCCATTTTGCACTTCGTGTCGATCTCATTTTTGAGACGTTTGTATTCCTTTTTGCCTGCTTCATTTACTGCATTTCTATATTTTCTCCTTTCATCAATTAAATTCAGAATTTCTTCTGTTACCCAAGGATTTCTGCTAGCCCTCGTCTTTTTACCTACTTGTTCCTCTGCTGCCTTCACTACTTCATCCCTCAAAGCTACCCATTCTTCTTCTACTGTATTTCTTTCCCATTCCTACCATTTGTTCCCTTACGCTCTCCCTGAAACTCTGTACAACCTCTGGTTTAGTCAGTTTATCCAGGTCCCATCTCCTTAAATTCCCACCATTTGCAGTTTCTTCAGTTTTAATCTACAGGTCATAACCAATAGATTGTGGTCAGAGTCCACATCTGCCCCTGGAAATGTCTTACAATTTAAAACCTGGTTCCTAAATCTCTGTCTTGCCATTATATAATCTATCTGATATCTTCTAGTATCTCCAGGGTTCTTCCATGTATACAACCTTCTTTTATGATTCTAGAACCAAGTGTTTGCTATGATTAAGTTGTGCTCTGTGCAAAATTCTACCAGGCGGCTTCCTCTTTCATTTCTTAGCCCCAATCCATATTCACGTACTACGTTTCCTTCTCTCCCTTTTCCTACTACCGAATTCCAGTCACCCATGACTATTAAATTTTCGTCTCCCTTAACTACCTGAATAATTTCTTTTATCTCGTCATACATTTCTTCAATTTCTTCGTCATCTGCAGAGCTAGTTGGCATATAAACTTGTCCTACTGTAGTAGGCGTGGGCTTCGTGTCTATCTTGGCCACAATAATGCGTTCACTATGCTGTTTGTAGTAGCTTATCCGCATTCCTATTTTTTTATTCATTATTAAACCTACTCCTTCATTACCCCTATTTGACTTTGTATTTATAACCCTGTATTCGCCTGACGAAAAGTTTTGTTGCTCCTGCCACCGAACTTCACTAATTCCCACTATATCTAACTTCTATCCATTTCCCTTTTAAAATTTTCTAACCTACATGCCCGATTAAGGGATCTGACTTTCACGCTCCGATCCGTAGAACGCCAGTTTTCTTTCTCCTGATAATGTCGTCCTCTTGAGTAGTCCCCGCCCGGAGATCCGAATGGGGGACTATTTTACCTCCGGAATATTTTACCCAAGGGAACGCCATCATCATTAACCATACAGTAAAGCTGCATGCCCTCGGCAAAAATTACGGCTGTTGTTTCCCCTTGCTTTCAACCGTTCGCAGTACCAGCACAGCAAGGCCGTTTTTGTTAGTGTTACAAGACCAGATCAGTCAATCATCCAGACTGTTGGACCTGCAGCTACTGGCCTCTCAACCGATACCCCTTCGTTGTGGTTGCACCTACGGTACGGCTATCTGTATCGCTGAGGCACGCAGGCCTCCCCACCAACGGCAAGGTCCATGGTTCATGGGCGGGGGGGGGGGGGGGTTGTATTAAATATATATCCGTTAAAATCAAATGTGTTACATAAAACATAAACAAAACTTTAAATATCAATCGAAGTTATTTCGACAGGGTGTAATACGATAAAGAATAACTCTTCCACGCCTCTTCTAGCTGTGATGTCCATGATTTGTGTTCATGATTTTATTGTTTCAGTTTTTCTGGTGTTGATTTCTCTCTTGTGGCAAGTAAAATGACAGATTAGGAAACTGGGAGCGCAATTTCTGTAATACCAGTAAATACGAACAAAGTCTCTCGGGAAATGTACTCAATAAAATCAACTCGAGCTTCAAGCTCCGTTAAGTGGTTAAATCGGTAGATATTTGCACTGATAACAAACTAAATTGATAATGTGGTTACGTATAGTGCAAGAGGTATTGATATCAGTGGTTTCTTCTTGTTCCTGACGGCGTTGATGGCCTGACAATAGTAGCTACAAATTTTTGGTGGTAATCATTACAGTACATATATGTTATATATTACGATAGCTCGTGATACATAACGGTTCGGTGTTAGTTAAATTTTAATTCTTTTTAATTCACTTAGCTGTTGTAATGTGCGTAAGAGAGAAAAGGAACGATGTGATCGGAGAACTGTAAATATTCTTAGTTTTCATGCCATCTGTCGACGTACCATTGCAATCACGTTTGAGATTTCCTGCCATCTGGGGACTAAAGTTGACACTAGAATGTGCGACTACACCGTCACCGAGTGCACGACACAGGTGGGGGGAGAATGTCAGCGGGAGGTGGCAAACCGGTGCTATAGCGGCCAATAAGCGAACATCTTCGCACAAGAATGCTGTCTCGCCGTGAGCGTGGTGGGAGGAAAGGGGGAGGACGCAACTGCTTATAAGCGCGGAGATGCGGCGAAAATGCTCATCTCAGGCGCGCGATTCCTCCGAACAGGATGAGTATGCTAGAGAAATCCTGTGTCCCATTCGTCTGCTGTTTATTTTTGCTACCGTCGCCTGGTGTAGGAAGAGACTTAGATGAAGAGGAGAGCGTGTGTCTTGTTTGGGAGGCCGACTGTGTCAGATGCTCCGTTCACTAAGCAATTATTGCCAGTTTTGTCTCCTTCGGCGAGTATGTACAGGCTGCAGTATGTACTGGCTGCTCCTCTTCTGTCATACCACGTAGGCTGTGCAGCATATCTTTGTGCTTCAAATATTCATACCAATATACTGAGATGCCATGGCACCATTATGTTTCAGATGGTGAAGCAACCAGCCTCTTTTTTGCGTAGTATGTTGTGGACAACTGGCACACTTTCAGCCTCCACACAGAACTAAAACTACCAACTTAATGTCAGATGGGTCACAGCAGGAGAGTATTGATAGAACGACGTTTATAAAAAATTCCATGTCGCATGTAGAGCGTAAAGGCAAGAAATTATTTGTTCCGATCCCAATTCGTCATATTCAGCCATTCATGTGTCTCATTAGTATATAAAAAATCTTCACGTCAGCGAATATTGTGTCATTTGCGCGTTATAAAATGGAAGATGTTCTGGGAGAGTCGGACTTGGTCTTTCATAATCTGTTGATTTACAGACTAAAATTTACCACGCCGTCGTGTTTGGCAGAGTCCAGATTCTAAGTCAGTTCTATAGACTACAGCTTATTCCGATATCCATACGTACTGATGAATCATCAAACAATAATGTTCACACCATTATTTTGTAGTTCGTCACATAATTATTCTTATTCCAAACCGCAAGTTGAAACAGCCGTTTCGTGTTCCATATTATTTAACAATGTGCTGCTAGTGGAACACTGCATGCCAAGGCGCCTAACGCAGAAACATAGGAGCACCATTTCTCTTACTAGAGGTATTTACGTAACTGCTGACAAAACCTCCAATAACATTACAGCCCTACGGATTATTACACAGAAATTGGAGGTCTATGTTTTCCCAACCAAGTATAACGATGTGTTAGACTAATTATGTAACAAAGTGATGATCTAAGGCAGCATAGTTGAAACGCAGGGGTTCACAAAATCACACATTGATTATGCAGGCTGTTGTTGACTGCTTGTTTTAAAAAAAAAGAAAAGTTCAAATGGCTCTGAGCACTATGGGACTTAACATCTATCGTCATCAGTCCCCTAGAACTTAGAACTACTTGAACGTAACTAACCTAAGGACATCACATAACACCCAGTCATCACGAGGCAGAGAAAATCCCTGACCCCGCCGGGAATCGAACGTGGGAACCAGGGCGTGGGAAGCGAGAACGCTACCGCACGACCACGAGCTGCGGACGCTGCTTGTTTATTTTCAGGTATGGTACTATGATGGTAAGGTAATGAATAACACAGGACTTTCCTGTCTTTATCGCCAAAATCTGCTATTACTGAGCACCACACGTTATGCCTGTCTGTTCCATCTCACCACCAGACCTATAGCAAAACAACAGCTAATAATAAAACAGAATACACAATGTTACACATCATAAACAGCACACGAAATAAAATACTAGAATACCCCAGTAGAAAGCCTCGCTTCATAAAGTATCCGCAGTACAACCAACGACGTATTGTTTACGTCTATGACAATTTAGCCAGTGATTATTTTCAGAGAATTTTGGCGAGCAAACCGAAAAGAGTTTAGCAACAGATGAAGTATTTGTTTAGGAGAGCTATACTAGTTCAGTCGGACCTTTAAAAAGTCTTTGGGTCTCTTCGACAATTACACACACACGAACACGCAAATTCAAGCATTGGGATGACACTTTATAATCATATAAGAAGCAACTGTTTACACTCTCTCTCTCTCTCTGATCGACTATGGAAATGACCGTGATTGCGGATCAGAGTATTAACGGAATCGTTTTCGAAATAATAGCTAATCAGTGGACAAAGTGTACAATAAGTTACTTTTACGTATAACGTACTCCACCTGAAGCCCACTTAAATTTTAAATAATCATTACAGTGTAAATCAAAGATAATAAAGACAATGAAAAGTGCCACGACGACACATTCGGTAACTCACATATAGGCAGTAAAGTTATTTCTAATCTCGGTCGACAGTCCTATTGGACGAACAGTGTTCCTTAAACAGTTGACTATCTGAACAGTAATTATTACGTAAATTATATGAGTAGACACTAATCCGCCGGACGGATTCGTGGCGTGGACCGGCACCTTTCCCACTCGGGAAGCTAGCCGGGAAGGCATCAATAAACATATACTAACGAAGTCATTCTTACACGAAAACAACAGCATCACTAAATAACAAGGAGAAGTGTTAGATATAATATTAAATTGCCAAAGAGAATGAAATGTAATAATTTGAAGAGAATCAAATCTAATAATTTGGAAAAGGAAATTAAAACAGTAACTAAGAAAAAGTTTAAATGGTGAGCTCTCACTGTTACAATCAAAACGGCAATAACATTTTCATGTAGAGGCAAAAATCACTAACCTCACAAGTAAAGATTATGTAATTTCACTACTATAACAAGTTTACAACTCTCCATATGAAATAATAATAATAAAAATTCAATGCAGTCGTAACGCCGAAATACGAACTACCAATAAAGTAACAAACAATGCTCTCAGAAAATCAATCACGACATAAAAATTTATAGAAAATATAGTTTGCCAGTATTCTCATGTTTAAATTCTTTTACTATTACTTTAATGCAAAGCTTCACAGCGAACGTGCTCCACGATCAGACGGTGATAGCAGTCCTGCAAGGAAAGAGTACTATGTACCCTCTGTCGTCACATTTAATGGGGTGAGATACATGAGGGGACAAGGAAATTGATTCTGAGGTAAATAGTTGGAGAAAACTAGACAGTCTTTAAACTAGCTATCGATTTGCAGATCTGTTACCTCAACCTGTACAAAAATTGAGTCCAAAAGCGTGTGTTATGTTTATTAATGACACTATCCAAATGAAAATGCGTCTCGTCTAGAAACCAAACATTCCTAAAAGTCTGCTTCCTATCCTGCGCACAGCGTGCAGACTGTACTCTCTCTCATATGTGTTCTCCAGTGAAATTCCGAGTAGAGGTCTACCTTTACGAATACATCCGGAGGTCACTCTTAAAAATGCGTTGAACGGAGCGTCTGGATATCCCCAGCTACACTGCAGCCTTTCTCGTAGGACTGTGGACATGTTCAAAAATAGCAGAATGTCGATATATCGATACTTAAAACGAAAGAAGCTGACACCCATCGATATTTCGAACAAACATCGATAAACCCACGAAAATAATGAACTACCAGCAAAAAATAATATTGGATGGACGTGATGAATATAGTGCCAATCTTAAAGATGTATATTTAAGTATTGATTTATTATTAGACATTCCGTTCATCAGCGAACTAACAGACTGCTTATCCCTGTCAGAACAAGAAATGAAAGGTAAACGATGCAATTTCAGGCTTGGCGATGATCATTTTGCCAACAATGGTAACTGCAGTTGAGTGGCACAATAAGGGTATCTGATGGGTCCGTCACATATCGAATTTGTCTGGAACACTTCATGTCGACTTTTCATTTATGTAAGCGCCAGAGATCTAACAGTTGTAGTGTAAAAATTGCCTGGTGAAGTTAAACGTTGCAATTTTTGTTGGTAGCGCCGATTACGTCTGCATTTCCCCTCAAAGCAAAGACCAGGCTTGTTATTTAGATTTTTGTTCATCAGTTTCAGCAACTGTTTTTGAAGAATGTCGATGTGAATAGATAGCACACTAGTTACGTTTAACGCAGCAAGAACATTTTAACGCAACTGGTGAGCTATTTCTTCACATCGGATATCTTGTTATTCTAATCACAGCGCCAGCCCCCACTGCAATCGGATTTTTTCTTTGTACCATCTATACTAGCGTCACACAGTCGAAAAGAAAGACTGGACGTGATGAAAGCTCAAAAAGTAGTAAGACTCATTCACACAGTGAAACTAAAATTATGTTCTTCTGCAAATTCAATGGAACAGCTTCAAATATTTGTGGAAAATTGCGAACAAAATATAGTTTAAAATAAAAGTATCCACACTTTATATTGCCATTACATAACGATATATCGATATACTTGTCGTCTGCGATATATGTCGATGTGTTTTCGGCGAAATATCGATACGTCGAAATATCGGTATATTTTTAACAGCCCTATTTTCTGCACTATTTTTCGCGCCTTCTTTGTAGAGCAACCCGTACCGCTTCAGTATTTCCCTCTTCGGCGGAGACCGCTTCGCTTCCAGTATTGAACAAACGGGCCATACGGCCTGTGAATGGTTCTCGTGAAAGGGGCCCGTTGTGTGTTAAACTATTGTCGAAACTACCCCTGAGTTGCAACAGGACCTTTTGTATAGTGAAAAAGTGAAACAACCACAGATAGCTGCTGCGTTATTAGTTGTTCACTGTCGGCCATATTGGAAACACGGTACCGTGAATTTTAGAAAGTAATTTGTTTCTACACGCTCTACTGCCACTGCTGTTGAGAAGCTCAACGGGATACCTAATGTGGCTCATAAATTATGTACGAAAAAGATGGGGACGTAGTTCTTGATGTCTTAACATATGACCTATAATCTTGTCTTGTGTTGAGCATACATTACTCTCCTTGGCAGGTATCTAGGAAACCCGCTCATTTATGAGTTCAAGTGTTTATCAAATGTTGCAGCATTTTTCCGCTGTACCACTTCTCCACTTCCTTGAGACCATATCATTACGGTTGTCTCACAATGGTGTATTCCAATTGCACATTTCCACAAATCTGTATCTCAAGTGAAGTCATGTGTTCGATACAGGAAGTTGTCTTTGTCAAGTAAGGCTCTCTTTGTTTGTTAGTCTTCCTTTTACGTCTTCCTTGCTTTGTACGTTATACGATATCTTGCTTCCAAAATATGAAAATGGGTTCAATTCACTTTTAAGAAGTCACTACTAATGGTGTTAAACTTGCCGCTAATCTCATTTGTACTCTTCTGACTTGGTTTACTCCATAATTCGTGGTGCTGCAATAGGTGGAGTTGTCATGACGTCTCAAATTTGAATCCCAAGTCTGTCATATTGCTTGCATTAGCTTCTTATGGAACTGTTTGGATAAAAAGTACCAGCTTGCGACATGTACAGGGGCACTTACCTTCCCGATTATAGTCTAAAGTGTAACAAATCACATTTCACTGGTAAGTGGATCCTTTCCAGCGATGTTCTATAATATAAGTATTTTAGATGCAATAGCTACTTTTAGTGTAGGTATTTTATTTCTGTAATTTGATTCCAGATTTCATACAAGTATAACTCGAATTGCTCTTTGGGTGATTACAGTGAGAAGGAAGTATTGCGAATCGTCCAGACATAGCAAAATAATTCTCATAATTTTTGGGAAAAAGCCTTGGTCGGATCATTAGTTTCGTCATCCCGTATTAAGGAAAGAGCTGGTTTATGAAAGCAGACTTTCCATATCAAATAGTTCTCTTCTTGATTATTCGAAACGTATAGAAAAGTCAACGAGGCCAAATGAGTCACATTATTGGATCGAAATGCCTTTAAGATCACCAAAAGTCTGAAAATTCCTTCCTGAAGTTGTATGAGCTCGAAAGCACTGTAATATTAAGTACTTAAAACGACTGTTGCGTGGACACCACAGTAATTAAGAATAAGACGCAATTGTAAACTGTGGACTGCTTAAGTCTTGCTTCAAAACAATTTACACTATAAGCCGGTAACGCCATCTTCCCTAAGTATACCTCCATTGATTATTCTCATTTCGTAATATGGTAGAGTTAATTCGTGCCATTTAACAGGACTGTCATGTCATTAGCGATTCTTATATGTGATATCATTCACACCGATTTTTAACCCCACTAGTTAACTTTCAATGCAATTTTCTTTACTGATTTTTCGATATGTGGGTTGAAAAGAAGAGCGGTCACAGTGCCTTAACCTTGTATCTTTCTAGTACTTGTTCATCTATTATTACTCTTCTTTCGTGTACATATTCTCTACAGCAGTGGTCCTCAAACTTCCCGTTGACGCGGGCCCCGTGTTTATTCCTAAAAGTCGTTTGCGGACCCCTTTGCAATGCTGTCTGAAGTTTCACATGGTATTAAAAACGTACTAATTAGAATTACCAATGACAAGAAAAATATCTAGAAAATTATGTAGTAAATAATTTATCCTAAAGGTATGTGACTGCTGCCTAGTGAACGAAATTTCAATTGAAAATACAGTAGCTTACAATAGTATAGAAACATTACGCTAATATAGAAAATCCCGTAATTCACAACGGTAAGTACAGTAACTCAAAATGAATGTCCTTTTGTAAGGAAATCGACCTTATAAACAATATTCTCAAATGTGGGATCACTAAAATCAAAATCACACAATTTCTCGCTTGAAAAATAATGGTATTTGTCTAAAGGAAACTAGTGCACTTCATTAGGCAGCTCAAAGAAACGACGTGGAAGTTTCCCTTTTGACAACCAAGCACTTCAGTATGTTACAAAAGTTGAGTAAGTCCACTGCAAATTTCTTCAGTGGGAACTCAACAAATATTGCCGCACAGGAGAACGTTGTGCAGCTTAGGTAACGAATGGCTGATGACAAATCAGAGTGTGTACCACTCTTGCTTATCCACCTTCACCCACGAGTGACATCTATGACTGTCTCTAATATCCATTTTATCCTGTAAAACTTTATGTCTCACCTATTGTTTGATGAAATGTTGAAGGGGAAAAACATGACAAACCCCATTCGCTGTGGCTGTGTGTGTGTATGTATGTGTGTGTGTGTGTGTGTGTGGTGATGTTACACTTAAATATTTCTTCCACGACAGCCGTGAGTTCCATTTTAGTACGTTTCATTTTCAACTGATTAACTTTATGACTTTGACCACACGGAAGCGAGAAACTAGACGAGTTTTTGGAACACCTCAATGGCATCAACAGTATTATCCAGTTCACCATGGAGGTGGAAAAATATAATGCATTGCACTTCCTCAAAGTCTTTGTCCACCGTAAACGAAATGGGTGCCTTGGTTATAGCGTTTACAGAAAACCCACCCACACAGACCTGTACCTGCACGCCACCAGCCATCATCGTCCAGCACAGAAGCGCACAGTATTACAAACATTGGTACATCGCGCAAGAGTAATATCAGACGACGATAACATGCCCCATGAACTGAGCCACCTACGCAAGGTTTTCAGGAATAACGGCTACAGCTCCCATCAAGTGAAAGAACTGATTTCTGGGAAATATCAGAATAAGACCACCGACGAAGAGCAGGAAAAGGAACATGTTTTGCTGCCATACCGTGGCTCTGTGTCGGGCAAGATAAGCCGCCTGTTGAAATGACACATGATCAAATCAATCTTCAGGCCTCCAACAAAAATCCGTCAATTACTGAGACCAATTAAAGACGCAGGAGGTATCTGAACACCTGGAGTCTACTAAATACCTTGTGAGTGTGGCCAGAAGTACATCGGACAAACAGTGCACACTGTGGAACAACGCAGGAAAGAACATGAGAGGTATAATCGCCTACGCTATCCAGAGAAATCTGCGTTAGCTGAGCATGCGTTAGAAAACGGTCACCACATAAAATTTGACGATATCTCTGTCGTGGCTCGCACTAACGGCTTCTGGGACAGTGTAATAACGGAAGCTATTGAAATAAAAATTACCGCAAACACCCTGAATAGAGACGGTCGCTTGCAGCTCAGCGCTGCGTGGGATCCAGCGATCGCGCGGTTGAAGAGGGCACATCGAACGCCTACTCAAAACATGCCCATATATGGCAATGTCACGGGCACCAGTGACGTCACAGCCGGCAGCTAGCGTATTTAAGGGCACACCAACAGCCCAATGGCAGTCATACCACTTGACAATGGCCAAGGAGTGCTTGACTGAAAGCTCGTGTAGTTTTAAGTAATTGACGCTGTTGGAAACCCGAGAACATTTTATTGAATGTTATCGCCGCGAGACTCTGCATTCATGATCATTATTGACCATATCTGGAATTCCTTGCAACGTGCTGTTCGGAAGAGATCTCCATCCCATCGCATAACTTATTTATGGAAAGCCCTGCATGATTCATGGTGTCACTTCCCTCCAGCACTACTTCAGACGCTAGTCGAGTATATGCCACGTCATGTTTAGGTACTTTGGCGTGCTCGCGGGGGCCCTATGCAATATTAGGTAGATGTACCAGTTTCTTTGTCTCTCAGAGTATCTGTGCATGTTTAGCTTGCTTCTCGAGATGTACTCTGCTCCTCAACCCTTGTGTCTCTGTGGGAATCCGGTATCTCAGCAGTTGCATGCTCAGAGACTTTGGAATGTACTTCATTCCTCAGTACCAGTACTTCAATAAACCATTCCCTTTAAGTTTGATTCTTCCTAATGACCCAAAAAGTTTCTGTCCGTCCTTCACCATTATTAAACTGTGAACTGATTCTACACAGTGTGTTCCAGTTCCTTTAGGACTGCTTGACTAAAATTTCTACACATAAGTGCTATCTCGAAGTTTCAACAACAGCCATGTAGGAGGTGAAAGTGCTACTGTCACTGCAGCAAGCGTCTTGACCGCCACTGTAACAATATGTTTCTGACACTCATAGGAAAATGGCGATGGAGCAGCGAGGCAACCTCAAGTTTTATGTAAAGTATTGTCTTTGTGGGATAGTATTCGAGCCCAATATCGAGAGGCAGATTCCTGGTCGCTCCTCCAAGACAACGCCCCAGCCCCCACAGAGCCAACAAAGTGGGCTATATTTTGGCCTGCAAACGTATCACAGATCTGGACCAGCCGCCGTATTCGCCGGATTTGACCCCATCCGACTTCTGGTTGTTGCCCCAAGTTGGCATTCAAAGGTCGCTGTTACGGTGCAATTAAGGACATACAAGAAAAATGTTTTGCAGTACTAAATGCAGTAGCAAAAAAGAACTACATTGACTCTTTCAAAACACTTCTAAAACGATTTCGGGTATGTACTGATTCAGAGGGAGATTATTACGAATAAATGCAGTGAATTTGTTAACACAATACATGACTCTGATTTTTCATAGTCACAGTCGTAACGTAACTAGGATACTCTGTATATCTGTTCATAGGTACTACCTAAGGTCTGATAAGTATGTCTCGCTATGCTGTAGCAGAGCTGCCGTTTTTTCTGTGTCTCTAGGCCTTTTATTCGACTACACAACCGGTAAAAATTTTTCGATCACGCATGGTAAAGCTATATAGTTTATTTTAATATACAGACACATTGCACAAAGTAAATAGACCAACAAAAGTATTCTCTCTGTCTGTCTGTTTCTTTCTCTTTCTCTCCGTCCCTCCCTCCCTCCCTCTCGTTAAGTATAATACGAAATGGTTTTGATTTTAGCCTCAGAAGAGCTGCACAAACTCTTGGCCTTCTGCTGATAAGACTATATAGTGCTTTTGCAGATATTGCAGTCCAACATGTGTGTAAATTGCTGGGTAAACCTTCAGTATTATATGACCTCACTTTTATGACTTCCCTGACAAGTTCATATCATAAGAGTTTAAAGGGCTTTAAGTCAGCTGACCGATCTGGCCAAATATTTTCCAGTTCCCCACATTTCTTATTTGTTGTGACAGACCTTGCGCAGAATCTAGAATCATGTTTGGGTTCATTGTCCAGCTGAAGAACAAACTCACAGCCAATATGTTTCCTGCCAGATGAACCCGTGTTTTTGATCGTTATCCACTGACACCATTCATTTCTTACTTTTTCATTAATTCTCACCACATCACCGACATTGTCACGTGCAAAACATCGCCGCATCATGACCGACCGTAGACAATGCTACACCGTTTGCGTCACACATGGAGTATCCATACATTCTCCATGAAGTCGTCGAACTTTCGACGATGGCTTCGAAGTACTTCAAACTTAAATTTTATTATTCTGTAAACATCATCTTGGACCATTGCTGCAAACTCCAGTTTTTATGTTACTGCACCAACTGCAATTTCTTCACCTTCTTTTTTCAGTAAGATGGTTTTTTTTGGCCGCTATGCAACCCTATAACGATGTTCACTAGGACAGCGTTACACTGTTGAGACAGAGATTGTATCTGCTCGAGTAATATTCACTTCCTTGCGAATTTAGTCTACAGTTGGACTCCTCTGACGTTTACTCTGTACACATAGGAACTGATCTGGTGTTACTTAGGGTCTTCCAGATCGCGAAACATTTGCACTGACACCAGTTTGTTTGATTTGCTTCAATGTATACGTCATATTAGATAAGCCTACACCAACTTTTTTTGCTATTGCACTATCAGGATAGTCTCCCTGGTGCAGAGCTGCAATTATGCACGCTTTTCAGTTCCAATGTCCTGCTTCAGTCCCATTACCAGGTGATAGGGTATGAAACTGATCAGGTGTGAAAACACACTGCTAGACGCAGACGATGTACTGTAAACTAATGCTAACTGATTGCTATACTTACTGCTGAAGGAATGAGGTCGACTCGAGTGGGAGTGTCTTAGGTAAAGGTGTATCAGTGTTGATGTGGATGCTCACTAGCGCCCCTCTATGCGAACAACCAGTTGAATGCACAATAGAGACGCTAGTCTTTGCATGTATATAGTCGTTTTGATATCGTAGCCAGGCTATAACAAAATATTCAAAACGAGAGGACTTTTTCTTGTTGTTGTTCAATTTTTTCTTTTTTCTTGAATTATTCCGTACATACACTAAATTCAACACAGTCCGTTATCTGCCTAGTATACTGGATTCTTTCATGTTCAACTGTATCTAGTTTCTCTAATGAAGTCGTCGAGGAGACTCGTAATAGTACTCAACACACACAAAAATAATCTTGCTTCTTCAAGTGCCTTATTTTGTCTACCTGTGTTCTGTATCTTAATAATCAGTGCTCCATGCAGTTTTATTACTATTTCCGTTTTTAATTCTTTAATCGTCTCCCTTATTTGCTGTGAAACGTTTACTAAATTTTATTGTCTCCTCTTGATATCCTGACATATATTGTGAACCGATTGCGGTTCAGGCGAATACAGTTTGGTCTTCCCTGTCCCCCCCCCCCCCCCACCCCCTCCCACCTCCCACCAAAAAAAAAGAAAATAAAGAAAACGAAAAAATTACCGGTTTTCAAGAAGGAATACGGTCCGGAAACACACGGTTTCGCCGGCGACGGTTTGTTCCGAACCGTTTTCGTACCCGATACGGAAGGTATGCAACCCTTTAGCCTTCTGCGTACAGCAGATGGCCGACATGAACCTAATAAAGTCCCTGCGCACGCGCTACATTCCTCCACAGAGCCCTTGGGCGCATACTACTACGGACATTGTGTATTATTCCAGCGGAGTGACATTGTTGACTGTAGTGCGGCACGTATCGGTACTGTGCTGTGGAACTGTCCGGCATGGTACTTGCGTATGGCAAAGAGGATTGCAGTGGGAGAGCTGCGGCAAGCTTGTATGCGGAACGTTTCACAAATACACGTACCCCACAACATTCCACTTTCGCGGCCAACGCGAGACGCTCCAATGAAGCCGGGACGTTGCACGTAGTTATTTTCTGCATGAGGTGTGTTATAGAGCTTTGTGCTTGGTACTTACGAATATTATCCCCAGTTGACTGCTTGCCCTGTGGTACGTGCGAAAGCATGGTGCGCGTTCTCAGCGATCGGTTCGAGCGGCACAGTTGAAGGAGAAAGTGCTAACAATGTCTGAAGAGGATCCAGCCACCAGAACTTGGCAGGGGGCATAGGCACTACTCACGGCTAAAAGTGGCATGTGGCATGTTGTCCATTAACACAGGCTCGATCTGTACTATCTGCAGAACTCCCAGAAATTACGGGAGGAGGACTGTCCTTGACGGCCACAATTTGCGCAGTGGTATTTACAACAAGGCCTGCTCCAGCCACTGTTCCCGACCTTGGTGCTATTCACAGATGAATGCACGTTTACTAGAGACGGCATATTAAACTAGCACAAAATGCATGCTTGCGCAGGTTATTCAAAATCAGCACACAGGGTCAGTATTAACATCTGGACCGGGTAACTGTTAACCGTATCACTGGGCCACATCTACTGCCAAACAGACTAACAGGACCCATCTACCACAAATTTATTAGAGATGTTCTGCATACTAGATTTCATGTAGAGCCACTAGACGTTGGGATGGACGTGTGGCTGCAACACGATGGGCTCCAGCACTCTTCGATGTCGATGTGCGGAGTCGCCACAGCGTCACGTATCCCAGTCAGTGGACTGGTAGTGATGGATCTGTTCCACGACCAGCACGGTCGCCAGATCTGGCACCTCTCGACTATTTTCTATGGGTTAGTATGAAGAGTGTGGTGTAAGGCAAGCCTGTAACGTAAGCGGAGGATCTTATTACTCGAGTCCTCGGAGCGACTGAAATACTTCAAAGACAATCGCACTTGTTGTCTCATACGAGTGTGGCTCACTACCACCGATGTAGGTTCTAGACTGATGTAGCAGGTACGCTGTTCCTAGCCCGTTTGTAATGTAGAGTGTGCGATGTGCTACGCGCGTTGGATTTATTGGCTTAATAAGGAACGCACAGCTATCTCAGACGTCGAAGTTCTCCAGCGCCCAAGCCGTGCCTGTCCAGATATGGGTTTCCTATTGAAAACCGAACACTGTATCTTCTCCCACTACGTAGTAGATGTTGTCGGTTTTTTTTTGTGACACTCTAAAATTCTGT
This sequence comes from Schistocerca nitens, assembly GCF_023898315.1. Classification (NCBI taxonomy): domain Eukaryota; kingdom Metazoa; phylum Arthropoda; class Insecta; order Orthoptera; family Acrididae; genus Schistocerca; species Schistocerca nitens. The sequence continues at coordinate 254,972,647 of NC_064622.1, forward strand.
TAGAGCGTGTTTTTTAGGGAATTGACTAGTTTGGACCTGGGACCCGTTGCTGGTAAGGAGACGCCAGACCACACATGACATGTAGAGTTCAGAAGAGTTCAATGAGACTAGCGATGATATAACGAAATACTTAATGATTTCAGCATCAGCTCCACTGCACTCCCTGTAAAAGAATCTTAATACTAACTAAATTTAGTGGAACGGGTTCAAGGCTTTCTTATTTTTAGTTAGCTGGTAAAATAACGTCGAAAAAGCAGTTAAGTATACCATTGGAAATTTTATTCTACTCACAAAACATCGTTTATTAATTGCACTATTGATAAAAGGAAATCTTTTAATACAGGATGATAAAAACCAACTGCGTTCAACAAAAATGTGAATGAATATTCCCTGAATGGGTTTCCAAGTTCCACAATGGATCGAAGGATGACCTATGCCATATCACATCTATAATCTAGGTTTAAATTAAGTTTCACAAAAGAGAAAACTATCAAAATGGTCTACAGTGACCCTCAGTTATCTTTAATTATTTATCTAACTTGTCGTAAATTACAGTGGCTGATGTGGCTTCTCAATAATTACATAACAGAAAAATCATCGTGTTTCAGAATTTTACTTCACGTAGCAAATGTGAATAAAATGAGATTTAATTGGCGATCGACACTAGTATTACGTAAAAAGGGGATGTAAGGGATTAGACTTCTGCAGTTAAGAGTGAAGCCTTATGCGCTTAAAAATGCGGCATCGCGTGCGTTCATTACCTTGTCGGTGTTTAGGCAGCGTCAGGTCGGCGCAGCTCCTCACATCTCGCCGTCTCGGAAGCAACTCTCTCCTAACTTCTCCTTACTACAATTTACCGAAGTTGGTTTAAAAAAAAAACTATCTGGTTGTGTTTTCATCTGACCAATCAGGGTCTCAATGTTAACCTTAAGCTCTGCCTAAAAAAATTCTCTCCATCCAATGAGAAACGTTATACTTTTCGTGGTCGGGCAATGTTTTTAAAGTTTGCAACGTAACAGAGACGCGAAAATGTCTTACGCTAAAACTTGCAGCTGGTGTGGCCCTTTTAGTGTTATCGTAAGATCTATACTGTTCTTCTGGATGGCTCTATCTTTTAACATGGGCTGGGGTGTGGTCCTGGCGGTTATTTTTCGTGGAGGGGCAATGTTTTTTAACGTTTGCAACGTAACAGGGACGCGAAAAAGCCTCACGCCAATACTTGCAGCTGGTGTGGCCCTTTTAGTGTTATCGTAAGATCTATACTGTTCTTATGGAGGACTCCAGATTTTAACATGGGCTCCGGGTGGTCCTGGTGGTTAGCTGGCAACATGGGTGTCTGTCCCTTATCTTAGGGCCTTCTAGCTTAACACAGTTCTGCTCTCGGCTTCTGTTCTCGTTTCTCCCCTCGGAATTGCGTCTGTCTCACAGTGGGAAGGTATGACATGCATTTAGGCATTCTTGTGTTAATCTGTGGTATTCCATTTGCTCACTCGTTACTCGTATTACTTTGGTTAATTTAAAGTCACGATTTATTCGGAACTATGTGACATACTACTGGATTTGCTTATCATGTCAGGGTTTTCATGGAAGGTGTTGGATTTGCCTGACACCTTACATATCACCTCCCTTCGATCTTAATTTTTGCACTGAAGTTAGGCAATTATTGAATCGTTGTGTAAGTCAGTCAAAAATTATTCCTTTATCTAAATTTTGTTGCCTACTGTTCAGCCACGTTATTCTGGTTCTATGCTAGTTTGTATTACTAATTTATATTTTTATATTCTTCCAAATTATTCTCAAAAATATGTTTATATTGACAAGAGAATAATATTTTTATGCTATTATTATTATTATTATTATTATTATTTATTTTTTTCTTTCTTTATTTAAGTGTGAAGTTTGTTTTTCAAGAAGTTTGTTATCGAAAGTGAGGAGTCTTTCACATCGATTGTCTTAGAAATATTTTTTTTATAAATGTAGTAATTAATTAAAATCTATTCCTAACACATTTTCTAAATAACATGTACAAGTAAAATGTTTTTTGTTTCTAGACACTCATTTCAACATTGTAACACTAAAAAATAAGAATTATTTCCAAGAATTGCTTTTACAGAGAAATTGAGATATTATCCTAACAAATGGTACAAATGTTAAAAAAAGGAAAATATCCAACAAAGTAATTTTTTATTGTTGGTTTTTATAAGGAGAAAATAAGTAAAATATAGTTATTCTTTTATTTTTATGAGGAGAAAATAAGTGGCATATAGTTTTAGTGTTTATTATGCCTTACTTTTGTTCTTTATATACTGTCCATTTCAGAACTAATGACTTATTTTTATCGATAGTCTATTTTTTACTTAAGTCCATAGTGAATGACTGTTATTTTGTAGTTTATTAGCTGTCTGGTGTGCTTAACTTATTTAGTTTTTCACACGTTTCTTTTGCACAATTCCTACATCATATAATTTGATTTCACACGTTCACACAATCCTATGAATGTTTAAGCATGAGGTTGGCGAATGTTTTTGCACGAAGGTCATTGACTTGAGCGAGATGGATGGGGGCAAGTATTTGATGTATAGCTTCGTTCATCGTTCCTTGTTGGCTTTGCAAGTGTGTGTTGCTGTTGTGGAGGTCCCATAATGGAATGGAGCTGTGAGTGCAGAATCTCGTGGTTTACTGGCTTTGTATGCGTGAAAGTCATCGTTATGTGTCGCTGAAAGCGGTCGTTTTTCGTTGTAATACTTCACAGATGACTAGTTTACAATAGGATAGGGATTTGGGAAGGTATGTCGTCTATTCTTCACCCATCTTCTTTCTCGGTCTCAATCTTGTGAATCTTCAACTTCTGTTCTTCCTGCTTTTTCTCTGCTTCTTACTTGCTTCTTGGTTCTTCTCTGGGCAGGATATGGGAATATTTATTGATAACTAGTCGCTTTGAAGTTCTCCTCTTAGTAACAGTTTGATAAATTGTTTGGACATGTCATTTTTACTTTGTGGAAGTTTTCTTCAGTTTCGTGCATCAGTGTGCTGTTTAATAGCAGTAGTGTGACTTTTACACATATTTTTTTGCCAGTGGTGGCTTGCCCAAGCGGTCTTCCCGTTGGGCCGTTGTTTTGCTCGCTCCATTCATTCGGGGCGCCCCGGGGACCCTTCTGGCGTTCCGTGTCCTGTCGTGTCTCAGCAGGGTTCCGCCCCTCTGTGGTTCCACTCTCCTTTCTCTCTACGCTTCTGCCTTGTAGGAATCGTGTCTTGCTAATTACATCATTTTCTATCTTGATACTTCTCGCGTTCCAACTTGTGGGTCATTGTATCTGGTTGTTGCTGGAGTTTTTACAATGGTTCTTACAAAAAGTTTTACTTATATTCATCTAACATATGTGTAGTACCTACACTGTTTTACGCCTTTTTAAAAAGCTTTACAAATTTTGGCGCCCTTTCCATGTTACCATTCTAAGATATTTTGAGTCTTAACTTCTACAAGAATCCTCAAAGTCGTTTTTTATTTTTGTGTAGCGTTATGGTGCATAGCATTTTAGTATTTCATGCTGTTAGACTATCTACGCTTTATCCCTTCACCTTAATCTATGGTACTATTAGTGTAATTTTTGTTTTTGTTTTTATTGAAACTACTTCCTTTATCCCACCTTCCTCTCTCTTCATTCTTCTTTCTCCTGACGATCTTATCTGCAACATAATCTTAAAATATTGTGCTGATTATTTACCAGTAATAAAATAAATCTTCAAACTTTTTGATATGGCTCACATGGTGAAGTCCTAAGGTTTTGCCTGTTTTACTTCAAAATTGTACTGAAAGTGTTTAATACTGCCAGTCTTAGGTAAAAATACCTCTGCTTTATCTCGTAAAATGCCCTCTAATTCTCTTTTACTGTGTTCCAAAATACCTTGAACTTCTTGCAATTTTTCGTCGATTTCTTTATGGAATTCTAACATGAGTTGAGGCGATTCCCCCTTTTGTGCATACCATTCTAATTCTTCATCCTCTTTATCTCGCGTCATTCTTAATTGTTTTTTTATAACTGGTATTTCTTCTAATTTTAGCTTTTGCTCAAAGAGAAGTGTGACATTCCCGAATGTTACGCTACCTTTCCCCACATCTATTATCGCTCGTCCCTCATTTAAAAAATCTGCACCTATAATCAAATCTACAGTTAGTTTAGGTATAATCACGAAGTTGGCTTCAATCTTTTGACCTTGACACGAAAGAGTTAACCTTGTTTGTCTCGTAACTTCCGCAGCATTGTTTATGATAGGACCTCTTACTTTAATCTTAGTGTTTTCAGAACTGGCAATTCCTCATTGGCGTTACACTGCATGAATAAATTTTCTGAGATCGCAGTCAGTTCACTTCCACTATCAGTTACAATATTGACTGGCCTTCACAATTGGCTGAATTTGAAAGGGTTGGTTCTGTTCTTCTTCTTCTTGCATCAACGAATCCTCCACTGAATCATACATGAGTCTTTTCAGGAATTTCCCTTGTGAATTCGTACTTTCTGTAGGATCAGCTTCGACTGCTACTTCTCTCTCTTTTATTTCCTCTTCTCTATTTCTTCCTTCATTTGCGCTTTCTTCAACATCCCCTACTTTTTCCTCATCCTCGTCTATCTTCTCCTTCTTCGTCGCTACTTCCACATAATCGCATCTAAATGCTCTAATTATCGTTTCATAACTTCCTTCATTATATACGTTGGGTTGTGTGCCCACTCGTAACTTATTTTCAACTTCTGTCGACTGCGCATTATCCTCATTGAATTCGCTTTCCCTGGTTTCCATCTCAAATAGTTCTGCAATACTCATTATTTCGTCCTTTCCTCCTTCATTCGTTGTGCATGCCTCTGGTAATTCATCTTCCTCGTCAGTATTCTCCCAATTAATTTCGTCCCAACACGATATTGTTATTTTCCTGTCTTCGTTTTCATCTGGTCCCTGCGGATTTTTTTCTTCCTTCTTCTCTTCTCGTGATAAGGTATTTAATTCTCTGTTCAAGGTGCTGCAATTGTCCTGGGTCGCTGCGTCATTCCCTTTGGCATGGGCGCTTAGCTGTCAATTCGAACGTTTTTCGGGGTTTGGTGGTCTTACCTCCACCTCTTCTATCTGTATTCTCTTTTCTTGCTCCGCTTGTTGATATTGGTTTCTTTGTTGATAATTTGTCGGTCTATTGGCGCTCCAGTACCCGTTCCGGTTGTCGTTATTCCCTCTGTAATAGTTGTTGCCGTTCCTGGGTGAATTATATTTATTGCCATATTCTCTTCTAAATCCATAACTGGTTTTTTGTTGAAATCTATTGTCGTTTATTGGTGCGAAGCTATCACGTGGTTTGTAATTATTGTTTCTTCGCACTGTGTCTTGTGGATTCCACACCTTTTTTGCTTTCGTTTTCACGTGCGCTTCGTCTTTTTCTTGCGTCGTCTTCCGAAAATATGAACTCTAGTTCCCTTAGAATACCTTTAAATGCTTCGACGTCATTGCCTCCGCGCCCTACTAATGATTGCTGGTATTTTAATGGTAACTTCATCGCTCATAATTTAATCAACTCTCCGTCACTGTATGGTACATCTAAGCATTGATTTTTCTTTGCCATTAATTCGAAAAATTCCGCGAGACTCTTCTCTCCTGGATTTTCAAAATATGGGTTCTGTAATAATTCGTACTTCACTCTGTTCTGTGCTTCGCTGGACCAATATCATGAGAAAAACTTCTCTCTGAAATCTTCATGCGATGGGCATGTCGCTGCAACATTCAGCATGGTTTCTCCGACTGTTCCTGACATGTGTGCACATATAGAGTCTAATTTGTGTGCTAGCGTCCAGTGTTCTGGTAATCCTACTCGGAATTGATCAATAAAAGTTTCTCGGATGTAATGAGTTTCCTTCTCGAAAGTGTTGAAATGATCGTTGTCGTACTTCGTCATAGTTCCATATGAAATTCGCGATTCTTCGCTACTTTTGTTTCTGATCATTTCTCCCGTCGTTCTTTCCGGTTGTGGTAGATCCATTGGATATTGTCCACTGTAACTTTCGCGTACCCATGCGTAGTATCGTTGGAGCGGTACGCAATAATTTTCTTCCATCGGTTGTGAACGTGTAGCTGAATGCATTGCACTGTACTCTTCGCGACCTGGCTTTCCATTGTCAGGTATTGGTTCGGTATCTTGTCTGGCTAACCTTGCCGCTTCATTGCACGAACCAAACTGTCTTGAAACATATATTTGTGGTTCTGCATGTGTTTGTGGTGCCGTTTGTTCATCAATAATTTCGAAACGTGTTTGTTGCGGTGCAGGCTGTCTGATTTCACGTATGTTATTTTCCGCCTGTGATTGGAATCGAAAATGCATGATATCTTCGTTAATTGCTTGTTTTTCCGGTGCTGTTACAGATACGGATGTGGTTGCAGACTCAGTGCTTGTTCGATCCTGTTCACTACGCTCTTCAATGGTTTGCAACAACTCTGTGCGCAATTTCTGAATTTGTCGCTTCGTTTGCGCTTCTATTTTGACTATGCGGTTATCATATCTTTTCAGCGTTGCTTCTGTGAGACGTTTGTGTATCACACTGTTTTCAACAGTTTAACGCGCTGTACCTGCTGCTTGTCTAGTAATTACGTTTACCTGTTTCTCTAGTTTCTTGACTTCTCCCTGTGTGTTGTTACGTAATGTTTTGATCTCGTCCTGAGTGTCGTTACGCAATGTTTGTACGTCCGCTTGTACCTTGTCAATGTCTGTTCTCAATTGATTGTGACCTGTTATTAACTTTCCTATCACTTCTCGAGATTCTTTTGCTTCGTCTTCAATATGACTTAGGTGTAACTCAATTTTTTTATTTTGTTATTTAATCTCACGTATTTGTCTCGTGGTTTCTGCAATTCGTTTCGTCGTTTTGCATTCTGAATTTTAATTTGGTTCGAAATTTCTTTATTTTGTCTTATCATGATTTCCGTTATTTGTTGTAATAATTCTGCCAGATTGGTGGGTCCTATTGCGTTTTCTTCCGACGTCCTACGCTCTGTGTTTTCGCCCAAGAGTTGGTTCGCAACCGATTGCATTGAACTGTGCGGTGACACGTTTCTGCTCGAATTCCTTGTACTCTGTGGTGAGGGAGCTCTGATTACTTGTACTATGTGTTCTACGTATTCAAGACGCTAGTTAGAATCCTCATCGGCTGTCTCTCTACTTTCCTGCTCTTCTGTCGTATGCTGACTTAGGTTTTCTGTGCCTTGGCGTACATTATCCTCGTTATGGTGCGTTATCTGTCCTATCTCTCGCGATACTGCATCGTCTGTTGTACTGTCTTCTATTCTCTGTCCATCTTCGTGTTGGGTCTCTACCTCAATTTGACCAAGGTCTCGATCTGCCATTGCTAATCTTTCCGAATCCTTTATTTTCTGTTTTAAAAGCAATTCACGCGCCCTACTTCGCGTCAACATGCGCTCATACGATCTCACGGGTTTCATAAACTTTTTGGACACACGACTTGACAATCCATTCACTTACTTGTTGGGTCAGAACCAACTTGTCAACGATGTATCCGCCACCTGTGCGCTTGCATTGGAGAGAAAGCTTAATTCTAACAATATTAAAATTCATAACTTAATTATGCGATTGTCTTTGCTGGAATGTCTCACTTTCTATTGAATACTTTCTTACTATCTATCGCAGCAGCTACTGTTATCGACGATGTATAACTTTAAGGAAAGAAATATTTTTTTTACGAAACTTTTTCAACAGGGTATTTTTCTGACCTAGTTAGGCATGTGTTCGACCTTCAATCATGGTATTTTACCATCCTGGCAAGTTCGCCATTCTCTAACATTCTGCTTGGTGTCTGTCTGTTCTAAGTCGTGTCTCCCTACCACTTTCGCGCAACGACGCTCTGAGCGGGTAAATGTTAACCGTATCACTGGGCCACATCTACTGCCAAACAGACTTACAGGACCCATCTACCACAAATTTATTAGAGATGTTCTGCATACTAGATTTCATGTAGAGCCACTAGACGTTGGGATGGACGTGTCGCTGCAACTCGACGGGCTCCAGCACTCTTCGATGTCGATGTGCGGAGTCGCCACAGCGTCACGTATCCCAGTCAGTGGACTGGTAGTGATGGATCTGTTCCACGACCAGCACGGTCGCCAGATCTGGCACCTCTCGACTATTTTCTATGGGTTAGTATGAAGAGTGTGGTGTAAGGCAAGCCTGTAACGTAAGCGGAGGATCTTATTACTCGAGTCCTCGGAGCGACTGAAATACTTCAAAGACAATCGCACTTGTTGTCTCATACGAGTGTGGCTCACTACCACCGATGTAGGTTCTAGACTGATGTAGCAGGTACGCTGTTCCTAGCCCGTTTGTAATGTAGAGTGTGCGATGTGCTACGCGCGTTGGATTTATTGGCTTAATAAGGAACGCACAGCTATCTCAGACGTCGAAGTTCTCCAGCGCCCAAGCCGTGCCTGTCCAGATATGGGTTTCCTATTGAAAACCGATCACTGTATCTTCTCCCACTACGTAGTAGATGTTGTCGGTTTTTTTTGTGACACTCTAACATTCTGTTATAGCGTGTTTTTTAGGGAATTGACTAGTTTGGACCTGGGACCCGTTGCTGGTAAGAAGACGCCAGACCACACATGACATGTAGAGTTCAGAAGAGTTCAGTGAGACTAGCGATGATATAACGAAATAATTAATGATTTCAGCGTCAACTCCAAAGCACTTCCTGTAAAAGATCTTAATATTAACTAAATTTAGTGGAACGGGTTCAATGCTTTCCTATTTTTAGTTAGCTGGTAAAATAACGTCGAAAAACCAGTTAAGTATACCATTGGAAATTTTATTCTACTCACAAAACATTGTTTATTAATTGCAGTATTGATAAAAGGAAATCTTTTAATACAGGATGATAAAAACCAACTGCGTTCAACAAAAATGTGAACGAATATTCCCTGAATGGGTTTCCAAGTTCCACAATGGATCGAAGGATGACCTATGCCATATCACGTCTATAATCTAGGTTTAAATTAAGTTTCACAAAAGAGAAGACTATCAAAATGGTCTACAGTGACCCTCAATTATCTTTAATTACTTATCTAACTTGTCGTAAATTACAGTGGCTGATGTGGCTTCTCAATAACAGAAAAATCATCGCATTTCAGATTTTTTCTTCACGTAGCAAATGTGAATACCATGAGATTTAATTGACGATCGACACTAGTATTACGTAAAAAGGGGATGTAAGAGATGAGACTTCTGCAGTTCTGAGTGAAGCCATATGCGCTCAAAAATGCGGCATCGCGTGCGTTCATTACCTTGTCGGTGTTTAGGCAGCGTCACGTCGGCGCAGCTCCTCACATCTCGCCGTCTCGGAAGTAACTCTCTCCTAGCTTCTCCTTACTACAATTTACTGAAGTTGGTTTAAAAAAAACTATCTGCCTGTGTTTTCATCTGACCAATCAGGGTCTCAATGTTAACTTTAAGATCCGCCTACAAAAATTCTGTCTATCAAATGAGAAACGTTATACTTTTTGTGGTCGGGCAATGTTTTTAAAGTTTGCCACGTAACAGAGACACGAAAAAGTCTCACGCTAAAACTTGCAGCTGGTGTGGCCCTTTTAGTTCTTCTGGAGGGCTACAGCTTTTAACCTGGGCTGGGGGTGGTCCTGGTGGTTAGCTGGCGACGTGGGTGTCCGTCCCTTATCTTAGGGCCTTCTGGCTTAACACGGTTCTGCTCTCGGCTTCTGTTCTCGTTTCTCCCCTCGGAACTGCGTCCGTCTCACGGTGGGAAGGTATGACATGCATTTAGGCATTCTTGTGTTAATCTGTGGTATTCCATTTGCTCACTCGTTACTCGTATTACTTTGGTTAATTTAATGTCACGATTTATTCGGAGCTATGTGACATACTACTGGATTGGCTTATCATGTCAGGGTTTTCATGGAAGGTGTTGGATTTGCCTGACACCTTACAACACCCTATATAATAGATCACGTACAATACATCACATTCAGACTATCTAGTCCAGTATGAATTACTCAAGGCTTCCTGTAAGTCAACAGATTATTTTCTCCATCGACATTTGCAATGTAGCAGACTGTTTTAAACTAAATAGTTACATTTATTCATTGACTGCAGATCACGTGTAAGTAGCGCACGTACCCTTAAATGAAACAACAGCAACACTCCCAAAAAAGAAGATGAACGCAAAATATATTGTGGGGAAAACCAGTATTTGGCACCCTATGTAGTCCTTAGAATATCACCCTTAAAATGTCACAAGGTGAAAAGCTACAAGCTTTTGGTGGCTGTTTGCTTATAGAAATCGGAGATACATTTTCTTAAGCAAGGACCACGAAAAGTAACTATTTCTATACGTTACCTTCTTCATTGCCTGTAAATTATTCCTAAATGACAAACATGTTGCTGAACATTTCCCGAACTTCGATAACTAGAATCACGCTCACCTTAAATGCCAAAACCATGTTATTCACAATAATAATGGCGATGTTTATGGCATTAAAGATTCCTCGCGATCTCTCAATGTGACACTTCCCCCAGTTCCACTTAACACGTATCCATTCTCATGATGCGAATACGTAATAAAAAGCGATTAAAGTCCACAGCATTCTGTTTACGACTGAGAAAACCACTACGTCTCAAGTTAATAAGATTTCTCCAGAAAAAGTAAACAAGTCTTTAGAAATTCCATCTGAGTGCGGGAGCCTTGCATCCCTGACAGACTACTAACATATTTTGTAAATGCTACAAGCAGCGTTGGCTATTAAGAAATACAGTCTGTGTTACTGAACTGCGATCACTCTTTTCATACCGCGTCAACCATCTTTTCGACTTCCGAATACTTGCGGAGAGTGGTGGAATGCTTAAGTTTGCGGTTCCGCATAGGCTTTACTAAGAATTGACACTTATTTTCCGACTCGTGAACTGTGACCTATTTTGCCCCATAATTGTTCACGTCCTCATTTAAACGGCTGCCAATATTTTATTCTCTTCTGGAAGAGTACTGGAAAGCAGTCTTAGTGATTCTGTTGTCTTCTAGACATTGAACATCACCGCTCCACATCATTCTGTATATTTGAAAAATCTGTAACTGACTGACTTAGAGGATCGCTGGGAAGAGAACAATGAACGGCTTCGGGAAGGTGATGAAGTGAGAGTTTGAAGACGTACGGGGTACAGTTTTACAGCAGTTTTGGAACATCTGTGATCAAATTAGGTGGAAGGAACAGACTACGTTCTGATATTAATAAGAGCCTGCACAGCTGTATTAATGTTCTATTCCTCAAGAATAGAATCTCTGCATTAGAAGTCGCGAATAGAAAATCTTCCTCGAACAAAACGCTGAAAAATTTGTAATCGGTAAACTTCGTGTCATGGTTGGTTCATTCCGTCATCATTTGACACTGTGAACAGCCTACGTAACAAATGAATCATGATATCGGAAAAATTCAGTGAGAATTCGTTACGAAAAATGTTGGCAGTGTCATCCGATGATGTTCATTGAAAGAACCGTCCGTGACATAGCAAATGTACCTTAATGCAAATGCGGTGGATCTTATTAGCATGAATCAGCTGTGTAGCACAGTGTGATTAAGATTATAGACTACCATCCTTTAGAATTTCTAAGATCATTAGGGGAAGTGGAGCCCAGCAGCTATTCAAGATGATTTGTAGCATCATTGAATCTGGAGACATTATGACGAATACGGCAAGGGTGATAAAGTGCCAGAACTATCCCGAAAGTAGCTAAACACTACAATCATCCAAGTTAGCGACAAGAATAATTCATACAAGAATCGAAAGAAAACTGAAGTCCTTTAGATGGCTATGACTTTGGCTTTAGGAAGGGTAAAGGCACAAGAGAGGTTGTTCCGGTGTGCTTGCGAACGGAACCAAGACTTCAGAAAAGATAAGACACTGGCGAAGCACCAAGAGTAAAAATATGAAATGAAGATCAAGAACGAAATTCTCGGATGACATAGGGTATAAAAAGGAATTTAGTCCTTCCCCCTAGTGTTATATCTAAGTCCTAGAAGCAATAGCAGAGTTAAGAGAAAGGACCAGGAGTGGGTATAACATTCATGGAGAAAGGATACCAATGATGAGTTTCGCTCGAAGTGGAAGTAAGGAAGAATCACAGGGCCTCTTAAATGGAATGAACAAACAAGTGCTCACTGGGAATTTAGAATGCACCGAAAATAGACGAAAGTAACTAGGAGTAACAGAGATGATATTATCCATAAAGGTAAAGTCAGACTGGGGGACCACGATGCCGCGATGTGAAGGAAGCCTGCTACTTCGTCACCAAAAAAAAAAAAAAACATATGACGTACGAAGCAAGGAGGATATAAAAACCGGACTAGCACACGCAGAGACGAGATTCGTGATCAAGAGAAGGCTGCTAGTATCAAACATCGCTCTTATTATGATAAATAATTTTATGAAAATGTGTGTTTGGGCACAGCATTGTATGATAGTTAATCACTGACTGCGGGGATACTGGAAACGAGGCGTTTGAAACGTGGTGCTGTAGAAGCACGTTCAACATTAGGTGGACTGATAAGAAGTGAAGAGGTTCTGAGTAGAATCGAAGGAGAGAGGAACATATGTAAAACATCGCCAGAAGTGGCGGATGATGCATTAAGAAATCAAGGAATAACTTACATGGTACTTGAAAGAGCTACGAGGGGTATAAACCAAAGGGGAGGACAGAGATCATCGAATAAACAATTGCGATCGTTGGTTACAAGTGTTTCTGTGAGATGAACAGACTGGCACTGGAGAGAAAGTCGAAGGAACATCAAAAATGTTCAAATGTGTGTGAAATCTTATGGGACTTAACTGCTAAGGTCATCAGTCCCTAAGCTTACACACTAGTTAACCTCAATTATCCTAATGACCAACACACACACACACCCATGCCCGAGGGGGGACTCGAACCTCCGCCGGGACCAGCCGCACAGTCCATGACTGCAGCGCCTTAGACCGCTCGGCTAAGAAGGAACATCGTTAAATAGTTTAGGTATCCAGTGTGATATCTTCGCGGTCTTGAAGTTTCTTGCTGCTTTGACCAGCAATTTCGTCTCCTCTCACAGAGATATCTTGGGCGTCATCTCCTTCAGCCAATCTTCTGATTCCATCAACTCACAAAGATTGGAGTACCTACGTCCAGACGGACCCTACTGAATTTCGGGCCGTGGTATGTGTCCTCCCTAATATTTTTCAAGAGAGCTGTCTAAACTAGCTCTTCCTGTCGTCAGGTGATATCAACTAGAGTGTTTCGTTGCTAGATTGCCTGGATCCTAAAAGCATAAGTGTGTTTCCTTGTTTCCGGACTCGGCTTTTTTCTGGATCCGGTTATCCTGGGAGTATTCAATTCCACCTTTGCTGCATTAATCTCTCTCTTGGAAGCGGAAGCAGTCTGCTTGACTCTCTCAGTATGAGTCTTTTCTTGGAGATCTTCGGTTCGAGACCTTTCTAATTCATCCATTTGTTCTTCAGAAGCCATTCTCTCCCTCCCTTTTTCTCTGTCCTCTTAAATTTTTTTACGTAGAAAAGGCTTTTATCTTGATCTGGTCCTTGTTCTCAGTAATGTTTTCAGATTGTTGCACTGATGTGTCCTCTCATCCAGCCACGGAAGTAGCTTCTGTTATCTGAACATTTGATGTTGGGGGATTTGCGGTATCATCAAGTCTGTGTTCTCCCTTTGATCGCACAAGAAATGGGCACATACCACGTCCACACCATTGAAACCCCACGCTCGTGTATTGCACACGCCCGGTATCCCTGAGGCTCCGTTCACGACATATCTTCCCATATGCCACGCACATGGCATCACATGTTGGACAGCGCATGTAGGGATCTTGGTGGGACAGGATTTTGGAAATGATATGGAAACAGATGCGGCGTTGTCACACACTCTTCGTCAAGTTCACTCCCGGAGACCTGTCTATCTTAGGAAATCATGTCAGTGCTGCAGCCGGCATAGCCACCAGATTCACGTGAACACACGAACCTCTCCGCCTGCACGATCAGTGCTACGATAAAGCTGTGATCCCTAGAGAGACTCAGTAACCATATTGGCACCTAAATGAAACGGAAGATGATGTAGAGCAGACCGAAGCACTAACTTCAGCATTCCGAAACTGTTTCATCAAGGAAGATCATGATGCATAACATGGACGTCTAAATGGCCGGTATTGAGATAAGTGATAGCGTAACATAAAGTGAATTAAAGTCGTTTAGTAGTGGACGGAATAAGATTCCTACGAGATTATCCAGAGACTTAGCATCCTTCTGCTAGAAACTGCTGTACCTTTCCTCTCACTGCCTGGCGTGTAGAAGACATATAGGATTTCCACAATTGCTGTAGTGACCATTTTCGGGGGCTGATCTTACCTCTTTCCTCCGACTATTTTTTTTAGGTTGCATTTTCTCGATACTATGAAACCACTTGACGAATTGGTCTGTTGTGGTCTTCTTCTTTCCGCTCATGCGAATAATCAGACGTGAGAGATAGCTTGTGTTACATTCGGATTCACAATGTGGCATCGGGACGAAGCATTCTGTGTATAAGACTGTCATTTGCTCGTCGTGTTGGGTGCTGTTCTTCAATTGTTCTTCCGCTAAACGAACAATTGTCACAAAACTTTATCGTCAGTTTCTCCTGGAATTTGTCCCATCAATTCAGCTTCCCTTCGTTGTTCGCGAAATACGAATAGTGCTGGACTGTGCCATTCAAGCAAAAGTACACATCTATCATACACATCACGTCATCCCACCTCCCACCTGTTGTATTTGTCTACCGTCAAATCCTTTCCGTCACTTCGTCGGATCCTCTCCAGCGTGTTCGGAAAATTATATATGAAATGTGCAACCGGCTTACTACTAGCTTGGAGTCCATTGGTCTCTAGAATTTACGATCCTTGAGAAAAATGTACCGCCTTCATTCCGGTTCCTGTTCGTGTAGGCGACAGTTTTTACAATGGCTAACTGGAGCGATGGTGATGTGGATGTTTTGAAGCAGCCGTCGTCTGTACCAAACAATGCCACATCGTAGCTGCAATAAGGCCTAATTAGAAAGCGGGGTTGTCAAAGAAGCTCTGCACTTAACACTCAAAGCACGCTTATTACGGAAACTATCATTCAAGCAGAACAAAACTCTCTATGTATGCACAATCAAATATTCCAGAATATTACAGACGTAAAGACTGATCTAAATAAGGAATATTTGCCGTGATATGGTTTGAACTGTGTCCTGCAGCATGCCAGCCAGCAAAGCAAACCACTGCAACGCCTTACATGTGGCACAACTCACCGTAATATAAAAAAGGTACAGTGAAAGCAGATAACAGGCTGACATTCATTGGAAGAATCTTAAGGAAATGTAACTCATCTACGAAAGAAGTGATTCACAAAAGACTTGTTCAACTGATTTTTGAGTTTTATTTAACAGTCTGCGACTCTTTCCAAATATGGTCAATACAATACATAGGGAAAATCTAATGAAGAGCGGCACGTTTCGTTCAGGGGATTGTTCTGATGGCACGAGAGCGCTAACAGATTCTGAAAAAATTTCTGTGGTATATACTACAAGGGAGACGTTGCATACTGCGGAGAAGGTTGCTCTCGAAATTCTGTGAGTATATGTTCCCCACCACTATTCCCATATAGCCCCTGAAATGACCACTAGGAGAAAAAATCAGAGAAATTTGAGTTCATACCGAGGTTTATGACCAGTAACCACATGCCATAATGTGGCTTGTGGAGTACAGATGTAAACGTAGAAACTGGAGTGATACATCATTCTTTGGTAAATGAAATGCTTTTTTAGCATTCCTATATGAGGTTCTTTTATGGATAATACTCGCGACTGTAATGGTCGGTGCTACTCTGGGCCTTCCTAGTTAGCGGCACTTGAGTTAGGCAGTGTTAACGGAGCAGATGCAGTCGCTGTTCGTGGGTTGTTGGTGCCTGCTTGCGCCCGCCGTAGTATGTGGTGGGGTGGTGCGGTGCCTCCTACCTTTCTGTGCCTCTGGTGTTGCCAACTGGAAATAGTGTTAAATGGTGAGCTACCTTGATACTGCAGAGCTGACCTTCAACCGGCTTCGTAGTCCGTGCTGGTTGCGGCGTTGAAATCATTTTGTCCGGTGCTACTGTGTTGCCAACAAACTGCATCGCCGGGGATTCACTTAGTTGCTCTGGCAGTGCCCTGATTGTTATTTTAACGTTGTGACTGTGTGGTTCAAAATTTACACCTGTGTTACGGTGTATGGGGACATCGAAGATTTCATAAAAATTCAGTCAGTCACGTTAAGTGCATTGAATAATGTGCTAAAGGCGTGCACTCCTTTGGTTGTGAGATCTCTACAAAGCAATTAAGCATGCATACCTGTGTTTAAAATTTTAAGGGAAAAAGTTGTGATATTAAATCAACGTTCAGAGCTGGTTTTGAATATTAATATTACAAGTGGTTGTCTGAAATGAGATGAAAAGCAGTGTCGTGAGAATACAATAGTACAAAATTTCTTATTTATCTTACCCATTGTAATTTTATTCTGTATACATTTACTAACCAGAATTTTGAAAGCATGTCTGAAGTTGGGGGTTCTCTGTCCACTGAAGGGGGAGTCCGAAAGACATATTATGAATTACGTTTGTGTGGGTAAGTTAACCATTAGAATTTGTTTATAGACACTCTGTTCCTGAGAGTTTGTAAAACTTGTGTCCAAACGCCAGTTTCTTGTCTTATACTGCAAAGCTTGTCTCCCACGTTAACTTATGAAGTAAGCCTTGTGTTAAATTTATCGTTGTGTTAATATTTATTTCTGTTCTTTTAGATCAAGCTATTGTTAGTCAACCCGTCCTGCCTATGCCATTGCGTCGGGTCACGTGGCCGAATTAACTAAACGTCCAATGCTATATGTGATCTGCCAGATTCAACAACTCTGTAATTCATTTTGAGTGTTCGTAAATTCCTTAATTAAGATGTTAACAGTACGTTTTGGTGATTGCAGTGAATCTGAAAGAAGATTTATGTGTTTTCAGATAACTTGGTAACTACACTCCTGGAAATTGAAATAAGAACACCGTGAATTCATTGTCCCAGGAAGGGGAAACTTTCTTGACACATTCCTGGGGTCAGATACATCACATGATCACACTGACAGAACCACAGGCACATAGACACAGGCAACAGAGCATGCACAATGTCGGCACTAGTACAGTGTATATCCACCTTTCGCAGCAATGCAGGCTGCTATTCTCCCATGGAGACGATCGTAGAGATGCTGGATGTTGTCCTGTGGAACGGCTTGCCATGCCATTTCCACCTGGCGCCTCAGTTGGACCAGCGTTCGTGCTGGACGTGCAGACCGCGTGAGACGACGCTTCATCCAGTCCCAAACATGCTCAATGGGGGACAGATCCGGAGATCTTGCTGGCCAGGGTAGTTGACGTCCACCTTCTAGAGCACGTTGGGTGGCACGGGATACATGCGGACGTGCATTGTCCTGTTGGAACAGCAAGTTCCCTTGCCGGTCTAGGAATGGTAGAACGATGGGTTCGATGACGGTTTGGATGTACCGTGCACTATTCAGTGTCCCCTCGACGATCACCAGTGGTGTACGGCCAGTGTAGGAGATCGCTCCCCACACCATGATGCCGGGTGTTGGCCCTGTGTGCCTCGGTCGTATGCAGTCCTGATTGTGGCGCTCACCTGCACGGCGCCAAACACGCATACGACCATCATTGGCACCAAGGCAGAAGCGACTGTCATCGCTGAAGACGACACGTCTCCATTCGTCCCTCCATTCACGCCTGACGCGACACCACTGGAGGCGTGCTGCACGATGTTGGGGCGTGAGCGGAAGACGGCCTAACGGTGTGCGGGACCGTAGCCCAGCTTCATGGAGACGGTTGCGAATGGTCCTCGCCGATACCCCAGGAGCAACAGTGTCCTTAATTTGCTGGGAAGTGGCGATGCGGTCCCCTACGGCACTGCGTAGGATCCTACGGTCTTGGCGTGCATCCGTGCGTCGCTGCGGTCCGGTCCCAGGTCGACGGGCACGTGCACCTTCCGCCGACCACTGGCGAAAACGTCGATGTACTGTGGAGACCTCACGCCCCACGTGTTGAGCAATTCGGCGGTACGTCCACCCGGCCTCCCGCATGCCCACTATACGCCCTCGCTCAAAGTCCGTCAACTGCACATACGGTTCACGTCCACGCTGTCGCGGCATGCTACCACTGTTAAAGACTGCGATGGAGCTCCGTATGCCACGGCAAACTGGCTGACACTGACGGCGGCGGTGCACAAATGCTGCGCAGCTAGCGCCATTCGACGGCCAACACCGCGGTTCCTGGTGTGTCCGCTGTGCCGTGCGTGTGATCATTGCTTGTACAGCCCTCTCGCAGTGTCCGGAGCAAGTATGGTGGGTCTGACACACCGGTGTCAATGTGTTCTTTTTTCCATTTCCAGGAGTGTAGATTAAAGTCAAATATTAGAAATTAAGTGGTCATGTTATCAAAGATTGTTTCCTGTCAATCGTTAACCAGTTTTGATAACCAAATTTTAATTCAGCTTTCTACTTTTGTTGAAGATCATTTGGTGTGCATTTCTTTGCTCATATCTTAACTTTAACATTTAATGGCAGTGAGGCTGGAACATTTTAAAGGTATTTCTTTGTAAAACTGCAATTCACAATTAGAGAGTTTCTATACGGGTACAGTAGTGAACTGTTTCGTGCTGTTCTAAAGGAAAAATTAATTCTGGTGGTGGTGGTGGTGGTTAGTGTTTAATTCTGAGTATCCTCAAACTAAACTCATTGCTTCCACTTCAGCTGCACTGTACCCTGAAACCCTTCTTTCAACTGGAGTGTGTTCAACAACATGAAACGAATGTAATGTGTATGAGTGTAAAGTTAACTGTGAAGCTACTCGCATCACTAAACGACTAAAACGGTCACCGAATACTAGTTGCTGATTAGATTTTCTGTAATTGACAAAATTATTTACTGAATACAAAAATTTAAATTCCTGTCATGTTCTACTCATTATAAGATATAATGTTACATTAAGGTTTAATACAAGTATGAAAGCCAGGAACATTGTATGTGTAATGAGGCAGCTTACTTCACAGCATGCAAGTTACCATGATTATGATCATCCAATATTTTAGAATGAGAGCAGCTAGCCAATTCGAACAAACTGTACACATATGTTTCAAATATTTGCAACTCTTACACCAGTAATAGGGTAATGGCGGTACTGGTGCGTTATTGATATCAATTTTATACGCAGAATAATATATTGTGTCCTGATAACTGATTTATGAAATCATGAGCATTGATTTATGACACCATGGGAATAATCCGTCCTTCTGAGAAACCACCAACAACATCCCTCTCTCATCCTCCTCCCCACCCCTCTGCCATATCCCCAACCCCTCTCCCCTAACCCATGATGTTACAAGGACACTTTTTATATGAAAGTAATTGACAAATTAACTAAAGCACCTCCTC
Source organism: Schistocerca nitens (assembly GCF_023898315.1). Lineage (NCBI taxonomy): Eukaryota > Metazoa > Arthropoda > Insecta > Orthoptera > Acrididae > Schistocerca > Schistocerca nitens. The sequence continues at coordinate 254,992,198 of NC_064622.1, forward strand.
TCCATTTTTCCCCCTCCCACTCCACCTGGAAATTGACAAGGAAAAGAGATGGGGTCTGCTGGATTGCAAGGCTTACACACAGGAAATTCAACTACATTACAGAGGGTGTAATAATTGACTTTGCTGGGGCTTTCTTTTATTGGGCACAAAAAGCTTCTCTGTGATTTGGGAAGAGGCAGGTCTTGTAAAATATATTGAAAAGAAGTTATTAACTCAGAAAACATTCAGTCTATGCTGAGCTGTTGGACAGGAAGATGCAAGTACTTTCTTGTGCAGCAACTACATATCCTAATTACGCAACTACACAGCGGCAGATCTCAGGTGTTGTCTTGTTGGAACATTTTTGTGTTTAGATAAACAATTTGTTATTATACTCTCTGCAATGTAGTTGAATTTCCGCCAGTCCAGCACGGATCGAGCCTTTTTCTCGCCAATTTCCAGGTGGAGAGGGGAGGGGAAGCGGGGTTTAGGAAGGGAGCGCTTGGGAATTTCCTAAATTAGGAGGGATTAATCAATGAATCGTTTCATTAATTAGTCAATCAATTCCATATCAGAAGTTTGTTGGGATCAGTGTGCGGTAGGGGAGAGAGGATGGGGATTTCCCAGAGGGATGGGGGAGAAGAATGGGAGGGAGGGTGGCCTCTCAGAAGGACGGATTATCTCCAGAGGGTCGTTATCAATCCTGAAGGGTTCATAAGCCGCTTATCAGGATAATAGGTTAAGGTGATGAGTGAATAAGCTGTCACCATTTTATTAATTTGGATATCAAATAGGTATCAAATGTGCATCAGTCTCGCCATTATCCTATTTGTTGCATCCCTAAAAATATTTATCTACTCGTTTCTAAAATGATTAGACGTTTGAAGTTGATTTATACACGGGGGTACTAATCTTTAAAGGCTATAGGTTGGGGGTTAGTTGTTTTAAAATCATATTTCATTGATATTTAAACCATTTGAATAATGTCAAGACTCGATATTCGGCTCTGCAGAGACGGCTCTTCGCTTGAATCAATTTATTATTCGTTATTTAAGCTGCTTGGCACTGTAACACAAAAAAACATTGTTTCTTATTCTAACACGTTAACTATGTGGTAGTACAGGGTGTTTCAGAAATGACCGGTATATTTGAAACGGCAATAAAAACTAAACGAGCAGCGATAGAAATACACCGTTTGTTGCAATATGCTTAGGACAACAGTACATTTTCAGGCGGACAAACTTTCGAAATTACAGTAGTTACAATTTTCAACAACAGATGGCGCTGCAAGTGATGTGAAAGATATAGAAGACAACGCAGTCTGTGGGTGCGCCATTCTGTACGTCGTCTTTCTGCTGTAAGCGTGTGCTGTTCACAACGTGCAAGTGTGCTGTAGACAACATGGTTTATTCCTTAGAACAGAGGATTTTTCTGGTGTTGGAATTCCACCGCCTAGAACACAGTGTTGTTGCAACAAGACGAAGTTTTCAACGGAGGTTTAATGTAACCAAAGGACCGAAAAGCGATACAATAAAGGATCTGTTTGAAAAATTTCAACGGACTGGGAACGTGACGGATGAACGTGCTGGAAAGGTAGGGCGACCGCGTTCGGCAACCACAGAGGGCAACGCGCAGCTAGTGCAGCAGGTGATCCAACAGCGGCCTCGGGTTTCCGTTCGCCGTGTTGCAGCTGCGGTCCAAATGACGCCAACGTCCACGTATCATCTCATGCGCCAGAGTTTACACCTCTATCCATACAAAATTCAAACGCGGCAACCCCTCAGCGCCGCTACCATTGCTGCACGAGAGACATTCGCTAACGATATAGTGCACAGGATTGATGACGGCGATATGCATGTGGGCAGCATTTGGTTTACTGAAGAAGCTTATTTTTACCTGGACGGCTTCGTCAATAAACAGAACGGGCGCATATGGGGAACCGAAAAGCCCCATGTTGCAGTCCCATCGTCCCTGCATCCTCAAAAAGTACTGGTCTGGGCCGCCATGTCTTCCAAAGGAATCATTGGCCCATTTGTCAGATCGGAAACGATTACTGCATCACGCTATCTGGACATTCTTCGTGAATTTGTGGCGGTACAAACTGCCTTAGACGACACTGCGAACACCTCGTGGTTTATGCAAGATGGTGCCCGACCACATCGCACGGCCGACGTCTTTAATTTCCTGAATGAATATTTCGATGATCGTGTGATTGCTTTGGGCTATCCGAAACATACAGGAGGCGGCGTGGATTGGCCTCCCTATTCGCCAGACATGAACCCCTGTGACTTCTTTCTGTGGGGACACTTGAAAGACCAGGTGTACCGCAGAATCCAGAAACAATTGAACAGCTGAAGCAGTACATCTCATCTGCATGTGAAGCCATTCCGCCAGACACGTTGTCAAAGGTTTCGGGTAATTTCATTCAGAGACTACGCCATATTATTGCTACGCATGGTGGATATGTGGAAAATATCGTACTATAGAGTTTCCCAGACCGCAGCGCCATCTGTTGTTGAAAATTGTAACTACTGTAATTTCGAAAGTTTGTCTGCCTGAAAATGTACTGTTGTCCCAAGCATATTGCAACAAACGGTGTATTTCTATCGCTGCTCGTTTAGTTTTTATTGCCGTTTCAAATATACCGGTCATTTTTGAAACACCCTGTATATTTCTGCGTTCGCGCGGGATTAGCCGAGCGGTCTAAGGCGCTGCAGTGATGGACTGTGCCGCTGGTCCTGGCGGAGGATCGAGTCCTCCCTCGGGCATGGTTGTGTGTAAGCTTAGGGAATGATGACCTTAGTAGTTAAGTCCCATAAGATTTCACACACATTTGAACACATTTCTGCGTTCTGCAGGTCATGACATATTGCCTGGTCACGAAAGGGCAAGTTAGAGTATTTTGTAACACATCGCCTGGCGAAGCAGAGAACTAATCCTCGCACTCTTTAGCCTCATTTCGGAGTCAGGACGTTTTCACGATTCGTGGAGAGAGGCAGTTTAAATCCCACTTTTAAAAGCGTGGAAGGACCTTACATCCCCAAGTACTTATGGTAGTGTTGTCCACACTAGCTGTGTGGAAAAGACTTTGGAGCGGATTGTTAACCGCCGCCTTGTCCGAATGTTAGAATCCAGGCAGCTCAGTCACCGTCAGTGTGGATACAGGAGGTGCAACTCCACGTTTGGTAACCAGGCCTTCCTGGAAGCAGCTGTAGAATACGCTTTCCTGCGCTAGCATTACCACCTGGGTATGTTTTCGATAGCTACGTAAAGACGTACTGTCCTCCAGTATATCGATCAATGACGATGTGGTAGAGGTTTTCTCATCTTCCCTGCCCTTCACTTCCTCTCACCGCAATACTTTCGTTATCGACTCGATAATGTCCTCTCTGGCCGTCGGAGCAACACAAGGGTATCCCACTGTTAACAGTAGGACGCCGATAGTTCCTGTCCAGTGTTGTTTGTTGACGACTTCTCAATCATTTGTTCCCCCTCGAGCCGTGCTACAACAACTCGTCAGTTGCATCTGACACTGGGACGGTTGAAGGAATTTTAAATCATCCATTGAGAAGTTTGTGTTCGTTCCATTTAAACATTGACGTTCTAAACTCTCCTGAGCTGTTCTTCAGTTTACAACACACGGTGAGCTTCCACGGGCTCATATTTCGCTCTATACCTAGATGGTTTCCACACCTTAGAGACCTCAACAGATCGTCCTTCAAGGCTCCCATTGTTTTCAGATGTCTCAGACGCAGGACATGGCGAGCACGCCGCACTTCCATTCACAGGTTATACATGACTTCGATTCTACCTTAGATTTACTATGGGTCTACTGCTATGGGTTAGGACGATCTTAGAAATGTTGAACGTGATGTACCACGAGGAAATTCGAGACATCGCTAGGACCATTAGAACCAGCCCAGTGCCTAGCCGCTCCTAATCTGGTGACGCCTCCTCATGGTGTGACAGGCCTGTAAAAGACTGTCCACGCCATACACAGCTGCTCAGCCTCTATCGGAAACACTTTCTCGGCGTCAACAATGACCAACGAACCCCCATGGGATTCGTGGAAAGGGTTGCCTTTAGAGATGGGTGCGGCTGATTCCAATGTTTTATGCCAAGATTGGAACAGATCTGCACCTTAGATTTCAGAGAGGTCCAGCTTTATTTTGGACTAGAATTACGAAGAAGTTAAGGTTTTATATTTTACATTTCATTTTCTGGTTTTCAACATTTGTGTTTCACATCACTGTTTTATAGTTTGTTCACTGATGAGTCAAAGCCATGTCTTCAGAACTGATATTCCCGTGAATAGACTGCATTTACCGCAAAGCTGTGCGAGTCTCAAGATTCTGGAGCAGATGAGGCTTCTTCAGGCCAAACAGATTTTGGCTGTTAATGGTTCAAATGGCTCTGAGCACTATGGGACTTAACATCTGAGGTCATCAGTCCCCTAGAACTTAGAACTACGTAAACCTAATTAACCTAAGGACATCACACACATCCATGCCCGAGGGAGGATTCGAACCTGCGACCGTATCGGTCGCGCGGTTCCAGACTGAAGCGCATAGAACCGCTCCGCCACACTGACCGGCAAACAGATTTTCTTCTGTTCCGATTCCCTTAGTGCCCTACAATCAACTGTATGTACTCGTCGAAGAAAATAGTCCAACAGCACTTGCTTCAGCATTGGCAGAAGCTGGCACCATTGCCCTGGGTACCACGTCATGTGCGAATTTGAGAAAATGAACAAAGAGACCAAACAGCCAAGGATGTCTGCAAGAAACATGACATAAGACAATGTCCCACTCCCCTGCAGGCTGTCATCGCACTAGTGAATCGCAGATCCATGTACTGATGGCAGAAGCAGTGGCAAGCAGTGACAGACAATAAGCTGCTGGTAGTGCCATTGTGTTCCTGTTGCCGGCCTCTCCCATGGCATGAACTGTCCAGGGCCCACATCCGAACCGGCCACTGCCCTGTAATACATGACTTCACCTGAGAAAAGAGGATACCCCCAGATTTTGATCTTGAGCCATGCAAATCACTGAGGGCCAAATTTTAACTCAGTGCATTTGTCTATTATGGTAAATGGCTAAATTTAAGTGGGCGTGTGACCTTTATTTAAGCTCATAACCAGACTAGCATGGTGAAGCTTGAAAATTGTGTTAAGTGTCTGGACTATGACTCAAGCTTTTGCCAGCTCATGTTTAGCAGAGTAATGGGTCATACCTTTTACTTCAGCGACCAGTCAGTCCCAAAGATCTGTTGTATTATATTCTTCCTCTGCTTTTGCACGTTTTACTGTACGTTTCAGATCTGACATCACGATTTCCGTTGTTTTGTGTGTTTGTGTTCTAGGAGTTTCTTGATGTTTTTCCTTGCAGTTCAGGTTTACAAAGTTTGGGACCTTGATTCACACACGTCTCTCACAATTACAGTACTAGAGCCAAAGACGCTATTGTCGAACTCCCATGCCAACTGATAATCACAGCACCATCAACTTATTTCTTGTGTTTCTCCTTCTTCCTCCTTTCTTCGTAGCAATATCCTTCAATATGCCTCATTGTATCTAGAGGTTGTCACTCCATCTTTTTATACCAGTTAGTGATTTATTTATTGCCATCTTCGGAATCCATCCTATCTAACTCACTGTATCTTCGCTGCAGTACACCACAAAACTTTCATTGATGTCCTAAGGTCTTGGCCGTGCGGTTAAAGGCGCTTCAGTCTGGAACCGCGTGACCGCTACGGTCGCAGGTTCGAATCCTGCCTCGGGCATGGATGTGTGTGATGTCCTTAGGTTAGTTAGGTTTAAGTAGTTCTAAGTTCTAGGGGACTGATGACCACAGATGTTAAGTCCCATAGTGCTCAGAGCCATTTGAACCATTTTTTTTCCTAAGGTCTTTTTTCTGTCATCAGCCTTCTGACTGGTTTGAAGCGGCCCGCAACGAATTTCTCTCCTGCGCGAACCTCTTCATTTCAGAGAGTAACACTTGCAACGTACGTCCCCAATTATTCGCTGAATGTATTCCATTCTCTGTCCTCTTATACACTTCTACAGCTCTCTCTCGCACCATGGAAGTCATTCCCTGATGTCTTAACAGACATCCTGTCATCCTGCCCCTTTTCCTTGTCAGCGATTTCTACACATTCCTTTCCATTCCGATTCTAGGCAGAAACTCCTCATTTCTTACCTTGTCAGTCCACCTAACTTTCAAGATTCGTCCGTAGCATTGCATTTCAATTGCTTCGATTCTCTTCTGTTCCGGTGTCCCACAGTCCATGTTTCATTACCATACAATACCGTGCTCCCAACATATATTCTCAGGAATTTCTTGCTCCAGTTAAGGCTTATGTTTGATACTAGTAGATTTCTCTTGGAAAGGAATGTCCTTTTTGCCAGTGTTAGTCTGCTTTTGATGTCCTCCTTGCTCCGTACGTCATTCGTTATTTTACTGCCTAGGTATCAGAATTCCTTAATTTCCCCTACTTCATGCCCATCAGTCCTGATGTTAAGTTTCTCGCTGTCCTCATTTCTGGTACTTTTCATTAGTTTCGTCTTCCTTCGATTTACTCTCAATCCTTATTCTTTACTCATTAGACTATCCATTCCATGCAACAGATTATGTAATTATTCTTCAATTTCACTCGGGATAGCGATGTCGTCAGCGAATCGTATCGTTGATACCCTTTCACTTCGATATGTAATTCCACTCCTGAATCCTTCTTTTATTTCCATCATTGCTTCTTCGGTGCTCAGGTTGAACAGTAGGGGCAAGAGATTACTACCCTGTCTTACACTTTTTTTTATGCGGGCATTTCGTTCTTGATCGTCCACTCTTATTATTCCATCTTGGGTCTTGTACATATTGTATATTACGCGTCTCTCCCTATAGCTTATCCCATTTTCTTCAGAATTTAGAACATTTTGCACCATTCTACATTGTCGAACTGTTATTCTAGGTCGACAAATACTATGAACGTGTCTTGATTTTTCTTCAGTCTTGCTTCCCTTAGCAACCGCAAAGTCGGAATTGCCTCTCTAGTGCCCTTACCTTGCCTGAAACTAAACTGATCGTCATCTAACGCATTCTCAATTTACTTTTCCATTCTTCTGTATATTATTCTCGTCAGCAACTTGGATGCGTGAACTGTTAGGCTGATTGTGCGATAATTCTCGCACTTTTCAGCTCTTGCAGTCTTCGGAATTGTGTGGTTGATATTTATCCGAAAGTCAGACGGTATACTGCAAGACTCATACATTCTACAGACTAACGTGAATAGGTTTCGTTGCCAGTTCCCCTAATGATTTTAGAAATTCTGATGGAACGTTATATATCCCTTCTGCGTTATTTGATCTTGAATCCGCCAAAGCTCCTTTAATTTCTGATTCTAATACTGAATCCCCTATCTCTTCTAAATCGACTCTTGTTTCTTCTTGTGTCAGATCAGACAAATCTTCCCCTTTATAGAGGCTTTCAGTGTACACTTTCCACGTAACCGCTGTGTACTCTGAATTTAACAATGGAATTCCTGTTGCACTCTTAATGTTACCACCCTTGCTTTTAATTTCATCGAAGGTCGATTTGACTGTCCTATATGCCGAGTCAGTCCTTCCGACTATCATTTATTTTTCGATTTCTTCACGTTTCCCACGTATCCATTTCGTCTTAGCTTCGCTGCACTTCCTATTTATTTCTATTGTATTTATTTCCTGGATTTCCCTGAACATGTTTGTACTTACCTCTTCCATTGATTAGCTGAAGTATTTCTCTTGTTACCCATGGTTTTCTTACAGTTTCCTTCTTTGTACCTATGTTTTTCTTTCCAGTTTCTCTGACTGCCCTTTTTAAAAAATCCCATTCCTCTTCAACTGTACTGCCTACTGGACTAGTCTTCATTGCTGTATTTACAGCCTTAGAGAACTTCAAGTCTATCTCGCCATCCCTTAGTACTTCCGTATCTCACTTCTTTACATATTTATTCTTCCTAACTAATCTCTTAAGCTTCAGCCTGCTCTTCATCACTACTATATTGTGACGTGAGTCTATATCTGCTCTTGGGTACGCCTTACAATCCAGAATCTGATTTCGGAATCTCTGTCTGACCATGGTGTAACGTAACTGAAATCTTACCGTATCACCCGACCTTTCCCAAGTATACATCCTCCACTTGTGGTTCTGGAACAGAGTATTCACTATTACTAGCTGAAATTTATTACCGAACTCAATCAGTCTTTCTCTTCTCATTCCTTGTCCGAAGCCCATATTGTCCTGTGAGCTTTTCTTCTACTCCTTCCCCTACAATAGCATTCCCGTCCCCCATGACTATTAGGTATTCATATCCGTTTGTGTATTGTATTACTCTTCCAATATCCTCATACTTTTTTTTCCATCTCTTCATCTTCAGAGCCCGCATCTCGTGGTCGTGCGGTAGCGTTCTCGCTTCCCACGCCCGGGTTCCCGGGTTCGATTCCCGGCGGGGCCAGGGATTTTCTCTGCCTCGTGATGGCTGGGTGTTGTGTGCTGTCCTTAGGTTAGTTAGGTTTAAGTAGTTCTAAGTTCTAGGGGACTTATGACCACAGCAGTTGAGTCCCATAGTGCTCAGAGCCATTTGAACCATTTTTTTCATCTTCAGCTTGCGACATCAGCGTGTAGACCTGAATTATCGTTGTCGGTGTTGGTTTGGTGTGATTCTGATAATAACAACCCTATCACTGAACTGTTCACAGTAACACACTCTCTGCCCTACCTTCCTCTTCATAACGACTCCCGTTATACCATTTTGTGCTGCTGTTGATATCACCCTTCAGTCATCTGACCAGAAATCCCTGTCTTCTTTCTATTTCACTTCACTGTCTCTGTTATATCTAGATTACCCTTTTCAGATTTGTAGCTTCCGTGCCACATCCAAACTTCTGACATTCCACACCCCGTCTCGTATAACGTTATCCTTTCGTCGATTATTCAGTCTTTTTCTCATGGTCACCTCCCGTTTGGCAGTCTCCTCCCTGAGATCCGAATAGGGGACTGTTCCGGAATCTTTTGCATGTGGAGAGATTGTCATGAATTTTTTTAAAGTTCTTCTTCTGATTGATATATGACATCTGGCCTTTGATTCTTGTCCAACTTTTTTCCATACGTTAAACACCCTACCACTTCGTTTTCCTTTGTTGCATGTTCTCTAACCTATTTTTCTATATTTACTGTGCTAGACAACTCAGTACTAAGGTATTTAAATGCGGTTACCTGTTGAATACTTTTACCATCTACTTCCAGTGTGCCTCACATTGGTTCCACAGATACGGCAATATCCCACATTAAATATATCATTGTCAGCATAACAAATGATTTTTATAACTATATTAATTAAGAAAATTTTCATGAATGATAAAGATTCTCAGAAAAATTACAGAAATTGAAGAATTATTCTATGCGTTGTGAGTAGTTATAACCGAGCGCTCCTGCTACGCGGAAACGAAGCTCATACGTATTAGTGTTATGAACTGACAGTCGACACAGTCAGGCAGACAAACAGCAGCTATCAAAACAGACAGGCGGCGACCCCCGTAACCCTGGTCTCGCCTCAAGGAGAACAGCAGAGCCAAACGTCTCCAAATGGCAACAGCCGTGGAAAATGTCAGGCACTAAAAACGTATGAGACGAGTGTCTGACACAGTTCTAGTGTCCACCTGGGAACGAGCACTTCATTGGAAGCCGTCCAAGCCCGTGAGCTCGCGGTGTGGGGAAGTAACACAACGTAGTTCTTGACTGGGGATTTCCCTTTCCCACGTGCGATAGCACTGGTAACCATACCGCGCTGCTCTTCGAGCATACCTGCATCGCAGCAAGTTTCGGAATAAACTCTTAATGAAGAGACCTATCTCTCTGAATAGATATATACTCGTACTCTTTCTTCCCTATTACTTTCTAATTTCTTTTCTCCTTTCCATGGTTGTGAATTTTCGCAACTATCCAAAAAACTGCTGCGATCTTACACCTTCTCTAAACTCCCCCTATCCACACACGAAACTATTTAGATTAAATACACTGTCCGTTCCATACAAATATAGAGAGTGCTCTTCGATGGTGTGTAATATGTCAATAAGAGTAAAAATACGATATGTATTGTCTATGAAAGTTTTCGTGGCATGTCATTGGAATAAAATGTTAGTGCGTTCCCTGCCCAGTGTGAACTCGACGTTTCGCAAAGACTACTCTCTCTTGCTATCATCCCCAGAAGATAGGAGGAGGGAGAGCGAGAAAGAGAGAGAGAGAGAGAGAGTGAAGAGAGAGAAAGAGAGAGAGAGGGGAAGAGCGGCCTTTACAAAACGTCACGTTTACACAGCGAACAAGTAGCCCGCGAAGATATTGCCGCATAATACGTCTAATGTGCTATAGCTCCTTCCATTGATCTTATGCGAAATGATTCAACGTTGGAGAACTGTATGTATATTATAAAGCAATCCGCAACCGATTGTAACCAAGCATCGTCAAAAACAAGAACAATCTCTAATGCTTACAAGCAAAGATCGCACCACTGTACTGAAGATACGAAACGAAGTAAGGTATTACATTTTTATGAAGTACCGTTAACAATACGTACATCGTTTGATGATGTGATGATGTTTATAAACTCATCGATGGAGTATAAGGCTTTGGTCATTACAAAATCTTTTAGTGTTGTAAACTGCACTCTATTTGTAATTAAATGATTTATGGTTGCCGGCATGTACTGTGTAAGTATGTTCCTGAATAATAGACACTTTTCTGAGCCATAGTGAGCGACGTGAGGCCTGCGTTAATATCGCTCTAATTCTTGATGTTAATTAATCTGAGGTATTGATTTGGAGGAGAGAGGTGCGACTCAAGAAATTCAAGTGACGAGCAAATGTACTTATATGTAGCAGCTCTTTGATACGTTGGCGTTTTCTTTTTTCTGGTTGTGATGGTAATGCCACTAGTAACAGACACTAGTATATGTTCTATTTTCAGACTAATTAAGTTTTAAGTGACTCTTCGGTTGAATCTGGACAGCGTACAGTAACACAGGATAATACTGTACTAGAATAACCATGTCTGCTTAGAAACAAGGAACATGACATGCCTCTCATCAGTACTGTTTGCGTAAATGAGCTCAACTCTGGTTTATTACAATAACGCCTTGGTATCCTACGTTGTTGTGTAACTACTCGATTTCGGACATACAAATGAAAAACTATGAAACTGACGAAAAAGTCAATTTGTGAGGTCCAGTTGTGAGACCGCAACGAATCGTATTTTAGTGTAAATATGAGGCCCATGTAGTGCTGGGTCGTTACTTTACACTCTCACTAACATTTATCAGCAATCAGCTGTGACACTAAGCTATAAAATTAGTAACCGTCATAGAAATTTATTTGGCGGGTGGCGTGAAGGTATTTTACCATTCGTTAAAAATCTCCCACTGAGTGGAAAGTCGTTTGGCACAACTCCTCACGTTTTAGTTACTAATTTAGAGACCGTCCTTGCACAACTTCTGCGGTTAACCTTAAGCCGAAAAACGCACGTACTTTTTTCTGATGTGTCAGCAGCGTGGAATTGCTTTGAACTTTAATAATATACAGTCCACCGTGCAATAGTTTTATATAAATACTATCGGTTTCAAATTGTCAAAAGCTAAGGAAGATTCCGTTTGCTGTTGTATGTTGAGTGCCTGTCACTGGCCTGAAAAGCCTGTTCAAAGAGCACTGCAGCGGATGCGGAAATAGTAACTTTTCGATCGTTGAAACAGATCCACAAATTACTTTTTCTGAGCATTACAGTATGGGATTCATTAAGTCTTGAATGCATTCGTTACAGTTACTATCTAGTTGTAGTTGGCGTAGCCCAACGCTATTGTAGATAAAAGGGAAATCAGGGTTCAGAGATATGTAGGATCAAAGAAAACATTTGAAAAAATGATACATTGTTCTGAAAATGAAGTAAGTGGCATATGTTTTTTAGTTTTATATTTTTTCTATAGTCAAACAAGCATTTTACAATGGCGTAAATGATTTCTCTGATCAGCTTCAGACTTAAGGCACATGTTGGCTTCAGTATTCTTGACAATGTAAAGGCAAGTGCATGCAGCATGTACCTTTAGTCCGAGGATGAGCAAATGGTAGTCGAAACCGGTTATGCCATTTTAAGCTGCTCATATGATTGTGTCGAAAACATATAAAAATAAAGTGGAATAGTGGAGAGAAATAAAATGAACTGAAGTTTGAGTTTCATCACAGCCAGAAGCTATGTAATCCCATGAGACTATTTTACTGCGACAATCGTAATTCTTTTCTGTTGTGGCTCGTTTAAACGCTCTGCATCTTGTTTAACCTTTTCTCTACCATTGAGACGTATGTGTGTCAGGATAGGGTATCACATGGCCTGTGGGAATTTCCTGCATGTTACTGCTATGTACCAATGTCCCACAGGTAAAGGGAAGCCTGCTAATAGTTTGCAGAATTCTGTAGTTACAGATTGCGCCTATAGGTCGTGCTGTCTTCTATTACCTCTTTGCCACGTATTCCTGCATCGGTTTAATTCGCCTCTGCTGATAGGCAACCTAATAAACAGATTTAGAAAGCGGTCCGCCTTCCTGGAAAACTTGTGCCAGTGAATCACCCGCACGTATTGACGTTTTCTGCGTTACAAATGGCTCCCATGTTGGGAACCTACGTTAGTTACATACCTGACCGGATGCTATATGCGCTGGTGTGTGTCTGTTTCTAAAGTGTATCGTGTTTTATGCTGTAGTCTTCTGAAGACCCGGAAGGTATTATGGATAACCCTGTACGTGTCACCCTTTTCTGCATTGGAAAACGAAACAGCTTCAAATATTTTTTTGTATGAGTTCTTACTTTGGCAGTGATTAAAAAACCAGCCATTAACGTCTTTCACTGTGAAAATTTTTAGTGGAAGGGTTAATTTGTTTCTTCATTGCAACTAAAAGAAAGAAAAGGAAAGAAAAGAGTTTATTCTCAAGAGGATAAGGAAGTCCCAAATTTGAAAAGATTTTCAGCAGTGTAGGTTATAATGTCAAAAATGAATGAAAGAAACAAACACAGTCATTACTGGCCTTAGTATAAACTTTATTGCCATGCTATGATACACACAATTATATAAGATCTTAAATATCGTTCAGCATAAGAGTGAGGAACTGAACTCGCGAAGAAGAGACGCGCGGAGGTTGAGAAAGGGACGCGCACCGCACACTCACGAGACTGGGGCTGCAAAGTCGCACAGATACTACGTTGTTATGGCGCTAGAAAGACATCGACGCACGGCGATGCGTCTTGTAGGGAAACGAAGAGAAGTTGCTAGGGTAGTGGAAGTGTCCGAGGTTCGAAGACGGTTCCGTTAGTCGTGGACGGTCCGGTGGTGGACGTCCGGCAGTGTACCCGTGAGCTGGAGAGGAAGCTCAGGCCCTCCTGGCTGGAGTCTCGACCTCCTCCTCCGGGTGGGCAGCGTTCCAGGCGAGCGCGCGCTGGATCGCCTCCGGGATGGGCGGCGCCACGGGGAAATGGTCGCCCTGCGCCTGGAAGCCGTTCTCGTCGGCGGAGTAGGTGACGCGGATGGGCGTGCCGTCGGGCGCTGTGTAAGAGTAGAAACCCTGCGCAGCCGTGCCGTCCTCGTTGGGCGCGATCGCCTTCAGGGCGCCCGTCTCCTCAGCCGCGATGCCGTTCTCCGTCTCGTAGCTGCGGACAGGGCACAGTGAGAAACAGGTATACCAACCAACTCGTATCGCAAATAAGCTCACCGGGAAAGTACACTAATGGCCATTAAAATTGCTACACCATGAAGATGACATGCTACAGACGCGAAACTTAACCCGCAGGAAGAAGATGCTGTGTTATGCAAATTATTAGAACATTCACACAAGCTTGGTGCCGGTGGCGACACCTACAACGTACTGACATGAGGAGAGTTTCCAACAGATTTCTCATACACAAATAGCAGTTGACCGGCGTTGCCTGCTGAAACGTTGTTGTGATGCCTCGTGTCAGGAGGAGAAATGCGTACCATCACGTTTCCGACTTTGATAAAGGTCGGATTGTAGCCTATCGCGATTGCGGTATATCGTATCGCGACATTGCTGCTTGCGTTGGTCGAGATCCAATGACTGTTAGCACAATATGGAATCAGTGGGTTCAGGAGGGTAATCGGAACTCCGTGCTGGATTCCAACGGCCTCGTATCACTAGCACTCGAGATGACAGGCATCTTATCCGCATGGCTGTAACGGATCGTGCAGCCACGTCTCGATCCCTGAGTCAACAGATGGGGACGTTTGCTAGACAACAGTAATCTGCACGAACAGTTCGACGACGTTTGCAGCAGCTCTGAGAGCATGGCTGCGGTTACCCTTGACGCCGCATCACAGACAGGAGCGCCTGCAATGGTGTACTCAACGACGAACCTGGGAGCACGAATGGCAAAACGTCATTTTTTCTGATGAATACAGGTTCTGTTTACAGCATCATGATGGTCGCATCCGTGTTTGGCGACATCGCGGTGAACGCACATTGAAAGCGTGTATTCGTCATCCCCATACTAGCGTATCACACGGCGTCATGGTATGGGGTGCCACTGATTCACGTCTCGGTCACCTCTTGTTCGCATTGGCGGCACTTTGAACACTGGATGTTACATATCAGATGTGTTACGACCCGTAGCTCTACCCTTCGTTCGATCCCTGCGAAACCCTAAATTTCAGCAAGATAATGCACGAAAGCATGTAGCAGGTCCTGTACGGGCATTTCTGGATACAGAAAATGTTCGACTGCTGCCCTAGCCAGCACACTCTCCAGTTCTCCCACCAACTGAAAACGTCTGGTCAATGGTGGCCGAGCAACTGGCTCGTCACAATGCGCCAGTCACTACTCTTGATGAACTGTGGTATCGTGTTGAAATTGCATGGGCAGCAGTACCTGTACACGCCATCCAAGCTCTGTTTGACTCAATGCCCAGGCGTATCAAGGCCGTTATTACGGTCAGAGGTGGTTGTTCTGGTTACTGATTTCTCAGGATCTATGCACCCAAATTGCGTGAAAATGTAATCACATGTCAGATCTATTATAATATATTTGTCCGATGAATACCCGTTTATCATGTGCATTTCTTCTTCGTGTAGCAATTTTAATGGCCAGTAGTGTAATTCGTCACCGTCTAAGACAGCACACTAGTAACACGTAGCAGCGACTGTAGCCTTGATATTCGATACTCTCGGGCAACGAAGAGAGTCTTTTCAAACGTACTGCGAAATGCAACTATGCGAGTTTCAAAACGTCACTAGCACGAAAATGTATAACATACACATTAACGGTTCCGACACCAAGTTGCCAACTTCAGAGGTGATTAATCTACGAAAAAACATCGTAAAAACATATAAAATATATGGTTATACGCTTTCAAGATTATCTGTAGACGCAACTTTGTGGCCAATTCGGTCGAATGAACATTACATATTTTTAACATATCGTAAAGTAGTAAATTATTTTACGATGACCGACAGTTCATAAGTGCATCCCGTAGACATACTGAATTTTTGAGATATTACTGCTATTATTCCCTTCTATTCCAAATACCAACAGGTATTTTCTGCGAGATTAATGTCGAGTGATTTAACGAGCTAATCGAGGATGAGTGTCTCAGTGTTCTTCAAACCATAAACGTATGTGTGCTGCCCTATGAGCACGACTGTTGTTAGTTTAGGCTCTCGGGGAGAGTCTATTTTTCCCCTGCATTGTCATTAAATAATCGCGATTTCGGCCCATTTTTGCCATTCTCGGGTGTCAAATAACTGTGAAGTGCAAACAATGCCTAAAGTTTCTAATAAAAACAGATCTTCAAAACAATGTTTTCCCCTATACAGCGAATTACGACTGAGTGCTTCGCTTAGAGTCTACCCGGGATCCAAACTACAGATATGCACTTGAAGATAAATACACTGCTACAGGAGTTCATCACGGCCACTGTTCAGACAGGCTTCAACACATAATCAGCGATGCCTATACCTGTTGACAGCCACCTTAAAGTCTGCCGGTGCATAAGCATTCTTCCACCATGTGGAACATCATCCAGACAGACATATAACAGAAAGAATGCGGGTATGTCGTCTCGGGGAAACATTTGGTTTACAGACCTATGTTTCTTAATATTAATTGCTTGTTTCAGTGTCCTCTACTGGGTCCTTTCGGTTGTACCTCTATTAGTCAGAGCGTAGTTTGGATGAAGCACCGAGGAGGTATGTATACTTACTTCCACCGGTAGGATCCATCGTTGGCCTGGTCCTTGGCCTGCTTGATGATGATCCAGTGGCCCTCTGAGGAGGCCTGCGGGATGGTGCGCGCTGGCACGATGGCGGGCTGTGGCGCGGGGGCCGGCAGCGGCTGCGACGGCACGACGGGGCGCGGTGGGGGCGGTGGGGGCGGAGCGCGGCTCGCCGGCGGGGGCGGGCGCGCCGGAGTGGCGGACGGCCGCGGGATCCGCACGTCGATGGGGTTGTACTTGGGGAACGGCTCGAAGACGGGCACCTGCGGCCGCGCCACCGCCGCGCCGCACAACGCCGTCAGAGCCACCAGTACCTGCGGAGGGGCACGGATACAGTACGTACCCAGTCGCGAGGGGCTTCCCCAGTAGCTTCCCGTTATGACGACTTTCTCTGTGCCTCTCGAGTTTATTGTGTACAGTACGCACCACCTGGCTTTCAAGTGAGGTGTACTGTACAGCTTAGAACAAGACCTGTAGTCTGTGCCTTGGAAACGGCAAAACAATGCACATATGCTCCTTTTCGCCCTGCGGCTCTCTGTGTTCTGCTTTATTCGCTTAAAAATACATTGCCCTGCTGTCAGAGAAACAGTGTTTATTATTGTCTTGCCAGCCGTAGTGGCCGAGCCGTTCTAGGCGCTGCAGTGTGGAACCGCGAGACCGCTATGGTCGCAGGTTCGAATCCTGCCTCCGGCACGGATGTGTGTGATGTGCTTAGGTTAGTTAGGTTTAAGTAGTTCTAAGTTCTAGGGGACTGACGACCTCAGCAGTTAAGTCCCATAGTGCTCAGAGCCATTTCAATCATATTATTGTCTTCGTTCATGTGGAGCATCAGTGCCAAGGGAAAACCTTGCACTTAGGCGAAATTCAAGTGAAATTTGCTTCAGGGACTTCACGTCCCCATTGCAAGCTAGAAATAGAGGAGAAAACCTAGCCTTTAAAGTTTATGTAACTGTATTGTGGAGAAAACATGCATTTCGGTTGTTACAGGTATAGTACCGGCATTAATTAACTACATTCTGTTTCCTTTAATTTACGTCTATGGTCACAAACATTTGTTAACCGACTAGCGGTTTCGGTTTACAATGACCATCATCAGATCTGTTTCATAAAAATTTGCATTTAACATTTGACGATACCACTATGACTGCTGTACATTAGGACTTTGTTTTGTTTTTATAAAACATGTTCTGATGATGGTCATTATAGGCCGAATCCGGTAACATGTTAACAAAATGTTTGCGACCACAGACGTAAATTATAGGAAACTTATTGTATACCCGGGTCACTGTTTCATTCGCGACAATCTCACAGCTTGTGAATGAACTACATAGCAACGACTGATTCTATGTACACATAAGTGTAGAATTTCTCCCAAATTATTCAGGAACTGGAAGTATTCTATACGTGAGACGATAGAGTATATTTACGTCAGTCGAAGTTTAAAAAATGACGAGTGGTGTTCGGTTCTTGACCACGTTACAATGGCACACCTGACTCGCTGCGACATTCCCGTAGCGTATAGTCTCTCAGCAGCCGCTAGTACAGGAGCAGTGGGAGATATTTTTTGGAGTCAGATTGACAAGTAACGTTTGAAACATGGCTCACGGGGAAAAATATACACACACAAGAGCCTAGCTTAAATCAATAGTAGGGGGGAGAGGGGGTGTTACTTTACATCATCCTTTTCTAAATATTGTAATCTAGTCGTGTAGTTTAGATTTTAAAATTAAAAATAAATATATTTTGCGTATTTTTTAAGGATTCTGTAAATGTTTCGATTTTTGTCAGCTAAACGTCTAAACTTTCCCAAAAAATTTAAGACGAACTGTGGTGATCTTATAGTCTCTCCCTGTCCCTCACAGTAGTACGTGGGAGTTTGTACAAAAATTGCTGGAAATACAATGGCATCCCTAAGGCAGTGCAAAAACATATTTTCGGGTTCTGAACTCTACTTACAAACGAGTACTTCTTTAAAGAGTATGCTGTTAATAAAAGTGACAAACAAACAATGAAATTTGTATTTTTAATTTTTTGTAGTGGTCATGAAAAAGAAAATTTTTGAAAATACGTTGGGATTGCTAGTTTCAATTGCACTCAGTGGACTATCGAGCTGGACCTGCGCAATTTCTAATGATCTTGATCTGGCGTTGGAAACTGGCCCGTCAGCGTGACAATACTTTAGAAGGCTAGACCGCAAGGAGGCCAGCCCTTCCCCTATTAAAATAGGTGGGCCGTCTGGAGTGTATTCGTTGTTATCTGGTTACCCTGTTCACACCATCTCAAAAAGTCCTACTTACCGGAGTTACGTTGAATACCCAGCTCTAACGAAGCGGTGACAAAATTATGGTTTATGATCACCTTTAGGCGGTTATACTGGAAATGCTTTTGGGCGTTGTGGAATGTTTTTCGTGTGGTGATGTTATCTAGTTAAATGGAATCCAAGAACAATGTTAAGCATGCAGCCCTCCCCCTCGCCCCTACTAGAAATCTTCTTGTCCAGTTCAGAATACTTTCACCTCGATTTACAACTTCTCCATCACAACGTGATTGATATAGGTACTTCTTGAATCTCCAAACCACTCATTCAGGGTCCAACTGACAGCCTAATAGTAGATAGTTTCGGCAGAAGGCCTGATAACTAGATTGCTGAACCATGCTGAATAGCTCAGTCAGTACCATGGGGGCAACGAATGGTGTAAAACTGTCTCCCAACAAACTTCAACAATGTCTTCAGTGACTCTCGTTATAGTTTCAGAATGTCTAGTTAACGTTCAGCTTATGAACTTGGTATAGAGACGTTCAGTCCTGATCTCCAGACCGATTGGAGAGCATTTGTTAAGTTTGACAAGTAGAAATCAGATGCAGGCGATGATGAAGCTGTTAGATCGTGACTGGATACCTCAGCAGTTAAGAGTATTTTCCGCGACAGGTGAGACTCTCAGTACGAATCTAGCACACAGTTTTAATCCCTCAGGAAGTTTCAACCCAAAAATTTATTTCAAAACTGGAAATAATTCGTAAACATTTGAGAAAGAATCTGTTCGGAACAATGTGAGACAGCCCACAAGCCTAAACATGTACTCCTTTCCCTCGGTTTCTCGGGACTTTGTATGTGTGGTATGTACCGCCCACTATCCCTATTATTGTGTGATCGGTAGTTTAGATTCCCACAGCAATTAATCTAGCATGCCTGACTCTCTTGTTATTTTAACTAATTTGTTCTGTTTTAGGATGAAATGGAAAACTAAAGTATTGGCGTAAAAGAACACAGAAAACCTGACGCCAGGACCCGATTTTCAGTCGACAGGGAACTGTTCGACACTAGCTAACTAGTCTCGAGAAAGCTAGTAGATATACCCGTTGCGTTGGTCACGTAACAATGACGTATGATTGTAGTAAGCAAGAGAATGTCCTGAGTGCCGTCGTACCTCTCACCTTGAGTTCGTTTTCAGAGTCTAATTTATTTAGATCTGTCTGCAATAACAATTCGAGAATGTATGGTTTTCAGATGGCACAGGAAAGAGACGCGTCTTCTCTTTGGAAATTACACCCCCGACGGCTTCCATATATGCTTGAGTAGAACTTTGCTATTATCACTGTAAGCTCGCACACCAAAACACACACAGTGTTTGGGCAATGAGCACACGTCTTTTCCCACACAACCTAATCAACACGAGATAGTGTTGTCTAACTGGTTTCAGTTCGCCAAGTTAACTATTCCTACATGCCGTAGCAGAGGCAGCTTCTATCTTACTCATTATGAGACCACATGAGGGTATCAGACTACAAGGCCTTTCCTCATCTCCTCATAATCATATTGAAAAATAACTGAAACGTGTAAGTACCGTGCGATTAAGTAACACGAGAATCGGCATATACTATGTGAAGATAATTTGAAGAAGAAAGCATGAACATCGAGGATGTGTTTTGCACCATCAATGGTAACGAATAGTACCGGCAATCAATTTGAAAAGAATAAATAGCGAACATAGGAAATCATGGTTATGAATCCTAGACCGGTATATTACCGATGGTTTCGAGTCACAAGGTGCGCATAGACTGTTGACGTAGTGTACAGTTATACACAAACAAATTATGTACTCAGGTACTGAGAACATGCATTCTTAGGCACAGTGCAGCTGGAGTAGATAAGCTTCTACGCCGCTAATACTACGTCTCTGAAACCACATAATGTTATTTCTTGAGAAGTACAGCCGTCCGGAGTGGCCGAGCGGTTCTAGGCGCTTCAGTCTGGAACCGCACGACAGCTACGGTCGCAGGTTCGAATCCTGCCTCGGGCATGGAGGTGTGTGATGTCCTTAGGTTAGTTAGGTTTAAGTAGTTCTAAGTTCTAGGGGACTGATGACCTCCGATGTTAAGTCCCATAGTGCTCAGAGCCATTTGAACCATTTTGAGAAGTACACACTTTCTCTTTGCAGTTCCTCGGCGTACTAGAATACGCAGAGATAGAAAAAAAGGCCGCATTAGTGGGATCAGGGAATTATGTTCATTAAATACAAAGCTGAGAAATGTAGTATAAACTATTTATCGATATAGCGAATGAAGTGGCTGTGATATCGAGTTGCCGGGCGAGAAGGATTTATATCTCCTGTCAAAAAAGAGCCTAAGTTTCCTCGTAAATGAAACTAAATACGTTATCGAATATGCAGTATCCAGTATGAATCCACATGCAACTTGTATGTGCCTTACATTTCTCTTAATACGCACTGCGAAAACTGAAGTAACGTATATTCATCTATGTTCTTGCCGAACGCTATGAGCTTTTGCTAAAATGTACTGAAAACTGATCGAAGAACATCTTTTGACCGAAATACAGATTAATACCTGTATGCTATTATGTAGGCCTCTGTAACTTCTTTCTGTGTTTAGCCACTGAACCGCATGACCTTCTTTTGGTGGTACCCTGAATCTAACATGTTCAGTGCCTTTACCAGCGAAGTGTCGTTCTCAAGCTGCCAAAAATAGAAAAGAATACACAGCTACCTTGCACTCGCCAGAGAAAGGGAATAAAGATATCTGAATTTGCTAGCCCCAAACGATCGCAGGGGGGGGGGGCACCAGAAAACCGAGAAAATTGGAAACAACATGCGTCGACCGATTAACTGAAGAAGTGTTACACCGTCAAGTGGCGTTAGAAAATTGTAGGGAGGCCAGGTAGTACATATAAGTATTAACCCGAAAATGGCAGGTGCCTCAGTACAGAAAACAAACTTAGAATCAAGCCTTCCGCAACAGCGTCTGACACACTTATTCACCATGATCATAATCATCATTACATTTTCCGCTTTGCTACCTGATCCTTTGAGTCTCCGATTTTGACAGGCCACCCCTCCCCCCTTAATGCTGCAGAATGTGCTGCCGTCCAGCACATGGTCCAGGATATTATATGTATTCCTCCCTTGCCTGTTATTCCCTTCCAAACACTCTATCCTCTTCCTTTTCCTTGTTTTTGGTTACAAAAAAATGGTTCAAATGGCTCTGAGCACTACGGGACTTAACATCTGCGGTCATCAGTCCCCTAGAACTTAGAACTACTTAAACCTAACTAACCTAAGGACATCACATACATCGGTGCCTGAGGCAGGATTCGAACCTGCGACCGTAGCGGTAGCGCGGTTCCAGACTGAAGCGTCTAGAACCGCTCGGCCACTCAGGCCGGCCTTTTGATTACATACAGTAATTGTATCCCACTCTCCTCAGTTCCTTGCTATATTTCACTCTATCTATACCACTTCTTTTGTACATTTCAATCCACGTCCACATCTCAGGAAGTACTAGCCTTCCTCTACCTGAACGTCCCTACGTCTCTACTAGCGTCTAAAGGATGTTAAATTTTCAAGTACAGAAGTAAAGCTAGAAACTAGAAGCGATGCGTTTCCTAGGAAGTCAAAACTAGGAAATCTATGTAAAATCTACGGTGCGTCTCCTCGTATTCCTATGCAATGACAAAAAGGCGTTGAAAATATTAGTTTCGCAGAACGGTATGATGCGATCCGAGCCTATGTACACCTAGAGTCTAGGGGATATATTTGTAAGAAATAGGTGAAATTTATACGTGTCGGAACCGGAACTAGAAATTAACAACGCGTATAACATACGTTAAGAAGAACAGGATACATCAGATATAAATTGGGAACTATTACTAACATTGAAAACTAATGTGGCTGTACTTTAGTGTAGCTGTGAGGAAAATTAAAGTGAGAGGACTTACCAAGGTGTTCATTGCAGAAGGCGAGCAGATCCTCTGTCAGAAAGTGCTGTCTGTGGGAGCAGGGAGCGGGCATATATACCGTCGCGGGGCGGCACCCCCAGGGAGCGGCCGTACCACGTGACCGGCGGCGGCGTCGGCCATCAGCCGGTAGCGGCCCGCGAGGACGCCTCTCCAGGACCAGCGGAGTGGCGGAGGAGGCGGGGAAGCGGCGGCGGTGTCGTCTTTATGGCCGGCATTCCGCCTGATTCGCGTGCGGTCCTTGTATTGCCAGAGCGCGACAGATCGTGTCCTTTTGTTCCCCCTCTGATTCCACGTGCAAGTCGTTTGCGCCCGATACTCGTCGCCTTCGATAACTGACCAACTGAACTGCGCTCGAGTTTAACGGTATGTCTCCTGTTCTGCGTTATACTGTCATAAAGTTAGTCGTCTTCCTCTTTGTCACACTCTGATCAAAAATATCCTGACACCCACATGTAATGTACAATTCACAATTAAATGACACGATAGGTGGGCCCGCCGGTGTAAGTGTACACGAGGGTATTGTTACATCCGTAAAGAAGCAGTAACAGCAGAGCAGGTAGGTCAAGAACGTTCAGTATCTTAACAATGGACGTCACCTGAGTAGCCGTTTAGTTAGGGACATTTCAACCCTTCTGAAGTTGTCCAACTCTTCTGGTGAAGTGGAAATGCGTGGTTGTAAAAAGCCCACGAAATTAGCAGAAGAAAGCGCTCCTGATTTCTAAATTACTACCAACAGGGAATTAGAAAGAATGAGTTACAACGTTCGAGCAACTCTCGACGAGCGACGTTCGAGGTGCTGTAAAAAGCGATAATAGTGGACTACTGGAAATGACTGATTTGGAGGAATCATTTACGCTTATCCTGTGGCTATCCGATGGAAGAGTTTCGATTTGGCATATGCCTCGAGAACTTTATCTATCATCCTGTTACGGTATGAAAGAGTCACTCGTGATTAGGCTCTTTTCTCTTTATGAATCTTAAGAATACCCCAAATCTGTAAGATTATGAACATATTTTGCAGTTCTGTGCATTGTGCAAATTAGATGAACAGTTGTGGGTGATGACTGTGTCTTAAATGCACTCTGTCACAAACCATAACATATAGACAATGGTTTGTGGACAGTAACAAGGGTTGGCCTGCTAGTGTCCCGACTCCCGAACAATTTTTGAATGAGAATATCGACTTAGCTCAGAAACGAGCGTCCAAAATCTCTACTTGTTATGTCTCATGAGGACGAATTCCACTACAGACATTCAGATACCTCACTGAGACTTCCGCCAACAGAGTTCAAGCTGCTTCAAAGGCGAAGGGTGGACCCACACTTCACATTAATGTCGACTGATCTTATCGTGTATTTGGTATTGTTACTTTCTAGCAAGATATCAAGGCAAAGTGTCTTAGACTCTCTCTCTCTCTCTCTCTCTCTGTGTGTGTGTCTCTCTCTCTCTCGCTCTCTCTCTCGCTCTCTCGCTCTTTCTCTCGCTCTCTCTCTCTCTCTGTGACTATGGGGATGAGTCTTGTAAAGAGGCACTAAAGGGAACGGCATGCTGCTAGCGACAAGCGATCCGCAATGTGCGACTGTATCAAGGGAGAAAGTAAGTACACACTGTCCTAGAAAAATGTAAGCGCTTTATTACCAGGAACACCTCAACAGAGCGACGATGTCGACAACCGAAAAATGCTGCAAACGGAACTTCGAATTCCATCTGGATTTTAGGACCGAAGTGTAATATCACGATCGTTACTAACAGGAAACTATTACCGAGTTTTCTGAAGAGCATGAATGTGACCAGAACATGCAGCATTGCTTTTGTTATTGCAGAACCCACAGATTATCGGATTCATGGCAAAATATGGTATTATGGAATACCACCTGTCATTCAGTTCATGTTAAGTCCAGTCTGCCTTGAATCCTTCTACGCATCAATATGTTTTCTTTAGTTCTTTCTCTTGTTTTGAGGTAGTGAACTAGTGCAATATTATGCTGGGTTTTGAATCTCAATTATTTTCAAAGCAGATTATTTCTAATTGTATTTCCAGAAGTTCCTTGACATCTGTTCAAGCGATGCGAGGGTTGCCGGCTCAACAAAATGGAAGCTACTCATTTTCCACCTGGGCTCTCGGAGGAATTATTTATTTGTGTCTTCACTACCTAGAGTTCCAACGCACGATGCCCATATCAACAATTATCTACAAGATCCGTAAGTGCTGTGGACTTGCTGACTTGGCGCTTGCTATGTTTTACTTTTGGACGTATGAAGTTTTATCTGTGAGTGACGTTATTGAACAGACAGTGTTATCCTGTTCACCACAGTTGACTCCACAGTGTATTTTTACGTCAAGTAATTGTAATTCATTCATCGACTCATCCCGTAGATGGCTATACGATTATAATCCGAAATATAGGAAGTAGACATGTTGCTGTCCCGTATGCACATACGAAAGATGGTGGAATAAACATCATGATGTTATTTACGTTCAATGATATGACATGGCGCAAGCGACAGATAATAGGCGTAACTCGGTTTCTTTAACGGGCCAATAGCCTTAACGTGAAATGAGTATGTCTACTTGTGACATGTCTCGTAAAGAGCTTGCACTTTCATGTCCAAATAAATGGACGAAAGGGCCTAACAAAATGGTAACACTTACTCTCAGACACACACACACACACACACACACACACACACACACAAACTCACGGAAAGAAAGAGGAAGTACTAATTTTAAGATAATGGATTGCTATTCTAAGGGCTGCATTCAAGTCTTTCCTATGTAAGCTGATTTTCGGTAGTTTTCCAGATATATGGGGGGGGGGGGGAGAGAGATCTTCTTGTGGTGACGTCAATATCATTTCATGTCATTGTCTATTTCCTACGGAAGTAGTGCGCCATAACTATATTTGGGCAAAGGACTATGAAAATTGGTTGTATTCTGCAGCATATTATACTAGTTTCTGTTGAATAGCGTCGAGCTACGTGTGCCCCCAAAAGGGTTCTATAAGTATGATTTTCAAACATAGCTGACATGCTACCTAAACGGGATAACGGATTTTCAGACACATTACACACGAAAAATCAAAATATTTGCGTTAATAACACTATATAGCATTTTATGTCGGATATTCGGTTTGTGGAGGAAAAATACTATATACAGCAGTCTCTTATGCTATAGTTAAAGTGAGTGGGTACTGAAAAGTAATGCCTGAGAACTTTTTTAATGTGAAAACTCTTAAAGTTATTTACATAAAACAGGCTTTATTATCATCCTGCATCTGCATTCTCGACGTCTACATATTTATTTCTCTACATTGCCACCCTGTCAACAAACACATTTCTCCCTACGAGAGACCAGTTTATTCAAATCGTCATTGTAGGATTTTTTATTTTCTGAAGGAGCCACAACCTCGTCATTGCATTCATCGCTTCACCATCTCAAAGGGAAGTCCTTGAAGGCGTTCTTTAAGGTTTGTAAACATATGAAAATGGGATAGGGGAAAGTCGGGACTGTATCGAGGACGATCAGTAGCAGTGGACGCAAGTCGTCGAATTGTTGCAGATGTCACAGCGCTCGTATGTGGTGTGACATTGTCATGCTGAACGAGATGGTGCTCCATGAGTTGACGAAATCTTCTACTGTTAGGAACTCGATTACAGACGCCCTTTCTCACGCTCAGACATAGTTACGTCAAACACTGCCATGTTACACCCTACAATTCCGACCCCTTTGGCGAAGCGGCATAGTCGGCGGAGAAATTTGCGTGACAAGTAATACATCAATCAATATTGAGAACGAAATAATAAATTGTAAGGTATTACTTTCGAGCATACGTCTTATAAGATAGCACAAAGCAATATTCCAACATCAAAAATAAAAAAAAAAATGGCAAAACAACATCCTTACGATCCACTGCTACCTTCAGTTTCACCATTTTACTCTGAGGTGACAAAAGTCAATGGATAGCGATGTGTATAATTAGAGATGCCGGTAGTATCGCATACACAAGGTATAAAAGGCCAGTCCAAATGGTCGAGTTATCATTTCCGACGCGATTATGGCCTCGCGACGGGAATTGACAGACTTTGAACGCGGAATGGTTGTTGGTGCTAGACTCATGGGACATTCCATTTGGGATATCGTAAGGGAATACAGTATTCCCGATCCGCAGTGTCGGGAGTTTGCCATGAAAACCACATTTCAGGTGGTACCTTTCACTATAGACCGAGAGCAGTGGTGTTTAGTAGAGCTGTCAGTGCCAACAGAAGTCTTTCTGGGGCGTAAGACGAACTTATCCGTTGGGAGAGTGCGGCGAAATGTGGCGTTAATGGGCTGTGGTAGAAGCCGAACGACGCGAATCCCATTGCTAACAGCACGACATTTTCTGCCGATCCTTCCCTGGGATCGTGACCATATCGGTTGGATCCTAGACGACTGGAAAACCGTGACCTGGCCTGCTTAGCCCCGGTTTCGGTAGGTAAGAGCTGGTGGTAGGGGTTGAGTATGGCGCAGACTCTACGAAGCCATGGTATCGCCAACAAGGCACTGCGCTAGCTGACGGTGACACCATGATATGTTTAGATGGAATGGACTGGTCGTATGGTTGAATTGAACCGGTTATTGACCGGAAATTGTTGTGCTCGGCTACTCCGAGACAAATTTCAGTCATTCATGGAATTCATGTTACCAAACAACGATGGAATTTTTATGGATGACAATGCGCCATGTCACCCAGCTATAAACGCTCATGTTTGGTTTGTAGAACATTCTGGACAGTTGGAGCGAAATATTTGGCCACCCAGAGCGCCCGGCACAAATCCCGTCGAATATTAATGGGGAGTTATCGAGAGGTCATTTCGGGCACAAATTCTGCACCGGCAACACATTAAAAATTGTGGATGGCAACAGAGCCAGCATCGCCCAGTATTTCTGCAGTGGACTTCCGACGACTAGTGGAGTCTATGCCACATCGAGCTGCTGCACCAAGCCGGCCTAAAGGAGGTCCGACATTATATTAAAAGGAATCCCATGACTATTGTCATCTCAGTATATACAAGCGTGTGTGCAAGTGAGGCCACCGGACAAAATATTAGTCACTTACAAGGTTACGTGACAGAATGGAAGATATGAGATGTCGTGTTTCGATGTGACTGTGAATAAGTTACCCTATTTCCTCGGACGTTAACGCTGGCCTTCTCAAGTGCCTACAAGAAATTTGAATTACTCACATTCACATATACGGCGTAAGAACAGTGATCACAAAGAAATCAAAGCCCCATTTCAAACGAATCACATTTCATGCTCCATAGGACACATGGCCGTTGACGTGTTCGGCATGAAACGTCTGAAAGCGAATACCCTGAATGTCCAGAGGCCGGAAGTCGTTCCCTAGGTGACCGAGTCATTCTGGAGGGCACAATAGGTCACCACAACTCTATCCTTAGGGACCATGTCCATCCTTACATACAGTTTGTTTTTCTGGCTATGTAGCCCTCGGTCCCGGGTTCGAAATCCACCACCGTTTAAATTTTGATTAATTAATCTCCATTAGTGGCCGATATAAGAAGTCACCCTAATCCTGCCAAAGGCCTTGTCAAAGAGGGCGGAGCAGCGGACAGATGTTCAGGGCATTCTCCTGTCCTTAGGGTATAAAACTGCCTCGAAATGCAGAAGAATCAACGGCATGATGATGCAGAAGTCAGTGGGAACCACTGCATTAAAGATACAGGGCATGTGACCTGTAACTGAAAAAGTGTCATGATGATTTCTCCATTGGCAAAAGATTCGGGAATAGTGCCCCCTTCGGGTATCAGGGGGGGGGGGGGGGTACTGCCAAGGGCGAGGTGACCTTCAGAAAAGATTGGATAAGTAAGGAAAGGAGAAAGTTCTACGAGTCGGAGATCGGAATGTCAGATGCTTTAACGTGGGAGGGAAGCTAGACAATCTGAAAAGGGAAACGCAAAAGCTCAATCTAGTTATAGCAGGGTCAGTGAGGTGAAATGAAAAGAAGATAAGGATTTCTGGTCAGATGACTAAACGGTAATATAAACGGCAACAGAAAATGATATAACGGGAGTAGGAGTCGTTAAAAAGTAAGGTAGGGTAGAGAGTGTTTTACTGTGAACAGTCCAGTGATAGGGTTGTTCTTATCAGAATCACACCATACCAACACCGAGAACGTTCAGGTATACACGCTGTCGTCGCAAGCTGAGGATGAAAAGATAGAGAAAATGTGTGAGTATATTGAACTGGTAAAACATTACGTAAAGGCAGATAGAAATCTAATACACATGGGGGACTAGAACGCAGTTGTAGGAGAAGAAGTGGACGAAAAGATTACAAGCGAATATGGGCTTGGGAAAAGGAGTGATGGAGGAGAAAGACTAATTGAGTTCTGCAATAAATTTCAGCTAGTAGTAGCCAAAACACTGTTCAAGAATTACAGGAGGAGGAAGTGTATTTGGATAAGGATGTGTCATACGGGATGGTAAAAGATTTCTCATGGTTAGACAGAGATTCTGAAATCAGATACCGAATTGTAAGGCGCGCCCAGGAGCAGATATAGACTCAGATAACAATGTAGTAGTTTGATGAAGAGTAAACTGAAGTTTAAGAAATGTCAGACAGAATCAATATGCTAAAACGTGTAATACGGAAGTAATCAGGAATGACGAGATACGCTTCAAGGTCTCTCAGGCTATAGATAAAATAATAAGGAATAGCCGAATAGGCAGTAGAGTTGGAGTGTAATGGACATCTCTAAAACGAAGTTGTGAAGAAAATCATAGATACAAATAAGTTAGCAGCGAAGAAACCATGGATAACTGAAGAAATGCTTCAGTTGGTCGATGAAAGAAAAAAGTACACAAACTTCAGGCAATTCAGGAATACTGAAATACGGGTCGCTGAGGAATGAAAAAAATAGGAAGTCCAGGGAAGCCAAGACGAAATAGCTACACTAAAAATGCGAAGAAATCGAAAAAGAAATGAACGTCGGAAGGATTGACTTAGCGTATAGGACAGTCAAAACAGCCTGCGGGGAAATTAAAATCAAGGGTGGTAACATTAAGAGTGCAACGGGAATTTCACTGGAGAGCAAATGGAGAGCAGAGAGTGGATAATTGGAAACAGTACGTTGAAGGCCTCTAAGAGGAGGAATATTTGTCTGATGTAATAGACGAAGATAGAGGAATAGATAGGGAATGCACTATTAGAATCAGAATTTAAGAGAGCTTTGGAGGAACTACGATCAAATAACACAAAAGGGATAGATAACATCCAATCAAAGTTTGTAAAACCACTGGGGAACGTGGCAACAAAACGACTATCCATGTTGGTGTTCAGAATGTATCAGTCTGGTGATATACCATGTTACTTTCAAAAAAATATCATCCATACGGTTCCGAAGACTGCAAGAGTTGACAAGTGCGAGAATAGCCACACAATCGGCTTAACAGCTAATGAATCAAAATTACTTACGAGTATAATACACAGAAGAATCGAAAACAAAATTGAAGTTATGTTAGACGATGATCAGTTTCTTATATATAAAACATATATGCATCAAAGAGGCAATTCTAACGTTGCAGCTGAGAATCGAAGCAAGACTAAACAAAGATCAAGGCACGTTCATAGGATTTTTCGACCTCGAAAAAGCGTTAGATAATGTAAAATGGTGCAAGATGTTCGAAATATAGGGGTAAGCTATAGGGACTTGACGACCAAGAACGAAGTGCTCGGATTAAAAAGGGTATAAGAAAGAGATGTAGTCTTTCGCCCATACTGTTCAGTCTGTACATCCAAGAAGCAACGATGGAAATAAGAGAAAGGCTCAGCGGCAGAATTAAAATTCAAGGTGAAAGGAAATCAGTGGTACGATTCGCTGATGACATTGCTTTTCCACGTGAATGTGAAGAAGAATTACATGATCTTCTGAATGGTTTGAGCTGTGTAATGAGTACAGGATATGGATTTAGAGTAAATCGAAGAGAGGAGAAAGCATTGAGAGGTAGCAGGAACAAGACCAGCTAGAAACTTAACATCAGAACTGGTGATCACGAAGTAGGTGAGGGATCACGAAGTAGACCTAGTAAAGAAATTCTACCACCTAGGCAGAAAAATAACCAATGGCGGACGGAACAAGGAGGACATCAGAAGCAGACAAGCACTGGCAAAAATGGCATTCGGGCATTCATGTCCAAGACAACTCTACTAGTATCAAGCATAGGCCTTAATATGGGAAGAAATTTATGAGAATGTTCTTTTGGAGCACAGCATTGTTTAGTAGTGAAACATCGACTGTATGGTGTGTGGGGAAACCGGAGCAGAAGAGAACCGAAGCATTTGAGATGTGGTGCTGCGGACGAATGTTGAAAATTGGGTGGACTGGTACGATAAGAAATGAGGAGGCTCTGCGCAGAATCGGAGGGAACGGCATATGTGGAGAACACTGACAACGAGAAGGGACAGGATGATAGGACATCTATTAATACATCAGTGAATGACTTTCATAGTACTACAGGGAGCTGTAGGGGGTAAAAGCTGTAGAGGAAGACAGAGAGTGGAATACATTCAGCAGGTAACTAAGGACGTAGGTTGCGAGTGCCACTCTGAATTGAACAGGTTGCCACGGGAGAAGAATTCGTGGCTTGTCGCGGCAAACCAATCAGCAGACTGACGACTCAAAAAAACAAAACAAAAATTATCAATGAGGAGGAACTTGGAACATGTCCAGAACATGTCCACTTATCTCCCTGGACCTAAATCTAATCAAAAATATTTAGAACAACGTACAGCCACTGGCCATGGGACTGGAGTCTGTATGGCCCCACATTCTTCTCAGCACCTTCCAGAACCTCTGTGACACTTTTCCTGCACGTCACGCAGCTGTCCACGCAACAAAAAGTAATTTTCCAGGCTGTTAACAGGTGGTCACATTAATATGCCGTAAATTTGGGCACCGCACCGCAATGCTACTGGTCTGCTAAATACCCCCATCATAGTTCCATGTGGGACTATTAGAACCGGCGAAACATGATTTCAGTGTCCTTGGTTGAGGTTCTGTAGCTCTACGGGACTCAAGTGCGACATACATGAAGCAAGCCGAATAGAGTCCGCAAGATGGACTGGTTGCGTTGTTACTCGGTCTAAGGATGTTCGTCTTTAGAAACGCCAAACAGCTGCTTTGCTTTTATTTTTCGGTATGATACGTCTTTCTCTCTCCCACGTAAAGTTGCTGAAGTGTGGCGTACGATGTAGTTTACTTGTTATTTTCTCTCAAAGAATCTACTTTCAAGTACAAGTTAGTAATAAGAATTAAGAATTTCACTTTTCAGAAATCCGTAGGAGCCTTACTTCAGAGCTATAAAAGGAAACCAAGGAGTACGTAGTAAGCTATGTTGACATTTATACTACCGGTAGGATGTCCAAATAGCTGGCACGGAACTTAGTTCACCGGACTTTATTCACATTGCCACACCGGCCGTCCATTGATTCAGCACGCCGACCACATTTTACCGCTGTAAACCATAAACCACTGGCTAGACTCCCACGTGCCGAGGCACAATTCTCAGCATCCGTGAGTCGTTTTCGCTCGCATACGCGTTACATAGTTTCTAGTCAACAGCAGTTTCCCGTCCAAACAAGTACGGGAAAGTAATATGCTATTTGCTAGGAAATACTAGACATGACGGTCGTGTAATGCACTCTTTCGTCCATTACTAGTGATGGGGGATGGAATACCGTGTATAAATTAGTGTTTACAAACGCTAATAACAACTCACCAGGCTCACAAATAAGGAAAGAAAACTAAGGTTCAACGCAACGGAGAAGAAGTTGTTGGACACGTGCAGTTATCACTGTATAGAGCAAACATGGTGTCCTACGTATTGCTAACTTATTCGGCAGACTTTGGAATCTGCCGAATTATTTTTAAACGTATTTCTGCACCAGTCTGCGCCCAGTCGAGAACTTCCACTGATGAGAGTTTGGTACAAAGCTAACAATATTTATTGGAAATAGTCGAAGTTAGCAGTCTTGTAAAACAAGATGTAATGAAGACAACCTTTACTTTAACTGTGGAAATTTCCCTCAAAAAAGGGAACAATTGTAAAATTCATATTCTTTGGTTGTTGAATCTTGCCTAGCCGTCGAATATGGAGTGTCTAGGAAACTTGCCTTGTTGGATCGCTAGACAACAATTCAAGCAAATCGTATTAATGAGTTTTATTACGAAATGAGCAATGACACTACTTAACTTTGACAATAACACGGAAGCGTCGCAAGCAAAGGGCGACAGACAATATAACCAATTCAGTATATACAATTCCTAAAACAAAAGGAGAAATAAAGTAGACGCATCTATACAGGTCTCTAGTCTTGAGGCTTCTGTAGAACTAGGCCGCGACTAGTCGGGCGAGGCCCTTATATTCTTTTCGCATAGAAGCCGCTGCTGTCCCGCTGTCGTCCTGGAGAGCGTCGTTCTGCGTGCAGCTGGCTGATGTCTTCTTCACAGCCTTCTCTGTTCTGTCGTTCACGAATGGCGTGCCGGGGCCTGACTTTACGCCATAATGCTGGTAACAACAATATGTTCACACAATTAATAAATAATTCTTCATAAATACAAACCACTAGCGAACCTAAGCAGAAAACGACTACCAGTTCGAAGATATTTTTCTTACAACACCAATTCTCTAGACTCAAAAAATCCTTGGTATAGTTGCCAAGTAAACGCAAAATTCTGCTTGGACTACAAGACAATGGGATTTCATTTTACAGGTCACAGTCAAGAGTGTCCTTCCGCCGTCCACCTAACCTTCGTAACCTCTTAGTTCATCCCTATGAAATCCCCAAACCACCTTCCCTACCCTCTGGCTCCTACCCTTGTAACCACCCCCGGTGTAAAACCTGTCCCATGCACCCTCCCACCACCACCTACTCCAGTCCTGTAACCCGGAAGGTGTACACGATCAAAGGCAGAGCCACGTGTGAAAGCACCCACGTGATCTACCAACTGACCTGCCTACACTGTGACGCATTCTATGTGGGAATGACCAGCAACAAACTGTCCATTCGCATGAATGGACACAGGCAGACAGTGTTTGTTGGTAATGAGGATCACCCTGTGGCTAAACATGCCTTGGTGCACGGCCAGCACATCTTGGCACAGTGTTACACCGTCCGGGTTATCTGGATACTTCCCACTAACACCAACCTATCCGAACTCCGGAGATGGGAACTTGCTCTTCAATATATCCTCTCTTCCCGTTATCCACCAGGCCTCAATCTCCGCTAATTTCAAGGTGCCGCAACTCATGCCTCACCTGTCATTCAACATCTTTGCCTCTGGACTTCTGCCTCGACTGACATCTCTGCCCAAACTCTTTGTCTTTAAATATGTCTGCTTGTATCTGTATATGTGTGGCTGGATATGTGTGTGTGTGCGAGTGTATACCCGTCCCTTTTTCCGCCAAGGTAAGTCTTTCCGCTCCCGGGATTGGAATGACTCCTTACCCTCTCCCTTTCCCTCTCCTTCCCTCTTTCCTGATGAGGCAACAGTTTGTTGCGAAAGCTTGAATTGTTATATATATATATATGTGTGTGTGTGTGTGTGTGTGTGTTTGTGTGTGTGTGTGTGTGTGTGTGTGTAGGTAATATATTACTGTGATTTACATTGCAACATTACAGGTAATTTAAGTGCGACATAAGTTATTGCAAACGTGAATTAATAACCGGTGTAACCGCCACAGTGTTAAATGCAAGCATGAAAACTTGGCTGTCACGTTTTGGGATGGAGTTGCATGCCTGTTGCACTTGGGCGGTCAATGTAGATACGATTAATGGAGGTTGTGGATCACACTGGAGTTGTCGTCCCATTATATCCCATACGTTCTCGATTGGAGACAGATCTGGTAATCGAGATGATCAAGCAATCATGTGGATACTCTGTAGAGCATGTTGGACTTAAACAGCGATATCTTGGCGGGTTGAAAGCACCCTTGGACTGCCTTTAACGAATGGAAGCACAACAGGTCGAATCAATAGACGGACGTAGAAATTTGCAGTCAATGTGCTTGGGATACGTGGGATGACCACGAGAGGGCTCCTGTTGTCATACGAAATTACACCACAGACCGGAAGTCTAGAAATACGTCCAATGGGTCTGGCACGGAGACATGTTGGTTGCAGATCCTGAACTGCCCTTCTTCTTGCTAACATGCAGCATTGAGGCAGAACTTCCTTTAATCAGAAAACACAACAGACCTCCACCCTCCCCTCCAATTGGCATCCCCTTAACAGGACTGAAGTCGCAGATGGCGGTGGTTTGGGGTCGATGGAGTGCACGCTAAGGCCCATCCGTCTATTAGCTATCCTTGAAACAATGGGTTTGTAACAGTTTTTTTGTCTCACCATGGTGCCAATTGATGCCCAGATGGCCGCTGCAGAAGCGATACGATGCGCCAGACCCGTACGCCGGACATCATGGTGTTTTTTCTCGATAGTGACACCTGGGCGTCCGGAACCCTACATTCTTGTGACCACCGCTGCTGGCCACATTTTACAGTGGCTACATTCCTGCAGTATCAAAGAAGGAACATCAAGCTTCTCGTAACCTCATTACACGATCTTGTTCAACACAACGAGGTTCTGATAACGGAATCTTTTCGTTACTAACGTCAACTCACCATTCCCAGCATCAGAGGTAGCCAACGCTAACGACCGTTACAGCAAATTTGATTTGCGTCCTCATAGTAGCACTAGTAGTGCCACTCTTGTGCGACTGGCTCGAAATCTCAATACTTTCAGATGTAGAAACACTCTTACCAACTTTCGCCTATGTAACACAACTCCTTCATTTGTTCCGATTTTTTCCGTCGTTGTGTGTATATGTGTATCTATCCGAAAAAGATCAAAGCTGTAGCTCCTTACATCTATCAAAATATTAAATCATCTGTATCGGATTCACTTTCATTGAGAGACATTAAAGGTAAGGAGCAAAAGACCCTATCTTAAGCTCGTCATCGTAGGGTAGGAAGCCCATCGCCGCGGTTGCCCTGTACCGTCGGAATAAATCTCCGGTATTCATTTGGTAACAGGCTGGAAGCAACAGAAAAAACATAAATGTCCCCGCATTGATCTCGGATTGAATCTAGGTTCTCCAGGTACAGAATCGAATGTTCTACCCGCTAGAACAGGAAGGCGACGGCGGACGTTAAGCAGGAATGGCTTGTAATAAATTGAATTGTGTCAACTATAAGAGCATTCGCAATACTGTACGAGCCACCTTTCGTAGGTCAGGAACGTAAAAATCATCAAGCATTGTCATCTTATTACATGGAATAACTTAACTCGGAACAAATGCGTGACCAACAGAAGAACAGGTACTCGATGAATGCATTTGAAATGTTTTAGTAAACCATATTTACACAAAACAATTCCCGCACAATCACTGCAATTTGGGTAGCACTTCGTTTGTGTCCTCTGTAGCCAATTACGCTAGCCATCGTAGTTATCTATGTTGAGCAATACAGTGCACGGTCGGCATGGGTAATATTATTCTAAATAAAATCGGACTATCCCTACGACAAAGTGGTAGGCCTTAGAGCAAACAACTAATTTACAACGGCAAATTGATCATGCCAGTTTTTCGGTCAGAATAATGCTCCACTCGTGAAAAAAATATAGTACAATTGTTAAGGTTCGCTTCAATTAAAGTTTTTGGTAAATTTATTATTTATGTCGCTAGAGATTATTTGTATGAATTGTATTTTGTCTTCGTACAATTGTAAGAAGATGCCATTGACAATTACTGTTTTTCATTTCACCCGTTTTCAGAGCAGATATAAGGGAAATGACTCTCACGTACGCACCAGTACTTACATAATAATTTCTGAAGATGCGTGAATACAAATTATTTGAAAAGTTACTTACGATTATCTGTCATGGTGTACTTCATTTAAACGTAGCTAACATGTAAAAGAATCGACACGTTTTAAGTTCTTAGGCTCCAGCTTTTGTTTCTTTGTTATTTCTCTGGTTACGAGTTCCTAGTTAAAACCTGGCAGCCAGTGAAAAAAAAGACAGGTTTTTATGAGTAGTAGGAATAAAATGAAAATGTTTTCATTAATGTTAGCTAATCATACTCTGTAAACTGACTCGGTCATCATCATTTCGAAGAAATAATAGGTCTAATGATCGATGGGACATGTAACCACCTTACAGATACTGACTTCAATGCAGTCCCGGGTTATTTCACACTCTACTAGGAAACTCATTTGAGGATGTCCTGCTAACCAAATCTTATATTTCACTGCACGTTTCACCATCTAAATACCATTAATTGAGATAATTTCAACAGACTTTTAAGGTTGTTCTTGCATTAAACAGCTGAATAAATACAAATATGAGTGTTACTAAAGGGGCTAAAAATGCTACTCTCAAACCGGATCCTAAAGAAAATGTCAGTCTCAAAGTTTCTCACAATGATCTCAGTACACTCAGATGCTCCCATTGATCCTTACACCACTGATAGGCAATCTGTAACAGCCACGGTGCCGTAGACCAGAAGCACGTAGATCGAGAGCAACTGATCCATTGTATCACAACAGTCAGGTTTGGTAATTCCATACAACGAGGATGCAGAGTGGAGAGGTCTGTAGATAAGTTTGAAGATATTTGGAATGTGTGGGTTACGAAACGCTGGAGGAAGTAAGTAAAAAAAAATGCACCAAACATCATTGGCAGAGTGCACTATTCGATGTGTTCAGTTCAAATGGTTCAAATGGCTCTGAGCACTATGGGACTCAACTGCTGTGGTCATAAGTCCCCTAGAACTTAGAACTACTTAAACCTAAC
Organism: Schistocerca nitens; assembly: GCF_023898315.1. Classification (NCBI taxonomy): domain Eukaryota; kingdom Metazoa; phylum Arthropoda; class Insecta; order Orthoptera; family Acrididae; genus Schistocerca; species Schistocerca nitens. The sequence continues at coordinate 255,029,572 of NC_064622.1, forward strand.
TAACCTAAGGACATCACACACATCCATGCCCGAGGCAGGATTCGAACCTGAGACCGTAGCGGTCGTGCGGTTCCAGACTGTAGCGCCTTTAACCGCTCGGCCACTCCGGCCGGCGATGTGTTAAACAATGAAGGCAAACACTAGGAATATACTGAATAATTTTGTTTTCCTTGGATCAGTAGCTTGATTACCAGTGCCTACTCATTTACCCTTTTTTTGTTTCATCTCGTTAAAATTATTCTGCGCGTACTGATGCATTATATTATAAAATACTGAATGTACTAAAAATCCACCGTATCTCCCATGCTGCAACGACCTTTATCGGGCGTAGCTTTCTTAGAATCGCCGTACATAATTTTTGTACGTATCTAATTTCGTACTTCTGTTTGTATATTACTTGTTTTCCTCTAATAAAACTGTCAGTTCTTCACAGCAGCATTTTTATTTACTTCAGTTCCCGTTGGTAAAGATGAAGATAAGTGCTCCTTGGATGGCGTACCGGAAATTTAGCTCCTCCACAGTTTTGATGTGCTGCGCCATTAGATCAAGGATCAAGACAAATTTTTCTGTCAACTCCGAAACTCTACAACACTTCCAATAGTTCCGTCGTAATTCTGAAATGTACTAATATAAAAGGATGAAAGGGTCACTATTTTTAGTAAACGTCAAAGCTTTTATATAAAACCATATTCGCCTTAGCAGTTCGTAATGCATCCGTATGACTTACCAACAGCGAGTCCATCAATATGGAAACTTGATAAATGAAGTACTTTTTCGTAAAATTCGACTTCCAATATTGTATTTCATTTCTTCTCTAAAGCCAATGAGCAGTAAAAAAGAATACTTTTCTTTCCGTTCCTCGCTGAGAAAGATTTTCAGACGGACTCACTGCTCATAAATAAGGAAATAGCAATTAACAGTCCTTTAGAATTATTATGAATTTCTTTCCCTTGACGTCTCAGTCATATGAGTAGGCAAAGAGCTTCTCCCGAGGCGGACGCACGAGAGAAGGCCAAACACAGGTAGAGCGGATGGCCCAGCGTTTCGTGGTCCGAAAGGTCAGCGCTGGCTCCAGGTTCTCACATCCAGTCCCCCAACTGAACTTTATGGCCGTATTTATCGGACCGAAGGACGCCGCCGTATCATCCTCATCCTGTGACCCACCTGCCTCCTTTTTCTGCTGGAGCCTCCAGGGTCCAGCACTACTCGTAGGCGGGTCGTCTGTTGCGACGCCCTGGAAACCGGTTCGTTTATTGCACCCGTCCGCGAACCCGGCGCAGTCCACAGACCACCGGCCTGTCGGCTGGCCATTTATAATTGCCAGATCTGTGATATTTTATGGCTACCGTAAGGCCGGGCTCGGAGCAAGGAAGGCACGCCTGAGATAGCGAGGTTGGGCGCTCTGAGAATATGAAGACCTCAAACAGCTGAATGTCTACAGTAGCAGCATCCTCGCGAGGAGAAATCGTACGCTAGCGTCGTAAGAGCTGCACGTGGTTTCAGTAATTACGTTATATGCCCAATCAATGACTCATCACCTTTTTTGTCACGGTCTGACGCCTGTTCAGTAGCGGGGTCATCTGAAAGGATTAACCCAAGCCTCGTAATGGAGGTAGGCAATGTTGCAACGTGATTACGATGCGTCTGTATCGCAGTTATATTTTGCGGAAGGCGTCGATGTTTGCATGAAACGGAACGAAAATAAATACCTTGTGATCGATATAAACCGGATTCGCTTTAGTAAGTTATAACATTTGAATCAATAATGGGGCTTACTTGTAATTGTGGGAAATAATAATGCGCTACTGGCCATTAAAATTGCTACACCATGAAGATGACGTTCTGCAGACGCCCTGTGATATGCAAATGATTAGCTTTTCAGAGCATTCACACAAGGTAGGCACCGGTGGCGACGCCTCTAACGTGCCGACATGAGGAAAGTTTCCAACCGATTTCTCATACACAAACAACAGTTGACCGGCGATGCCTGGTGAAACGTTGTTGTGATGCCTCGTGTAAGGAGGAGAAATGAGTACCGTCTCGTTTCCGACTTTGATAAAGGTCGGATTGTAGCCTATCGCGATTGCGGTTTATCGTATCGCGACATTTCTGCTCGTGTTGGTCGAGATCTAATGACTGTTAGCAGAATATGGAATCAGTGGGTTCTGGAGGGTAATACGGAACGCCGTGCTGGATCCCAACGGCCTCGTATCACTAGCACTCGAGATGTACAGACTTGACAGAAAATCCTAGGAAGTTCTGGTCTTACGTTAAATCAGTAAGTGGCTCGAAACAGCATATCCAGACACTCCGGGATGATGATGGCATTGAAACAGAGGACGACACGCGTAAAGCTGAAATACTAAACACCTTTTTCCAAAGCTGTTTCACAGAGGAAGACCGCACTGCAGTTCCTTCTCTAAATCCTCGCACAAACGAAAGAATGGCTGACATCGAAATAAGTGTCCAAGGAATAGAAAAGCAACTGGAATCACTAAACAGAAGAAAGTCCACTGGACCTGACGGGATACCAATTCGATTCTACACAGAGTACGCGAAAGAACTTGCCCCCCTTCTAACAGCCGTGTACCGCAAGTCTCTAGAGGAACGGAGGGTTCCAAATGATTGGAAAAGAGCACAGGTAGTCCCAGTCTTCAAGAAGGGTCGTCGAGCAGATGCGCAAAACTATAGACCTATATCTCTGACGTCGATCTGTTGTAGCATTTTAGAACATGTTTTTTGCTCGAGTATCATGTCGTTTTTGGAAACCCAGAATCTACTATGTAGGAATCAACATGGATTCCGGAAACAGCGATCGTGTGAGACCCAACTCGCGTTATTTGTTCATGAGACCCAGAAAATATTAGATACAGGCTCCCAGGTAGATGCTATTTTTCTTGACTTCCGGAAGGCGTTCGATACAGTTCCGCACTGTCGCCTGATAAAAAAAGTAAGAGCCTACGGAATATCAGACCAGCTGTGTGGCTGGATTGAAGAGTTTTTAGCAAACAGAACACAGCATGTTGTTATCAATGGAGAGACATCTACAGACGTTAAAGTAACCTCTGGCGTGCCACAGGGGAGTGTTATGGGACCATTGCTTTTCACAATATATATAAATGACCCAGTAGATAGTGTCAGAAGTTCCATGCGGCTTTTCGCGGATGATGCTGTAGTACACAGAGAAGTTGCAGCATTAGAAAATTGTAGCGAAATGCAGGAAGATCTGCAGCGGATAGGCACTTGGTGCAGGGAGTGGCAACTGTCCCTTAACATAGACAAATGTAATGTATTGCGAATACATAGAAAGAAGGATCCTTTATTGTATGATTATATGATAGCGGAACAAACACTGGTAGCAGTTACTTCTGTAAAATATCTGGGAGTATGCGTGCGGAACGATTTGAAGTGGAATGATCATATAAAATTAATTGTTGGTAAGGCGGGTGCCAGGTTGAGATTCATTGGGAGAGTGCTTAGAAAATGTAGTCCATCAACAAAGGAGGTGGCTTACAAAACACTCGTTCGACCTATACTTGAGTATTGCTCATCAGTGTGGGATCCGTACCAGATCGGGTTGACGGAGGAGATAGAGAAGATCCAAAGAAGAGCGGCGCGTTTCGTCACAGGGTTATTTGGTAGCCGTGATAGCGTTACGGAGATATTTAATAAACTCAAGTGGCAGACTCTGCAAGAGAGGCGCTCTGCCTCGCGGTGTAGCTTGCTCGCCAGGTTTCGAGAGGGTGCGTTTCTGGATGAGGTATCGAGTATATTGCTTCCCCCTACTTATACCTCCCGAGGAGATCACGAATGTAAAATTAGAGAGATTAGAGCGCGCACGGAGGCTTTCAGACAGTCGTTCTTCCCGCGAACCATACGCGACTGGAACAGGAAAGGGAGGTAATGACAGTGGCACGTAAAGTGCCCTCCGCCACACACCGTTGGGTGGCTTGCGGAGTATGAATGTAGATGTAGATGTAGACAGGCATCTTATCCGCATGGCTGTAACGGATCGTGCAGCCACGTCTCGATCCCTGAGTCAACAGATGAGGACGTTTGCATGACAACAACCATCTGCACGAACAGTTCGACGACGTTTGCAGCAGCATGGACTATCAGCTCGGGGACCATGGCTGCGGTTACCCTTGACGCTGCATCACAGACAGGAGCGGCTGCGATGGTGTACTCAACGACGAACCTGGGTGAACGAATGGCAAAACGTCATTTATTTCGGATGAATCCAGGTTCTGTTTACAGCATCATGATGGTCGCATCCGTGTTTGGCGACATCTCGGTGAACGCACGTTGGAAGCGTGTATTCGTTATCGCCATGCTGGAGTACCACCTGGCGTGATGGTATGGGGTGCTATTAGTTACACGTCTCGGTCACCTCTTGTTCGCAATTACGTCACTTTGAACAGTGGATGTTACATTTAAGATGTGTTATGACACGTGGCTCTACCCTTCATTCGATCCCTGCAAAACCCTACATTTCAGCAGGATAATGCACGACCGCATGTTGCAGGTCCTGTACGGGCACAATACGCCAGTCACTACTCCTGATGAACTGTGGTATTGTGTTGAAGCTGCATGGGCAGCTGTAGCTGTACACGCCATCCAAGTTCTATTTGATTCAATGCCCAGGCGTATCAAGGCCGTTATTACGGCCAGAGGTAGTTGTTCTAGGTACTGATTTCTCAGGATCTATGCACCCAAACTGCGTGAAAATGTAATCACATGTCAGTTCCAGTGCAATACATTTGTCCAATGAATACCCGTTCATCATCTGCATCTCTTCTTGGTGTAGCAATTTTAATGGACAGTAGTGTATATACAAAGTCCTCAGAGCAAATGTTGGAAGGGCTCTCCACTAGGTTCAACGCTAGCTGTACTCGTTTCACCATTTTCTCCCTAATGTTGTTTATTTCGTGTGTAATGGGCTCACTGTGTTCTACAGTTGTCCGTGGTCTATTCTCGTACTATCGACCTTTAAGATATTCGCAAAAGAAAAAATCTGAGCTGCCTTATGCTAGGTGATTGGAGAGGTCCACAAATTTTTTGAGATTATTCGGTCACCTTTGAGGGTGAAGAGACTTCTCATTCGCGAAATGTGCTAATTTTGCTTATTGACGAACCCATCCAAATGAAAGTGAGATTTGTCACCTAAACGAAACCGCACAGCGCACCAAAGATACTGGTTACAGCTTGCATGGAAGCGTTGGACATGTGTCACGTTGTTCTATATTGTTGAAAATAACGTTATGTACATTCGACATCATCGAGTTGCTCAAAAGCTGTACCGAAGATGCTCGTGCGAACTGTAGTGTCTACGGTCGTATCAAAGAAAATGCTCACAATCCTTGATGCTGACACCGCGCAGCACACACCAATTCTTCAATGTGCAGTGATGTTTCGTGGATAATATGGCGGTTTACACCAGCCCACTGTCTGATGTTTTGTGTGTTGATGTAACCCGTCAGACGGAACCATGCCTCATCTGTAATCCAATTACCGAGAGAACATCTGTAAACTGAATAAGAAACCCTTGAAACCATCAACAGTAACGCATGCTTTTTTCATGATCTGCTTCTTGCAATGTTTGCATCATGTGCATTGTCTATGGTGGCAATGCCGATTTCTCCGCAGTGCTTTGACATGTGCCATACAAAATGCCTGTTTCCTGGATCAGTCGACGCAACGATTCCATTGGAGAGTTCTCCAAGCGTCTTTGAACGTTATCAGCAACCTCTGCAGTCAGTAATTGTCTATGTTTATTCACTGTCACTGTTTTGTAAATCAGCTGTCTCCAGCTTCCTTGCAATTGACAAAATTCTTGCCTTTGTTGGAACCCCATATAAATTGAATTCACTCCGGAATGTCAGCTGTGTTGTAACCAATGAGACTGTCTTCCAGCACGTTTTCACGATGATAATAGGCCATCGAAGCGTGTACTGCATGTTTCTGCCAGCTAAAGAATGAGAATGAATCACTAATTTACTTGTTATTATCACGCGGTGTGCACAACAAACTTAAAAGTTTCGCAAGTAACTATCGACGAGGCTACTAGCGAACACGAGCCGAGCATGCACGAAAATGTACCGGTAAAGGACATCATGAGCAGAAACAACAGTCAGTTTGCCTACAGATGGTGATATTTCTCATTGTGCCAGAGTTACTGAGATCACTAAAGCCACTTTCCCCTTTTTACGACCTTTCTGAGGCAAACTATGACTCACCGAGGTGGTTCACATTTATATGGATCACCCTGTTGACCCATGTTGACCATACCAGATACAGGGGTTCAAAAAAAAATATGTAAATACGTTCGTGAACGTAAATACTAGCTATGGCTTCAGGTTGCGCTGTTGGTTTTGAGCAAGAATTGCAACTGTTCATAGTCGTTCGTTACAAGTGTGAGTCCATGTGGTTGTACATTACGTTGGAGATAAGCGATTTTGAACGAGCGAAAATTGTTGGCGCTCATATGGTGGGTGCTTCGGTACCCAAGGCAGCCGAAATGTTTTGTGTTTCAAGAGCCACCGCAACGAAGATTTTTTCCGCGTATTGAAAAAGCGGAAAAAATAGCATCCAGTATGTCACAACTCTGACGAAAGTGTGTGTTGAGTGATCATGAAAGACAGTCATAGAAGATAATTGTGATAAAACATAAGACAATAGGTGAAAAAGTCAATGCATAACAGAATATCTCACTCGCGAAACCCGTCAGCACGAATATAACAGCAGCTCCAAAATGTTTGAATTGCAAGGTGTGGTGAGGAGAGGTAGCGGGGGTGGGGGGGGGGGGGGGGAAGCACTCATTATTGATGCAAATGCCAGTAGCAGGAATGCCATTAGGTCGGACGACCCTTGTTTCACAGTATTTCCAACTTCCACCCGAGTTTTCGGCCCAAGAGTGATGGTTTGGGCAGGCTTATTACGGTTTCCGTAGGTCCGATAACTACTCTGCAAGGTCAAATGACTGCCAAGGATTGTGACACTATTATGGATCTATCCCGTGGTACAACGTTTGTTCCTGGACGGCGATGCTGTGCAGCAAGAAGACAGGCACTCAGATCAAACAGCTAGCATCGTGCAGGGCTTGGTTTGTGAGCATCAGTGTGAGCTGTCGCCTCTGCCCTGGCCACCACACTCTCCAGATCTCAGTATTATTGGACGTTTGTGGACTACTTTGGAGAGAGAAGTGCGCGTGATCGGTACTAACAACCAGTTTGAAGAATAACGGTGTAAGATTCTCCTGAAAACTGTACAAGAGGTGTGTTTATGCATTCCAGGACGCCTGCAAGCCGTTTCGAGTGCCAGCAGTTTTCCTGTGTCTTAGGCATGGTAATATGTTCTGTTCTTGGTGTTTCCATTTTTGTCTTCCCCTGTAGATCTTAAGTACACACATCAAAAAAAGATTTTACATCACCCCAGTTCCCAGAACTCCTGAAGATACACGTTGACTGTGGACATTGTATCACAGACGCAATCCGTTTGACTGTTCAGAGATGTCACTTAAGCCCTGCCAAAGATGTAAACAATTGTGTATGAGCAGCGCCTATTAGACGGAGGGGGTCCGACAGCCGATGAATTCCAGTCATTCCACCAGGAAGGAGGTACACGGTTCGTGTTTGTAGTTCAACCATGCCTAGACGGTCGATACCGCAGTTCCACCGCGTCCGCCTTGTTATTTTGTGCCAGGAACGGCTCTCAACAAGGGAAGTGTCCAGGCGTCTCGGACTGAACCAAAGCGATGTTGTTCGGATATGGAGGAGATACAGAGAGACTGGAACTGTCGATGACATGCCTCGCCCAGGCCTCCCAACGGCTAATACTGCAATGGATCATCGCTACTTACGGATTATTGCTCGGAGGAACCCTGACAACAAAGCCACCTTGTTGAATAATGCTTTTCATGCAGCAGTCTCAGTTGCACCGTTTACCTAGAATTTACCTAGGTTTCAGTCGGGATAACCGAACCTTGAGTTCCAGTACAGCACTTGTGGCTGCCGCATCGCGATCGCGAAGTGGGGCCGAGGCATTTTCCAATAAGTTTTTACAGTCTGATGCTATTTTATGGATTTGTAGTTTTAGCTTGAGGATGTCCACTATGGACAAACGGTAGTTACTGTTATTCTGAGGAAGGTTGGGTTATCCCGACTGAAACCTAGGTAAATTCTAGGTAAACGGTGCAACTGAGGCTGTCGACTATTAAATTTAAAATAATATTTATACAGTTGCTGACAGGACCGCGAAATGTTGAAGATATTTATTTTCATGCAGCCACAGGACGTCGTGTTGTGACTCAAACTGTGTGCAATAGCCTGCATGATGGGCAACTTCACTCCTGACGCCCATGGCGAGGTCCATCTTTGCAACCACGACACCGTCCAGGGCGGTAAAAGTGGGTCCTGCAACGTGCCGAATGGACCGCTCTGGATTGGCATCACGTTCTCTTCATCAATGAGTGTCGCATATGGCTTCAACCAATGGTCCGAGATGTGTTTGCAGGCAACCTGGTCAAGCTCAACGACTTAGACGCACTGTCCAGCGACTGCAGCAAGGTGGAAGTTCCCTGCTGTTTTTGGGGTAGCATTATGTGTGGCCTACGTACGCCGCTGGTGGTCATGGAAGGTGCCGTGACGGCTGTACAATTCGTGAATGCCATCATCCGACCGATAGTACAACTATGTCGCCAGCATATTGGCATTTTGGCATATTGGCACGGACGACAATTCGTGCCCCCATCGTGCACATCTTGTGAATGACGTCCTACAGAATAACGACATCGCTCGACTAGAGTGATCAGCATGTTCTCCAGAGATGAATCCTGTCGAACATGCCTGGGATAGATTAAAAAGGGTTGTTTGTGGACGACATGACCCACCAAGAACTCTGAGGCATCTACACCGAATCGCCATTGAGGAGTGGGACCAAAGTGCCTTGATGAACCTGTGGATAGTATGTCACGACGAATACAGGCATGCATCAGTGCAAGAGGACGTGCTACTGGCTATTAGAAGTACCGGTGTGAACAGCAATCTTGACCACTACCTATGAAGGTCTCGCTGTATGGTGGTACAACATGCAATGTGTGGTTTTCATGAGCAATAAAAAGGGAGGAAATTATGTTTATGTTGGTCTCTATTCCAATTTTCTGTAGAGGTTACGCAACTCTCGGAACCGAGGTGATGCAAAACTTTTTTGATGTGTATATCTGAATGTTTTACACCTTTCAGTGTGGAATGAAAGAACATAGAACTATTAGTTCAGTAAGGCGCAAGAGCCGCAGCTGCTACTGACGGTCGACACCTTACGGATTTCATTCACATTTTCATGAAGGGCCGTCAGACAGATGCAGATAAAGAGTTACATTGCGGACGGCAGTCTGTTGTAGAACTATGAAACATTGTTATGTTGATGCAATATGACAGTTTTGGAGAAGGAAAATCTCCTCTTCTAGTCTATAGAAATCAATGTGGACCCATTTTGAAGAAGGATTGTAGGGCAGGTGCTAATCATTATCGGCTATGTCGCTGACGTCAGACTATTTTTAATTTACGGAGGAAGTTTTGGGATCATGTATTACGACGTTTCTGGGAAACGCAGTTCTCGTTTACAGAAATCCACCTGGATTTCACAAACGGAGAAAATCAACTCACATCGTTCGTTCTTGATATCCATACCGTCTTAGACGTCTGTGTCCAAATTACGCCGTGTTCATTGATTCAGAAAGGCATACGACAGAGTTGTGCATAGTCAGAAAGAACTAGCGATTGGGTTCTGGCATCCTAACAATTGGAAAACGTTATTCTTAATGAAATCGACATCTGTAGAGATCAATTCGAGCTAGTACAGACTTGTGTTGTAGCGTTATGCTCCAGAGGAATGTTAGAGCGCCATTACTATTTGGTATATATAAATGATCTAATGGGTAACACTGGAAGCCTCGTGGTGGTGTCGGGTAGGATTCTGTTGCAGGGAGGTTGCGAAGTCAGAACACTGCAGTGAAAGTCACAAAGGACTCCATAGAGTCGAAGACTCGAGCAGGGATCAGCTGTTTAACCTGAACGTAAACAAATGAAAAGCACTGCTCGTAAATAGGCGAGCAGAACTTGCGATTATAATATTTACAACAAAGTAACTGGAAACAGTCATATCTGCAAGATATGCCTAACAGCAACTGCCTGGAGCGATCTAAATTGGAATGACCACATGAAATCGGTTTGAAAAACTGATGTAGCCTAAGAATAATTGGAATATTCGTAAGGCAATGTAATTCATTCAGTGAAGCACTGGCTCACAAAATACTCATTAAACCGATTCTTGAGGTTTGCTTCACAGTCTTCCGCTCTTACCAGGTTTGTTAAGGAACTCACAGGGTTCAGTCTTGTGTCCCTTACTGTTCTTAATATATATTAATGACTTGTCACTGTATATTCATGAAGAGGCAAAGTTTGTTCTTTTTACTGACGATTCAAGTATAGTAATGATACCCAAGAACCAAGAATCAGCTAAGGAAATTGCAAATAATGTTATTAAGTGTTTCTCTGCAAATGGGCTCTCACTACATTTTGAGAAAACACAGTTTATACAATTCTCTACAGTAAATGGCATAACACCACTGACCAATATAGACCACGAACGAAAGTCTGTTGCTAAGGTAGAATACTCAAATTTTCTGGGTGTGTGCATTGATGAGAAATTGAATTGGAAGAAACACATCGATGATCTGCTGAAACGGTTAGGTTCAGCTACTTATGCTATTAGGATTATTGCAAATTTTGGTGATAAACATACCAGTAAATTAGCCTACTATGCCTATTTTCATTCATTACTTTCATATGGCATCATAGTTTGGGACAATTCGTCATTAAGAGAGAAAGTATTCATTGCACAAAAGCGTGTAATCAGAATAATAGCTGGAGTCAACCCAAGATCACCTTGCAGACATTTATTTAAGGAACTCAGGATTTTCACAGTACATGCGCAATACATATATTCACTTACAAAATTTGTCATTAATAACCCATCCCAATTATAACAGCTAAGTGCATGGCTACAACGCTAGAAGAAAGGATGATATTCACTATTGTGGATTAAATCTCACTATGACACAGAAATGGGTGAATTATGCTGCCACAAAAGTCGTTGGTCATTTGCCAAGTAGTATGAAAAGTCTGACAGTTAGCCTACCAATATTTTAAAGCAAATTAAAAGAATTTCTGAATGACGACTCTTTCTAGTCAATAGATGAATTCTTAAATATGAAGGAGTAACTGTAACAAAATTAATTAATTAATTTTTTGTGTAAAGAAAACTTACGTTAAAGTGACATGTTCCATATCATTACGAAATGTCGTATTGATGATCTATGGAACAACGATTGATGTGTATATGTATGTATGTATGTATGGAAGATCCAACCAACAGCGGTGCATTCCGCCACTGGATCGCTTGTTATGGACATAGAGTCACGAATAAGTTCAATAAAGTGTGCATAACATGCGTTTAGGATGAGCGAAAGGTCTACCGTTGAAACTCTGACAACTTAACTTCCAACGAGTGCCGGGTAACATATTATTTCCTGACACATGCACTACTTGATCAAAAGTATCCGGGAACGTATTATTGAACAATAATATGTGGAGTGTCCAACGTCCGCCTTTATGAGGGCCTGAAATCTGCTGAGGACACTTCAGTGAGGAGTCTGGATATCTGTGGAGGAATGGCAGCACATTATTTCACAAGAGTCGGAACCTGACGAGGTAGCAACTTTGGACGCCGGGGTCTGCAGCAACCTCGACGTTCTAACCCATTCCGAACGGCACAAATCGGGACTATGGACAGGATAGTCAATTTCAGAGACGTTATTATTCACACTCCATTGTCTAACAGATGCTGCTTCATGACAGGGTGCGCTGCAATGGTGACGCAGATAATCATCTTCTCCGAATTATTCCTTTACTGAATGCAATACAAAATGCTGTGAAATGTTTACATATCTTTCGGCGTTTTGCGTTTTCTTAAGCACAGTGTGGAAATGACACCCTACCTACGCATAAACGCACCCATTCCGTAACACCACCTCATTCGTACTCAACTGTTAGGACCATACATGATGGCTGATACGTTCTGCATGCATTCGATAAACACAGCCTCGAAGCTGACACAGGGAATAGGGTGATCCATCAAATCACTCTCCTGTCTTGTGACGTCGTCCGTTACACCACATGAAGCGCTGCTTAGCACTGACACAGAAATGTGTGGCTGCTTGACCATTGCATCCCATTATTTGTGACTCGCTAATTACAGTCATTGTGCTCCCTGAACTGTCGATAGCACTCAGGAATTAGCGAGCAAATTCCTTCATTGGATTCAAGGGATTTTTTACAATCACCCTCCGCAGTGACTCTACAGTCCCTGTCCGTCAGTACACGATGATAGGTGGGGAGGCGTTGGCGCCAGTCGCTTTCCACGTGCGATTCACCCAGATCGATTGTTTCCCTCAGGCGTTGCTTATCTTTGCCTCGTTTGCCGGTGGTGGTGCTGGTGGGCTGGCGGGCAGACTGGGTCTTGGCTTCAGAATGGCCGGTACGTGTCGCTGCTCAGAGGGTGAAACTTGTGTCTGTGTGGAGTTAGCTGGATTTGACCGTTGTATGTGGCTCGGAGTTCGGAAGCGGGCCTGTTATTGCAAGGTCTTGAGGCGTGACTGGGCCATGGTCTTCTACACAGGACGCTGAGCAATGTGTTATTCATTTGGCTAGTGGAGTTGAATTATGTCCCACGCAACTGTGTATTGAAGAAGTAGACATTCAAGCTTTCTAGTTTCCCACTCAGGCCTACCCGTGTTATCACTAGTTTGTATCTTTTCTTATGAGTGTCAATATTGTATTGGAACTGCGACGTACTGGTGTAATAATATTATACGTTGTCTTATCGTTGCCCTTTTAAAACTAGTCTGTTTGTGCTGGGGTAGTTTGACATATTTTGAAATTTGAGGTCTACAGTTAAATCTTTTAACCATTTTTAATTTGCCTTTGTCTTGATGTGATCTATTTTATCTTACTATATTCTTGGGCTGTTAACATTGTTTCTTTTGGCTGTGGATGCGTGTTTGTGCTTTTCTGTTGCAGCACTGCAGCGGGCACCTAGTCCATGTCTAAATCGATGTCCGGAGTACGACCCTTTTTGGCCGACCAGAACCAGAGGGAACGGGAGGTTCTTTTGGCCGCGGGGAAAATGGCAACCGATACGGCGGCCACTGATTTCTTCGGGTTGCAATAAGTTTCCTCTGCATTGGGACGCCAAGGCGTCTGTTCCGTTTGCTATACTGATTATATATTTACCTTCAAAACCATAAAGGAAGGAGACTAATGTCCCGAATCATACCTTACGTGCAGCGTGAGTTGAACTTACGTACATGTTAAAAAGAAATACTTGATGGGTAGTGGAAATTGGAAATAATGTGAATTGTCCTACTGCGCTTCCCGAGGTGACCTATTTAAAAGAAACTTATTTCACCTTTATTATTCAAGTGCCCTTTGTTAAATGAAACTGATTTTACCTTTTATTATTGAAGTGCTTACAGTTAGTATAGAAGTTATAAGAAGTTCTTGTTTGCAAGTAATTCAATCAGAAAGGTTTTGTGTAATGTATTTTTCTGACTTGTGTATCCCGTTCAAAAGAAACTTATTTCACCTTTATTTTTCAAGTACCCTTGTTAAATGAAAGTGATTTTACCTTTTATTATTGAAGTGCTTACAGTTAGTATAAAAGTTATAAGTTTGTTTCCACCTAATTCAATTACAAAGGCATTGTGTAATGAATTTTTATGACTTCTGAATAAGAGACACTTGTAGAAAATTTTTGGTAAATACTGTGCCCTTTGGGTTAAACTGTTGATCAGTAATAAATTAGTTGTATCTTGCAAGTCCTCTGTACTTGTTATTATTTCACTTGTCACCGGTTTGCACGTAACCACCACGTTGCACATGAGATCTGTCTGGTTTTGGGTTTAGTGTGATAGTCCCGTCATGTTTGCACTTCACTGTCATATCCCAACAGTCTACTTGGGGCAGCTTCATATGATTTGGAGTGTCCCTGACGGATCGGTTACTCCATATTCGAAGTCACTGACTTCTCCTGACATATCCATTCTGCAGTTATTGCTTCTCTATTGATAGCACAAAAACCCCTGCTTCCTTTTATACTAGCGGATCCATTTCAGGTGACATCTAGTGATCAATTCCATATAACATCATGGTGTCTGGATACTTTTGATCAGATAGTGTACATCTTGGTAAATGACCAGTATTACAAATCCAATATTTAAGAGCTCATATGGAGCTCTGGTACCAGTAGTTCTCTCCTCGCCACAGCGTAAGATGGTATGAGCAGTATACGTATAGATGCAGGTGTACTGGCAGAAGAAATATGTGAAAAACATTGTGTGTGAATTTTATTTATTTTGAAATCACGATCAGCTTAGTCATGATGGAACACAGCCAGGCTCAAATATATGAGCCAAAATACAGACAATATGCAGTAACGACTTGCCTGGCTGGCATCACAGCACGTATCGCTTTCTTTGAAAGAAGCTATTCGACGTGGAGACAATCAAGTTCGGTAAAAATATGAATGTAATGACCACTCGATTTCTAGGTCATGTAAGGAGTATTTGGAATGTTTAAGCTTAACGTTGTCAGTGTGCCGATCGTACACGGGTAGCGATGACAGATTTGGCGGTGCCTTGAACAAAGATGGTGATTGAATATCATCAACATAAGTTCCATGACCTGTCGTTGCGACTGATCTTGGAAGCAGGTGTGAAGAAAAATAGAGAAACGTTCATAGAATTTGTTGACCAGGAAAAATCGTTCGACAATGTAAAATGGTCAAGATGTATGAAATTCTGAGACAAAATAGGGGTAAGCTATAGGGAAAAACGGATAATATACAATATGTATAAAGCCCAAGAGGGAACAATAAAACTAGAAGACGAAGAACAATGTGCTCGGATTAAAAAGGGGAGAAGACAGGGATGTAGCCTTTCGCCCTTGCTGTTCTTTGTATACGTCGAAGAACCATCGACGGAAATAAAAGAAAGGTTCAAGGCAGGCATTAAAGTTCAGTGTGAAAGAATATCAATGAGAAAAGTCGCTGATGACATTGAAATGTAGAGTGAACGCGAAGAATATTTACAGGACCTGTTGAATGTAATGAACAGTTTACCTGGAAAATACCGTAAGAAGAAGGGATATCTGTTAAAACATCACGAAATAAAGTAGTGGGAACTGTATAGGGTAATAACTGCAGAGGAAGACAGTGATTGAAATACATCCAGCAAGCAATTGAGGACGTAGGTTGCAACTGCTACTCTCAGATGAAAATGCTGGCACAAGAGAAGAATTCTTGATTGGGTACATCAAATAAGCCGGAAGACTGATAACAGAAAAGAAATGTTACCAGGAGTTCACCCGCTGAGAATCGTACATAAACTGGCCGTGAAAGAGCGCAGTCTAGACAATTCAGGTCATGGTGGATGCGCCACTGCCGCAGAGGTTGCTTTGGACTGTGGTCGGTTGTTTTATTACTGATGGTGAAGGCGCTCCTTATGAGAGGGTCCATCACTCTGAGAAAAGTAATATTTTCAGGTATATAGGTGGAAAAATCAGCTATAGGGACTGACTGGTAATGTGCATTCTGTACAAGAACCAAGATGGAGCAGTGAGATTGGAAGAGCAAGAGACGGGTGCACTGATTAAAAAAGGGCGCACAGCAAGTATTAAGGCTTTCTTCTACATCTACGTCTACACTCGGCAAGCCACCTTGTGGTGTGCGGTGTGTGGCGGAGGGCACTTTGAGCACTATTGCCACCTACCCCTTTTCCTGTTACAGTCGCAAATAGTTCTTGGGAAGAACGGCTGCCGCTAAGTCTTGGTGTGGGCTCGAATCTCTCTAATTTTCATGGTCCCTACATACCGTGTAATCTGTACGTCGAAGAAGCAATGATGAAAATTAAAGAAATGCTCCGAAATGAGACCAAAATTAAAGAAGAAACGTCTCCAGTGACAAGATTCGCTGATAACGTTGCCATCATCAGTGACAGGAAAAATTATGTGGGATATATAACGACCGGTTACGAGCACGCAAGATGGATTGGAAGTAGCCCAAAACGACGGAAGCAATGATGGGTAACAAAATTTTACCGATAAATTTAACTTTAAAATTAGGACCACCGCCAAGTGTTCCAACGACTTCCATACAAAGCAATGTCTCGGGCTTCACGGGAACTTCAGATGACACGTGCAAATTTTCAGAAGGTTCTCAAAAAGCCAGTCCATAAAGCCTGATAGGAAGCAACCGCGATTGGATTTGTATGTGAAATGCTTAAACGAAGTATAGTAATTCCGCTACCTTGGAATCAAAATAACGCAGGAAGGAAGAAGTACTCTAGGTTTTGAGCCCGTTTAAAATTTGTAAACCTTCGTTTACTTAGCTTTCTTTCTTTCGGGCCTGTCTAATTTTTGACAACATTTGGCACGTTTTTGGCGTTTCATTATTGTCCAGTCGAAAATTGCGTCACTTCACGAGACGACACAATCTGTGCTTTGTCACGCAGAGTGTACTCCATTTCTGTGGTACAAAGGCTATTTAGTTTCGTTTGCAAGAAGGCAGCCTCATCCGTCAGTGGAATAAAACCATGACATGGCAATTTCTGGACAATCGCAGCATTATGACGCGTCATACTGGAGTCGGCGCATGTCTGAAGAACGAGCTGAGAATGTCCGCCAAGTGTTCCAACGACTTCCATACAAAGCAATGTCTCGGGCTTCACGGGAACTTCAGATGACACGTGCAAATTTTCAGAAGGTTCTCAAAAAGCCAGTTCATAAAGCCTGATAGGAAGCAACCGCGATTGGATTTGTATGTGCAATGCTTAAACGAATTGAACGGAATGCTGCTTCTTCTCAAGTGTATGGTTTCTCTGATAAGACCACATTTAATGTCTCAGGATCTGTGGAGAAACATAACAATCACATCTGTGGGTCACAGAACACACGCAGGTCAGGGGAAAGTTGCGTGATAGTCCGAAAGTGTCATTTTGGTCTCTACTTATATGCGAAAGGTAATTGGATTTTGCTTTTTGGAGAAGAGGTCACAGAAACGACGCATCTTGACACATTGTAGACGCTTGCTTTTCCCCAGGTTAAAGACCTGCATCCAATTTTTTGTTTTCAACAATTCGGTGCATTACCTCACTTTTGGTTGGATATTCGGAAAATTCGATGAATTGAACATATCCAGGACACTGGATTGGACGTGATGAATCTGTGAATTGGCTTCCACGTTCTCCTCACATCAGTCCATTGTTTTTCTTTATCTGTGATACGCGAAGAATAGAATGTTCACCACTGCAGTGCAGGACATTTAAGAACTCCGTACTCGGGTTACGGAACTCATCGGTACCATCCTTCCAGAAATGATGCAACGAACCTGGACGGAAATTCAGTGCAGACTAGACACTCTACGCGTTGCTCCAGGTGCTCACGTGGCAGTGTTTTGATTTGATGTAGATTTGGGTAAAAAAGAAACTTAGCTTGAGATACAACTTAGTTTTGAGAAGTAAATAAATGTATCCCATTTAATCCTGTGTTGGAAGTTAAATAAAAAAAAAACGAATTTCGGTGCACACTATCTGCATAACAAGAATGAACTAGAAAAAAGCACATTTCTCACCATCAAAAAGATGCAAGTGTCAAACAATGGCCTTATTTTGAAGATAGAATTTCTGAGTACGTACGTCTATAGTCCAGCACTGCATGGAAACGAAACATGGTTGTAGCAAATCTGTGTAAAGAGAGAACACAGGCGTTTCAAATGTTACAGGTGCTGAAAATAAAGTGAACTGATATGAAATGAGGAAGACATCCGTAGAATCGGCGAGGAAATGTTTGTACGGAAAACACTGAATAGAATAATGGACAGGATGACAGGCAATGCGTTAGGATATATGGAAATAACTACCGCAGTACTAGAGGGCTTCGTAAGAAGCAAAAATTGTAGGAGAACACAGAGTTCGAGATATCTCCAGCTTATAATGTAGATATGAAATGCAAGTGCTTCTGTGATTTAAAGAGATTGTGAAGGAAGAGGAAATCTTGGCGAAGGGCATTAAGTTAAAGAAAATACTGGTGACCCGGAAGAAAAATTATAAATGGTGATGTTTCGCCTACACTACGAGCTGTTTCACTCACTGCCAACAGGCGTGAGGCTGTTTTGGGCTACGTGATATTTAGTTCTCATGTACAGCTCATTGCGATCTGAGAGCCACTTAAAATGAAAACAAGTGTCAGTCATGTAGGCAGCGTAATTCAACGACATTATCGACTAGAAACACCTCTATCAAATGCTTCTCATCAAAAGTATTCCCTGGCATGATGTCTGGGCATATGCGTGTACTCCGCGTATCACATATGCTAGCGAACTATACTGAGGATTACTTATTATCACCTACGTCCCAATACTATTCACCCTTGCATGACTCTAAAGCCTTACCCGCATGAACCATGGACCTAGCCGTTGGTGGGGAGGCTTGCGTGCCTCAGCGATACAGATGGCCGTACCGTAGGTGCAACCAAAACGGACGGGTATCTTTGAGAGGCCAGACAAATGAGTGGTTCCTGAAGAGGAACAGCAGCCTTTTCTGTAGTTGCAGGGGCAACAGTCTGGATGATTGACTGATCTGGCCTTGTAACACTAACCAAAACGGCCTTGCTGTGCTGGTACTGCGAACGGCTGAAAGCAAGGGGAAACTACAGCCGTAATTCTTCCCGAGGGCATGCAGCTTTACCGTGTGGTTAAATGATGATGGCGTCCTCTTGGGTAAAATATTCCGGAGGTAAAATAGTCTCCCATTCGGATCTCCGGGCGGGGACTACTCAAGAGGACGTCGTAATCAGGAAAAAGAAAACTGGCGTTCTGCGGGTCGGAGCGTGGAATGTCAGATCCCTTAACTGGGTAGGTAGATTAGAAAATTTAAAAAGGGAAATGGATAGGTTAAAGTTAGATATAGTGGGAATTAGTGAAGTTCGGTGGCAGGAGGAACAAGACTTTTAGTCAGGTGAATACAGGGTTATAAATACATAATCAAATAGAGGAAATGCAGGAGTAGGTTTAATAATGAATAAAAATAGGGGTGCGGGTAAGCTACTACAAACAGCATAGTGAAAGTATTATTCTGTCCAATATAGACACGAAGCCCACGCCTACTACAGTAGTACAAGTTTATATGCCAACTAGCTCTGCAGATGATGAAAAAATTGATGAAATGTATGATGAGATAAAAGAAATTATTCAGGTAGTGAAGGGAGACGAAAATTTAACATTCATGGGAGACTGGAATTCGAGAGTAGGAAAAGGGAGAGAAGGAAACATAGTAGGTGCATATGGATTGGGGGTAAGAAATGAAAGAGGAAGCCGTCTGGTAGAATTTTGCACAGAGCATGACTTAATCATAGCTAACACTTGGTTCAAGAATCATAAAAGAACGTTGTATACATGGAAGAATCCTGGAGATACCAGAAGGTATCAGATAGATTATATAATGGTAAGACAGAGA
Source organism: Schistocerca nitens (assembly GCF_023898315.1). Lineage (NCBI taxonomy): Eukaryota > Metazoa > Arthropoda > Insecta > Orthoptera > Acrididae > Schistocerca > Schistocerca nitens. Next base: position 255,049,196 of record NC_064622.1, read on the forward strand.
TTTAGGAACCAGGTTTCAAATTGTAAGACATTTCTTGGGGCAAATGTGGACTCTGACCACAATCCATTGGTTATGAACTGTAGATTAAAACAGAAGCAACTGCAAAAAGGTGGGAATTTAAGGAGATGGGAGCTGGATAAAATGACTAAACCAGAGGTTGTACAGAGTTTCAGGGAGAGCCTAAGGGAACTACTGACAGGAAAGGGGGAAAGAAATGCAGTAGAAAAAGAATGGGTAGCTCTGAGGGATGAAGTAGTGAGGGCAGCAGAGGATCATGTAGATAAAACGACGAGGGCTAGTAGAAATCATTCGGTAACAGAAGAAATATTGAACTTAATAGATGAAAGGAGAAAATATAAAAATGCAGTAAATGAAGCAGGCAAAAAGGAATACAAACGTCTCAAAAATGAGATCGACAAGAAGTGCAAAATGGCTCAGCAGGGATGGCTAGAGGACAAATGTAAGGATGTAGAGGCTTATCTCACTAGGGGTAAGATAGATACTACGTGCAGGAAAAATAAAGAGACCTTTGGAGAAACGAGAACCACTTGTATGAATATCAAGTGTCAGATGGAAACCCAGTTCTTAACAAAGAAGGTAAAGAAGAAAGGTGGAAGGAGTATATAGAGGGTCTATACGTGGGCGATGTACTTGAGGACAATACTATGGAAATGGAAGAGGAGGTAGTTGAGGATGAAATGGGAGATACGATACTGCCTGAAGAGTTTGACAGAGCACTGAAAGACCTGAGTTGAAACAAGGCCCCGGGAGTAGAATACATTCCATTAGAACTACTGACGACCTTGGGAGAGCCAGTCCTGACAAAGCTCTACCATTTGGTGAGCAAGATGTATGAGACAGGCGAAATACCCTCAGACTTCAGAAAAATATAATAATTCCAATCCCAAAGAAATCAGGTGTTGACAGATGTGAAAATTACCGAACTATCAGTTTAATAAGTCACAGCTGCAAAATACTAACGCGAATTCTTTACAGACGAATGGAAAAACTAACAGAAGCCGACCTCGGGGAAGATCAGTTTGGATTCCGTAGAAATATTGGAACACGTGAGGCAATACTGACCTTACGACTTACCTTAGAAGAGAGATTAAGCAAAGGCAAACCTACGTTTCTAGCAAAATACTAACGCGAATTCTTTACAGACGAATGGAAAAACTAACAGAAGCCGACCTCGGGGAAGATAAGTTTGGATTCCGTAGAAATATTGGAACACGTGAGGCAATACTGACCTTACGACTTACCTTAGAAGAGAGATTAAGCAAAGGCAAACCTACGTTTCTAGCATTTGTAGACTTAGAGAAAGCTTTTGCCAATTTTGACTGGAATACTCTCTTTCAGATTCTAAAGGTGGCAGGGGTAAAATACAGTGAGCGAAAGGCTATTTACAATTTGTACAGAAACCAGATGGCAGTTATAAGATTCGTGGGACATGAAGGGGAAGCAGTGGTTGGGAAGGGAGTGATACAGGATTGTAACCTCTCCCCGATGTTATTCAATCTGTATATTGAGGAAGCAGTAAAGGAAACAAAACACAAATTCGGAGTAGGTATTAAAATCCATGGAGAAGAACAAAAACTTTTGGTTCGCCGATGACATTGTAATTCTGTCAGAGACAGCAAAGGACTTGGAAGAGCAGTTGAACGGAATGGACTGTGCCTTGAAAGGAGGATATAAGATGAACATCAACAAAAGCAAAACGAGGATAATGGAATGCAGTCAAATTAAGTCGGGTGATGCTGAGGAAATTAGATTAGGAAATGAGACACTGAAAGTAGTAAAGGAGTTTTGCTATTTGGGGAGCAAAACAACTGATGATGGTCGAAGTAGAGAGGATATAAAATGTAGACTGGCAATTTTCATGGAAATCGTTTCTGAAGGAGAGAAATTTGTTAACATCGAGTATAGATTTAAGTGTCAGGAAGTCGTTTCTGAACGTATTTGGATGGAGTGTAGCCATGTATGGAAGTGAAACGTAGACGATAAATAGTTTGGACAAGAAGAGAATAGAAGCTTTCGAAATGTGGTGCTACAGAAGAATGCTGAAGATAGGATTGGTAGATCACATAACTAATGAGGAGGTATTGAAAAGAATTGGGGAGAAGAGGAGTTTGTGGCACAACTTGACAAGAAGAAGGGACCGGTAGTAGGACATGTTCTGAGGCATCAAGGGATCACAAATTTAGAAATGGAGGGCAGCGTGGAGGGTAAAAATCGTAGAGGGAGACCAAGAGATGAATACACTAAGCAGATTCAGAAGGATGTAGGTTGCAGTAAGTACTGGGAGATGAAGAAGCTCGCACAGGACAGAGTAGCATGGAGAGCTGCATCAAACCAGTCTCAGGACTGAAGACCACAACAACAACTACTTGACTCTAAATCTGTATCTCCAACAGAAGAAGCGCAGTGCTTTTTTAAAATCAGTCGAAACAAATTGCTACTAAGACGGAACGGCGAAATGTATCTCCACACAGCCGGACGTTGTGGCCCAGCGGTTCTAGGCGCTTTAGTCCGGAACCATGCGGCTGCTACGGTCGCAGGTTCGAATCCTGCCTCATGCATGGATGTGTGTGATGTCCTTAGGTTAAGTTAGGTTTAAGTAGTTCTAATTTTAATGGATTGATGACCTCAGATGTTAAGTCCCATACTGCTTATCTCTATATTCGGTAATCAGGAGATGGTTCATTGCAATTAGCGGATCCTGTAACTCTTCTTCTCTTTCACTGAGGATAGCGATGTTATCAGTGAACTTATCACTGTATCCTTTCACCGTGAATTTTAATGCAGACCTTTCTCTTTTATTGCCGTCATTGCTCCTTCGATATGTGGACTGAACAGTAAGGACGAGAAACTACATCCCTGTCTTACACCCTGTTTATTCCGAGCACATCTTTCGTGTCCTTTCATTCTTATAATTCCCTCTTGGATCTTATATGGTGTCTATAAACGGATATTCCATATAGCGTACCCCTACTTCACTCTGAATTTCGACTATCTTGCACCCCTTGACATTGTCGAACGTTCTTACCAAGTCGACAGCTCCTATGAACCCGTATTGATTTTTCTTTAGATTCTATTATCAGCCGCGAAGATAAGATTTTTCCTCATGGTGCCTTTACCTCACCAAAGCAAAACCGATCCACGATTTTCTTTTCTATTATCCTGTGTATTATTCATGTAAGCAACTTGGATGCATGAGCTGTTAAGCTGATTGTACCATAATTCTCGCACTTAACTACTCTTACAATCTTCGGAATTGTGTGAATTATGTTTTCCGCATGTCAGATGGTATATAGCCAAACTCAAACATTCTGCACACAAACGTAAACTGTCATTTTGCGGCCACTTCCTCCAGAGATCTTAGAAATTCTGTCCCACCTGTCTTATTTGATTTTAAGTCCTCCAGACATCTTCTAATTACTGGTTTTTATACTAATGCTACCTCTTCCCTGTCAACTCTTGTTGCTTTTTCTATGGTGTACTCCTCCTCGTAGAGGCCCTCAACGTACTCGTTCTATCAACTCGCTCTCTTTTCTGCATTTAAAAATGGAATTTCCATTGCACTAGAAATTTTACTGCCCTTGCTTTTAGTTGCACCGAAGGTTTCTTTCACATCTGTATGCTGAGTCCGTTCTTGCGACAGTAATTTCTTTTTCGGTTTCTTCACATTTTTCATGCAGCTGTTTCTCCTTAACTTCCGTGCACTTCCTCTTTATTTCACTCATAAGTGATTTGTGTTTCTGTATTCCCAAATTTCCCCGAACATTCTTATACTTCCTTCTTTCATCGATCAAGTGAAGTATTTATTTTGTTACCCATGGTTTCTTCACAGTTACGCACCTATGTTTTCTCTTCAGCTTCTGTGATTGCCTTGTTTAGAGATGTCAGTTCCTCTTCAACTGATCTGCCTACTCAGCTATTCCTAGCAGCAGTACCTACAGCTGCAGAAAACCTGAAGCATACATATTCATTCTTTAATACTTTCGTATCCCACCTCTACATGCACTGGTCCTTTCAGACTAGTCTCTTAAACCTAAAACTACTCTTCATCACTACTACATTGTGTTCTGGATTTACATAATCTCTTTGGTACACCTTACAATTTAATATCTGATTTCGGAATCTCTGCCTGGCCACGATGAAACGTAACTGAAATCTTCCCGTACCCTCCGGCCTTTTCCAAGTACACCTCTTCCTCTTGTGATTCTTGAACAATGCATTCGCTATTACTAGCTGGAATTCATTACAGGACTCAATTAGTCTTCTTCTGTCTTCCTTGCTGCTACCAAGCCCATATTCTCTCATGACCCGTTCCTCAACTCTGTCCCCTACAGCCGGATTTCAGTCCCCCATGGCTAATGTTTTTTTTTTTTTATCTAAGTTTACGTATTGGATCACCCTTTCAATATTCTTATATACTTTATCTTTTCAGCCTCGGCGTGCGACGTCGCTATGTATACCTGATCTGTTGTTGTCGATGTTGGTTTGCTGTCGATTGTGATGAGAACAACCCCATCACTGAACTGTTGGCAGTATCTCATTCACTGCCCTACCTTCGTATTCATAACGAATCCAACAACAGTTATATAATTTTCTGCTGCTGTTGATATACCCTATACTCATCCGACCAGAAATCCTTGTCTTCTTTCCATTTCACTGCACTGTCCCCCACAATGTCTAGACTGAGCCTTTGCTTTTCCCTTTTCAGATTTTCTATCTTTCTGGCGCGTTCAAACTTCTGACATTCCACGCTCCTGCTGGTAGATCGTTATCCTTTTGTTGGTTATTCAGTCATTTTCTCATGGTCATTTCCTCCTTGGCAGTCGTCTCCCAAGATCGTAATGGGGTGGTAGTCCGGAATATTTGGCCAACGCAGAGATTACCTGACACTTTTTCAATTACAGGCCACATGTCCTGTGGATACACACTATGTTTTATTTAATGCTGTGGTATCCGTGGCGTTCTGCATTCTCATGCCTCTGATCATTGCTGATACTTCCGCTTTGAGGAGCAGTTTCCCACCCAAAGGCCAAGAATTTGCCCTGAAAGTCTGTCCGCTCCTCCACCGCTTTGAGAAGGCCGATGGCTGAATGAGGGAAAATTCTTATGGAGAAAACCTTGGAACACCAATGATAATGATTTTTATTCCAAATTTAAACTTGAATTTGGACCGAGGATGTTTTGGTTACTAATCATAGACGCTATACCTATATCACAGGAGCAACCAGGAATATTACGTCTCGTTAAAGTTGCGTCATCATAGTCCCGGGGTGTTGAGTGAGCAGTTTCCTCCTATAAAAACATTCTGTCTAACTAGCGACATTTTACGATTTCAGAGAATTTAGAGGAGTACCTGGATCTTGTATGCTGCTCAAAAGGAAATTAAGATGGATACCTCAGTGGTTTCAATGATGACGTACATTTTAGTGATGAGATTTGACGGAAAACGTTTCGTTTATTAGAGCAGGACAGAAGTTCAAAATAAAATAAGTAACGTAAATTGTACCATCTTAATGAGCATGTGGTGTTTCTGGTACGTGTAAGTGTATATTAAGAAGGTATTGCAAGCTATGGTGTAATTTGGGAGTTGAATTCCGTGGAAGTGATTGTTTTATCTTAAATATTTAATAAAATATTTTCATGGTATTATATTTTGTGTTACATATTGTACCCAGTTTCCTTAATTAATACGCATGTATTTTCCATGTTGATATTACATAAATATCCATGCTGCACTGACGAACCAAAAAAAAATCTACACAAAATATAAGCACTTTCACAAAAGCTTTCGTAAAATTTAAACATCAGTGTGAACAAAGCCCTCTTACTGAGATAACCTTTCCGTGCTAGTGTCAGTCTGGATGTTTCATCCTCGTCAAATCTGATATCTAAAGTTGTTTTGTGGCCCAAATAACAAAAGGAAACTACTTCTCACAGTGCCTCGTTTCATAATCTGATTCTGCCGACGTAACCTGACTGAATTAGACCACATTCCATCACCGTTGTTTAATTTTGGTTAATGATCGCCTTCCAACCTTTCCTCTAGATGTTATCCACTCAGTTCTAATGATCTTGCAAGTCCTTTCCCATCCCTGCGTTACAATATCATCGGAAAACCATACAATTACTAATTTTTATCCTAATTTACATTCTTTTCCCAATTCACCCTGTTTCGTCACTGTTTGCACCATGTGTAGATTGAATACCACAAATGGTATGCTTCAGCACTATCTCACTCCTTTCTTAACTGCTATGTCTCTTTCATATTTTCAAGCTGTTTGGGTATTTCACTGTTCCTATGATTCTTCTAGCGACATAAATCTACGTTTGTCTTTTTAATATCTATCTTCTGGACCTAAATGTCATTGCTGAACCATGTAATCCAACATTTTGCCAGAACCTAAACTGACCTTCAGCCAGACCCTGCTACCAGTCCTTTTATCCTCCTGTAAATATTACATCGGTGTTTTGTAATCATTTGTTATTACATTGTTGATTGTTAAATATTAACATTTGTAGACTCTTCCCAACTGTGGTATTTGGTTTATTAAAATCTCCTTGATTGTTAAGGAGAATTCATATATTTTATTTACACCACATACCCGATTCAGTGTTAATTCTTCCAACATGCTCGGTAAATGCGATGGATTGTCGTGCATAGCATGTGCCTTGTTTCGGCTTAGGTCTTTCAGTGATATGTCCAATTTCGCTCGCAGTATGACATCCATTGAGTCTTCATCCACCTCTACCTTTTCTAAAATACTGACTTCAAATATGTGTCCTTTATATAGCCCGTATATACGTTCTTTCGACTTTTCAGCTAAAAATTTTGTGTGTAGTACCAACTTTCCATTTGAGCTCTTTATCTTTATTCATCTGCTTCTGTTTTTTCCAAATGTCATCCATCTCCTTAGGCTTTGCAGTTATCCTCTAGCTATCAAACAGTTTCATTAGCTGTAGAAAAGTGGAACACCCGTTTGTAGATGTTCATAGCTTCTTTCTATTTTCAACAACAATTCACAGTTTGTTTGACTGATAATCCTGAGTTTGTCCATCTCGTTTCTAAGGGTCTTATTTTGAGACCGATAGTCAGGTAGAAATTTATGGAAAACATAGTAAAAGAAGGAATTGCACTGTATAACGAAAGACCTTAGGAAATAATTACCATTTAATTAGAGCCATAGGGAGACAGCACTGTATGAGAAGATAGATACTGAAATTTATTATCTAGCAAATAATCCACGACCTTGGGTTTAAGTGCTTCTCTGAGATGAAGAGGTTGGCACATAGGAGGAAGTTGTGATGGGTGACTCTAAACGGCGATAGCTTCTTTGAATATTTCATTAATCGTAGCTGACTTACACTCTCAGGAGTGAGAGCCATTGCGTAGATGCTTCTCCAGAAGCGATGTGCTATGATACCGATGACCAATAATTGGAAAGGTCATCTGGAAACGTGCAAGGCTTCCTCCATTGCCAGTATCACAACTGACACATGGCGAGGTTTAATTCAAGGGCAAGTTCGGCGAACTTTTAAATTACGAAAACTTTTATGACCCTCATTCGGTTTCTTGGATTTCGCGTTATCCTGACCACAAAGTAATGAATTCTCGTGTACCAGGTATAAATATCTTCAAAATGACACCTGTTTTTTTTCATTCCAAGAATAGTACCTCCTAGAAATACTAGTGACATTATACGGAGACAGATTCTTGGAGACTGTTGTCGCATTCTGCGTGATAGCTGTGTGAATTGTCGTTTAAATGACTATGTCAAATTACATAATAAGTAACGGGAAACAGGTTTCTCAATTCTTACCGCTGCGCATACAGGAAATTTCGTATGCTATATTGAACTCGGGCGAACATCCTCTGAAAATCTGATACATAATAATGCAGCGTTAGCACATGTACATTTCCACGAGTCACAGTCATATGACATAGCTAGAAATGCGTAGGGAAATCGACTGTAAGGGACAGAAGAGGTGTTGGGAAATCACACTGTCAAATCGCGGCACCTAATTCACCAAGTTTCGTAGTATATGTCTACCAGTTACTTATATTTCCCTCGATGGCATCCAAGGTTTGTTCAGTATCATTGACGAAGGGGGAACCTCTGAGGGAAAGTGTATCACACGATCTCATTACGCCGAATCTCTCTGACACAGTTCGTAAGTGACGGGCCGATGCGTTGTCTTGCTGAAGTTTTTAGGTTGCTGACGGCTGGCAGACAATTGGACGTAATGGAACAGTAGGTCTCCGTATCGTCCGCGTTCACATCTGTAGGCAACCCACATTTTCACTGAAATGAGACCACATGTACACAGAGTCGATATTGTACCAACGCCCTTCGTAACCTGGTAAACGAACCGAAGTTGTTCGTAAATGTATGAAACACCAAATCAGTTGTGTAAATTGTGTCGCCAGCTTTGTGGCTGATTATAATGCCTATATGTCGTCCAGGATGGATTATGATGTACCGAAAGCGACTTTGTCGGATCTAAATTATCTGTTTCAGTCTCTTTTATTTTATTTTACACCATATGTGTTTCGAGGGCTCACACCCCCTTACCTTTTGGCAGAGCAATCGATTAGTGCCATTCAGCGATACAGATCTTGATTAGTATCGTCCCTAAGGGTTTCTTCCGCAAAATCTACGAAGTGTTGGTTAGAACGTACAAATGAATACATTGTAGGAGACGAATTATAATGTAATCTAATGTAATAGCGTGAAGATAATCGTGTCAGCCCAGAAGTGTTTCAAGGGCTTACACCCCCTTGCCTTTGGGCAGAGCAATCGATTAGGGCCATTCAGCGATACGGATCTTTATTAGTAGCACCCCTAAGGGATTTTTTCCGCAACATCTTCGAAGTGTTGGTTGTAACGTACAAATGACTACATAGTGACGGACGAATTCTAACTTAATGCACTTAATTGCGTGAAGATAATGGTGTCAGCCAAGAAAATTGTGGTGAAAGGAAATAGAATAGTGTCTCACAATATTCTTCTTTCTTTTTAAACCAGACCAGAGAAAACGGAGCAGTTTTTCAGTCACTGGTTATCTGACTAGTTGCACGCATCCTCTATTGCAACAAATTCTGCATCTTAGAGTAGCAGGTGCACCCAAGTCCTTGTACTTGTTGAATGTATTCCAATCTCTCTCATCGTCTACAGTTTTCACACTCTGCAACTCACCCACGCACCACGGAAGTTGTATCCTGTGTCTTAGCACATGTCCTATCATCCAGCTCCTTCTTGCAAACAGTGTGTTGCGCATGTCCTTTTCTTCACTAGTTCCGAGAACCGCTACATTCTTTGTCTTACCGATCGACTCAAATTTTAAAATCCTTCTATAGCACCTAATATCAAACGTCTTGGTTCTCTCCTTTTCTGATTTTTCCACCGTTCACGAATCAGGTGGTTCGTTACCATACAATGCGGTGCTCCACACTTGTATTTTCAGTAATTTCTTCTTCAAATTCCGGACTGAACATATGGAACGAAATACTGCACCTCTAGCATACCTTAATCGGAGCACTTCGCTATCGGTTTTCCATTCTTATTTTTCCACTTAGTTCTTGTGCATTTTGCATATTACCCGTCTTTGCGTAGAGGTTACGCCTACTTGACTCAGAATTTCAAATGTCCTGCATCACTTGACATTACAGAAAGCTATTTCTAGGTCGAGAACTCATATAAAGTGCCTTGTTCTTTAATATTAAGCATTGCTTCCATTATCAATCGCAAGGCAAAATCATTTTTATCAAAAGGAACAGAAAGTACAAATTCTTGTCTATGCATAGTAGATTTATTTTTGTTCGTTCGCGGAAACATAATTTATCATTTCTTTGATATTTGCGACTGATGTAGCGACGACAGTAACAATCGCTGGTGTTCAACCAGAGTCGTAAATATTCACACCGGTGTACAGAAAGAAAACTTTATCATTAAATTAGAACATGGTTTCGTAACGGGATGTCGGGAGTGTCATATGAAAAGATTAAATTTAATCACAAAATAGTTGTTATAAATAATACTTTAAGCACCTTTTTCGACAAGGTTTATGTACTGTACAATTCTGCCACGATCTCGCCTTGTCTTGAGATCAGTGCACGGATGCACGCGCCTGTGTTACATTTTCTGATTAGTAAACATCCCACGATTTCGACCCAGTGGGTTGAAGGACATAATACATTGCCAGAACACATGGGTGCGATATGTAATGAAGGGTCATATACTTTAATATTAAATTAGTGTTACTGTTGACACACACACACACACACACAGACACACACACACACACACACACACACACAACGTTTATATGTCATGTGTATCAATGGTCAATGGTATTTTCGTGTCTATCAGAAGTATGTAAAAATATTTACGTAAACATGTCTACATAATTCATCAAAAATAAATAAGCTTCATCAGCAACACATAAGCCGTTTATAACAACTGTCACAGTATTATTACCAAGTCTAAAATATCTGTCAAGAATATTGACAATAATGATGTAATCTACAATATTTCCACATCTAAAATGGCTGTATTATTTACCAAAACACAGGTGACAATATAGATCGGATTTACAGGATAAGGTAGGCTTGACAATGAACAAATCTCGATCTTGGTACCACACTTGGTACAAGGCACAACGAAGCCCCTTGTTAAATACTTCTACATCTAAATTGTGTACTTTATAGTTATATAAATCTACAAAACACATTCAGCCAAAATAATGTCCTAGGTAGAGAGGGGACTAGTAGTTCAAAGTTCCTCTTGGGCCTGTAATGGGTTATGTTATTGGTGATGGTAAACAAAGAGCACTACTGTAACCTTTGGTAATGTAAGTGTCTGTGGGTTGTGGAGCTGTAAACACTTACGAAGTTTAAAAACTTTGAGCGCTAATGTTTAACGTAATGTTTATAAGCGAGAAGATACTGTGTATTGATGTTAAATATCTGTAAACTAAAACGAGTGATGAAGCTTTAGAAACAAAAAAGAAATGTTGGGGATCAAGACAAGTATATAACTACTATCGCCAACATGGTCGCAGATCAATTCACAGACTTTTTGGTTAATGTCATAAAACATTTATTAATCATAAAAGTCCGCAGATCGGAGTGTCTGAGCATAATAAACAAACGTAAATATTGCTATGATCAACTCGAACAAGTACCCAAGAACATATCATTTAACACAAAACGCCATATCAGCAAAATCCCTGGCCCTGAATATAAATGCAGCCTTATCAGAACAGGAGAACACAGGAAAAATCAACACGCCTACAACTGATTAACTATACAAGTTGGAAGGAAGAATAATATAATAGGGTAGTTACGTATCAGTTTGAGATACAATTCACAAATAAAATATAAATGACAACTGACATGCAAATAGCTTGAAGTAATATTAATTCGACCACTCAACCAAGACAGCACAATACGGATAACTTAAGCAATACAGAATAAAACTAACGCTCATCTGGAACACAGACAAGACAGAAACGTCTAAGAAAGTCAAAGACTACGATAACCGATTAGGTATAAAAAGATCTCCCATTTAAAACCAATAATAATTCAAGAGCGAAAGCCTGTAGAGTCTAATTCATTTAAATCCTCAACAACTGAAATACATTTCAGCCGAACACACTTAGGCCTTCCTGCGGCCCTGCTGTTAGTAGTAATTATGAAAACGCTGAACTACAAGGACGGCTTAAAGGTGAACCACAACTAGAATACAAGCGACTACAGAAAAAACGTTTTGATCAAGCATCTTCTTGCGACCCAGTGCTGAAGAAGAATCACCACAGATAGTACCCACTTATGTACTCGTATTGTCGGCATGGCCCGTCCTGGAGCCAAGATACTAGCCACAATGTGCTCATCTGGAACAAGAACTAATGTCTGTGCATTTACAACAAGTTAAATGCTAGTTCAGACCAGGAGTCCATCAAGCAGCACCACTGCTGGCCATGTGAACTTGCAGTTCCATTCATGCTGCTCACAGTGATCTCTATTGCTTCATCATAGTCCTTCCTCAGTAGCTCTTCCCCGACTGATTCCACTGATAACAGCCACTACCATTTTGCAGACGCATCTGCCAGCAACCAACCCCTGCTCGTACTCCCAGGCACCCACTACCATACGTCACAACCCTGCTGTTTCCCCACCAATTGCCAGATTGCCAAACAAACCAGTCAACCGATGCTCCTCGCGTATGAAGCTGCTCGCTAATGTTGGCAACTCACTGAAAAGATTCTGCTCCCCATGCACCCACTCCAAGAGCAGGTGGTGCTGCTGCCCTCCTGTCATCTCCAGGAATGAGCTACTCATGGGCGTAAGACACTCACGATGGGGCACCTTCCACAGAGCAACACCACACGCCAAATCTCAAATGAATCTGCAGAAAAACGATTTGAATGTAAAATGGTGATGAATGGTAAAATCTGTTGCAACTTCATTTGGGCTCCTTGTTACTTAAAGTGTGACACAGAGAGCAAAGTATTACCATCAACAAGTTAATTCTGACATCAACAAGTTCAGTTTAACCTGTAAGTTAAATCAATAGTACCATTAAGCGGCCCCTATGTGTTTTGATGGCCGGCCGAAGTGGCCGATCGGTTCTAGGCGTACAGTCTGGCACCGCGCGACCGTTCCGGTCGCAGGTTCGAATCCTGCCTCGGGCATGGATGTGTGTGATGTCCTTAGGTTAGTTAGGTTTAAATAGTTCTAAGTTCTAGGGGACTGATGACCTCAGAGATGTTAAGTCTCATAGTGCTCAGAGCCATTTGAACCATTTGTGTTTTGATACAAGATCCAGACAATTTTTAATGGTGCAATGGTTCAGCCATTAACTTGTAAGTTAGATCTATAGTTCCAAGTACTATTGTAATCTCGAGGAACAAATCATTAGTTATCTTGATAAATAACGTAGACCGTTATTGGTTTATTTATAGTGGAACACAGCCTTGCTCGTATTCAAGTGATGCTTAACGTAAGTTAGATCAGTAGTGCCTATAAGCAACCAATGCGTTTTATTTACTGTAATAGAACAATTAAGTAACATCAGTAGTGCCATGTGCGTTCTGTACTGTTATAGAAGAAATCATTGGGTATTTTGATAAATAGTACATGCAATTTTTTTTTTTTTTTTTTTTTTTTTTTTCAAATGGCTCTGAGCACTATGGGACTTAACATCTGAGGTCATCAGTCCCCTATAACTTAGAACTTCTTAAACCTAACTAACCTAAGGACATCACACACATCCATGCCCGAGGCAGGATTTGAACTTGCGACCGTAGCGGCCGCGCGGTTCCGGACTGAAGCGCCTAGAGCCGCTCGGCCACAGTGGCCGACTTTTTTTTTGTGCAAAGATCGAATTTGAATTCATGATCGGAGATGTGTGTGGGACCTTGTCCATGATTGTCTTTAACATACAAGAAGTCAGCAGTGTTTACGAAGCTAGCATATAGTGCTTACTGCATTTCGAAGTTATCCTTGAGTGTTAAAAAATGTGTTATTTAACTGGTGGTACACGTTTCACAAGTTGCGAAAATGCTTTTTTAGCATCTTAAGTGTGGAAAAATTGGAAAGTGGGTCAACATGCTACTGATGGTATTAGTTAGTAGTTGATTATGGAGGTACACACTCCAGCCATTTTAGAGAGCCTTGGCGTCATAGTTTGAGTCAGTAAATGTTGAAACCACAATCAATGGCGTGGTTTTGTACAGCGGGTAGATCTTATCTCTAAAGAAATAAGGACAAGATAATTAGCCAATCCGTAACGACAGTAATATATCTAATGTAGAACATGGTGCACGATCTTCTAGCACCCTGGAATGGTGCTTGGTCATCATACGAAAGTTCGTTATTGTGTCACCAGTTACATAGTCTCCTGTAGGCCTTAGAGGAACAATCAATTATTACTGCCATGCCAGCTGAGTGTGTTATTTTAGGCAACAGCGTTTTTTTACAGTTACGGAAAAATAATCCAAATAGTTTACATTTGATTCAAGGCTCCACTGTGCCTTGCACGAAGTGTGGAACAAAGATCGAAGTTCGCTCATTGCCGAGTGCACTTTAACGTGTAAATCAAATCGACTGTGCCACGTGTATTTTTATAAATAACACAGAAGTTTCAGACGTGCGGCTCCGTAGCTGAGTGGCTTCTATGGTTGACTGTCATATGGGGGAGCCAGGTTTGATTCCCAGTACAGCCAGCGATTTTTCCGTGTGTGAGGATTGGTACGGGTCGCTCTCAACCTCCTGAGGTCAACTGAGGAGCTATTCGGTCGATTGGTAACGGCCCAAAGTTCACGAAACCCGACGACGACTGGGAGTCTGGTGTAATGACCACATGCCCGTCCGCACATGCAACTTGGCAGAGGACCACATTGAGGTCGGTTGAGCTGAATTGGCTTTCCTTTGTCTTTACCTTTCAGACGTGGAAATACTGTAAGTTAAACTACTATTGTCAATACCTTTATGTATTTTGGCAGATAGTTCAGTAGTAGAAATACCTTTGTGAAACTTAATACAAACATTATGTGTGTTTGTATGTTGCTGCTGAGGCTTACGTACTAATGATAATTAATACAGACATTTCATATTTGTTTGCACTGTATCTTACAACAGTATTATCAATACGTCCACTTGTAAATTATAAAGTCATTTGAGACGTGAAGAAGCACTAATACCACTGTTGTCAATATCGCTATGTCTCCTTGGTAAATAATTCAAAACATTTGGGTGCTTTTAAGCGTGGCGTCAGGTTTCAGAATTAAGATCATTTGGATACTTCTCAACATGGCAAAATAGCGACTTTTGGGTACACACTGATTCGACGTTTCGCTTACACTATTCGGACCAATCAGATACTTCTGACAAATTTCCGAATATCATGGCGTTGGCAGACTTTTGAACATAGCACTAATTTTTGCAATTAAGGTTGCTGAGATATTTTGATAATGGTGCCAGTTTACACAGTTTGTGTAGTTCACATACCTTTGAACAACGCGCCAAATACATTATTCAGGTCGTTCAGATACTTTTGAACATGACACCAATTTACAAATTTCACACTCTTAGTGTGGCCAAGATAGTGGCTCTCAGGCTACTTATTTATTTTCTTTTTCGTTTTAATGGTAAGTAAAATATTGGGCTATGATTTGGAGATGTGAATGTGTTGTGTGTGTGCGTGTGTGTGTGTGTGTGTGTGTGTGTGTGTGTGTGTGTGTGTGTGTATGTGTGTGTGAGAGAGAGACAGAGAGAGAGAGAGAGAGAGAGAGAGAGAGAGGGAGAGAGAGAAATAGAGAGAGAGACAGAGAGAGAGAGATATGAAGTTAACTGACGAAGCAGAATTTTTGCTGGTGTAACTATATTAGGTTGCTGCTGGCGACACATTGGCACCAGTGATGTCATGGGTACGTTAATGATCCACGTGTGTGACATCACAAGCGTTTAATGTCGACCAGTGTGTCCGCGTTAGTAGTTAGCCATACTACTCCTCAATGCTGAAAGATGCGAGAATCCGTCAGGAATGAAATGAGGTTCGGAATCTACGTTAAACGGTAGGTTCCTTTTTCCCAAATCAACTATTAGCACAAGCAAGTCACTAAAAGGCTGTTGAATCACACGACGTTATTTACGACAGTTAACGACCACATAACCTTTGATCCTTCACCCTTCGCTGCTAGTAGTGTAATGAATTATAGGTGTATAAAATTTAAGGCTTCCTTCAGTCATCGCAGCCTGGAGGATGTTAACTACAGAGAAATATAAACATTTATTGCCAAATTGAGGACGAAGTTTTGCACAAGGATACTGAAAACTATACGTGCTGTTAAGAAATGGCGAGCTTCTCAGCAGATTGTCGAGATACTCCTGCTAACGGAGACGAAGGTATGGGTATCTACTGGGAAGACAGGGAGGTATCAGAGTCAGGGTCTGAAAGAGATTTGGAAGATTTGGGATGAAACAAACCAGACGGCATAGATAATATTCAATCGGAATTTGTAAAATTACTGGGTAAATTGTAATAAGTTCGTGTGTAGAATTCATGAGACTACAGACATGTTAACGGACTTCAGATGATCAACCGAACAATCCCGAGAATCAAAAGGACAAGTAAATGCCTGAAGTATTGCGCTGTTTAACAATCACGCCTGCTAATTGTTGACAATAGGAAGACTGGAAAAGAAAATTGAGAGATATGAGGTGGCAATCAGTTTTGCTTTGGAGAAAGTTGTGACAGAGGCAGACATCATAGAATTTCTCTGCCTAGGAAACGCCTTCGCCGAACTAAATTGATGCATGACATTTGAAAAACAGCTATAAGCTGTCGGGTAAGACCGGTAATACAGAATAAAAACATTAACTAAGAGGGTGCAAGAAGAATTGAAGGCAAGGATGTAGTAATTGTCCTTGTACATAGAAGGGGCAAAGAAGGGAATAAAATGTTGAGAGCTGGAGTAAAATTTCAAGTTGAATAGATAGCAACGGTAAGGTTCGCTGATATTACTGCTGTCCTCAGAGAAGTGCGGAACAGTTACCGTATAAGACTTGCTGAGTACAATCAATCGTCTAATGACCACAAAATATGGACATACTGTACACAAAAGAAAGGTGAAACGGGTAAGGGCTATCCGAAATTACGTGTGCGATGTACTTTATGTGAAAACAGGGAACCACGTAGTAGAAAATGTGAAGCAAATCTGCTATGTAGGACCCAAAGTAACGAATCACAGATGAAACAAAAAGGATATAAGTAGCTGACTATGAGCACCACAAAGGACCTTTCTCTCTAAAAGAAGCCTGTTAGGATCAAACATAGGACTGATAGTTTCTAAGACTGTCCATCTGGAACTCAGTAAGTGTAACACGTCCTGTGAGCAAAACCGAAAAAAATTGACAATCAAAGCGTCTTAGATGTTGCGTAACAGAACTTAAATGAAGTGACAAGAAACGAGGAGTCCTCCGTAAAATTGTCGCGCAAAGTAAATACGTAGTACAAACTATGAGGTCGAACAAATAGGAAGATAGGTTATGTGTTAAGAGAGCATAGGTAAGAAAGAAAAGTTCCGCATTCTAGCCCTTACAGACCGCCGTGTCATCATACGCCAATGGCGTCTGCGATGCGGTATGAAGGGGCACACCTCTCTCCAGGACGTTGTAGGTTTTTTTGACCTTGTAACCGTTACTGATGAGTCAAGAATCTCCTCAGTTAGCCTCACCTTATGATTACATATACAGGGTGTTACAAAAAGGTACGGCCAAACTTTCAGGAAACATTCCTCACACACAAATAGAGAAAAGACGTTATGTGGACATGTGTCCGGAAACGCTTAATTTCCATGTTACAGCTCATTTTAGTTTCGTCAGTATGTACTGTACTTCCTCGATTCACCGCCAGTTGGCCCAATTGAAGGAAGGTAATGTTGACTTCGGTGCTTGTGTTGACATGCGACTCATTGCTCTACATTACTAGCATCAAGCACATCAGTACGTAGCATCAACAGGTTAGTGTTCATCACGAACTTGGTTTTGCAGTCAGTGCAATGTTTACAAATGCGGAGTTGGCAGATGCCCATTTGATGTATGGATTAGCACGGGGCAATAGCCGTGGCGCGGTACGTTTGTATCGAGACAGATTTCCAGAACGAAGGTGTCCCGACAGGAAGACGTTCGAAGCAATTGATCGGCGTCTTAGGGAGCACGGAACATTCCAGCCTATGACTCGCGACTGGGGAAGACCTAGAACGACGAGGACACCTGCAATTGACGAGGCAATTCTTCGTGAAGTTGACGATAACCCTAATGTCAGCGTCAGAGAAGTTGCTGCTGCACAAGGTAACGTTGACCACGTCACTTTATGGAGAGTGCTATGGGAGAACCAGTTGTTTCCGTACCATGTACAGCGTCTGCAGGCACTACCAGCAGCTGATTGGCCTCCACGGGTACACTTCTGCGAATGGTTCATCCAACAATGTGTCAATCCTCATTTCAGTGCAAATGTTCTCTTTACGGATGAGGCTTCATTCCAACGTGATCAAATTGTAAATTTTCACAATCAACATGTGTGGGCTGACGAGAATCCGCACGCAATTGTGTAATAACGTCATCAACACAGATTTTCTGTGAACATTTGGGCCGGCCTTGTTTGTGATGTCTTGATTGGGCCCCATGTTCTTCCACCTACGCTCAATGGAGCACGTTATCACGATTTCATACGGGATACTCTATCTGTGCTGCTAGAACATGTGCCTGTACAAGTACGACACAACATGTGGTTCATGCACGATGGAGCTCCTGCACATTTCAGTCGAAGTGTTCGTACGCTTCTCAACAATAGATTCGGTGACCGATGGATTGGTAGAGGCGGACCAATTCCATGTCCTCCACGCTCTCCTGACCTCAACCCTCCTGACTTTCATTTATGGGGGCATTTGAAAGCTCTTGTCTACGCAACCCCGGTACCAAATGAAGAGACTCTTCGTGCTCGTATTGTGGACGGCGGTGATAAAATACGCCATTCTCCAGGGCTGCATCAGTGCATCAAGGATTCCATGCGACGGAGGGTGGATGCATGTATCCTCGCTAACGGATGACATTTTGAACATTTCCTGTAACAAAGTGTTTGAAGTCACGCTGGTACGTTCTGTTGCTGTGTGTTTCCATTCCATGATTAATGTGATTTGAAGAGAAGTAATAAAATGAGCTCTAACATGGAAAGTAAGCGTTTCCGGACACATGTCCACCTACCATATTTACTTTCTTTGTGTGTGAGAAATGTTTCCTGGAAGTTTGGCCGTACCTTTTTGTAACACCCTGTATAATACGAGAAAAATGTGCAAGTAACCGGGCAGATCTATTAAAACACCAGAGTTCACTTTGCCAATGATTTATCCGGCGCCCATATAATGCGGGCAATCAGCTTGATGGTCTTCAGATTCACTCTTTCGTAATAACTTAGTTAGTTACTGCAAAGTTTAAGTCGTTTACGCAATAAGAAGATAAATGTTCAATGTATGACTATTATTTCTATTTCTCAAAGATGGCTTGCATTAGCTGGCCAGCATTATTATGACAGTGCGACACGTCTGGCCAATGTATGATTTCCCATACTTCTTTAACAGAACCCAGCATAGTTTGCACTAACGTTGGAGGGAGGAAGGCACATTTTATTTATATTTCGAAGAGCCTGCCAATCGTAAAGGACACGCCACCAACGTACAGTCTTGGCTGGTCTGGAGATTTAGAGGATGCAGGTTTAAATGCATTACGGATCTGTTCAGCTGAGTACCCCTTTTAAACAAACACAGAGCGAAGGTGACTAACCTCTGCTGATAAGCTCCTGCATCGGAGTTAAGACTAGCCACGTCACCTAGAGTGCGGAACACGCCACTGCATTGAGATGGGTGGTGCAGTTCATAGCTCGCAAATAGAGGTCAGTGCGAGTCGGTTTGCGAAACACACTGTGACCCAACGAACCCTCTTATTTTCTGTGCACCAAGAAATCAATAAACGGGGGGGTTCCATTTTTATCCACTTCCGTGGTGGAGCAAATGCTGGGATAGGCAGAGCTAAGGTGTCCCAGAAATGCAAGAAGCGTTGCTACTCCGTGTGGCCAAATTGCAAAAGTGTCGTCCACATACCTCCAGAAACATTCAGGTTTCAACACCGCTGACTGAAGCGCTTTTCCCCCGAAGTCTTCCATAAAAAAATTAGCTACTATGGGAGACAACGAGCTACCTATAGCAGCACCGTCAGTCTGCTCAAAATATTGTACGGTAAATCTCATTTATTGTTTGTCATCCTCTATTACGCTACTGCCGTCTCGTTTTCTTATTCCATATACTGGGGTCACTAACTTTCTGCCTTACTTGCCCGTGAGCTGCTGCAGCAGCGAGTATCGATAAGTGCACTGTTGTACCATCTCTGGAGCCACCGATAGTATTTCCGGGTCGTAGTGTGTCTGGCAGTCAGTTCGGCACGGACCAGCAGTGCAGTCGGAACGCAGCAGCAGTGAAGTCGGGGACGGAGCTCCGGGTAGGTCACGACAGCCAGTGCTCGCCGACCACTGGAGACACACATGAACTGTCCGACGGAGGGAGATTGGAGAGGGATGACCCTTGGTTGGTCGTTCGGTTGGTCGTCTGATCGGCCGACGTATATTTGGTCCTTTCACCGTTTCCGGGCCTGGGCAGTTGGTTGGTTGGGGTGAAGCAGTGAGGAAATCTCCGCGGGGCTTAGATTGGCCGAGGCCGCTGGCGGCGTCCACGCATGGTCGGAGTGTGTGGTGCTGTTCCCATGGCTACAAGGTCTGTGGCTCACCGATCCTGGACGCGAAAGTTGAGTTTTGACTCAATCTACCAGGAAGTCACGACTGTTCATATTGTGTCGTTTGGATTTCGTTGTCGGCTGTTGGGACATTCCCGCGAGCAACAATGTTTTCTAGTTGAGTTTAACTGTGCTTCGTTAATTTGAGTTGAAGTGCACCAACGGAATCTTCTGCCTTGTCACCGTCAACGTTCCGGTTACCTGCCCTGCCCGTTAACGTATATTCAGGCAGTGTATTTTCCTCATCGTGTTGTCGCTGCCCAGTACGGTGTGTAGTTTGACAGCTCAATGTATAATTGGTTTTGAGCGCTAATACTGGGCGCCAATACCTTGTACGTTGTTCCATTGAACTCCCTGTTGTGTGCTGGTCGAGGGGAGTGGAAGTCATCTTGTCAGTGGGTCCGTTGACTGACTGTCGGTTGGGTTGTCGTCGGGTCGAGAATGGTTGGGCCGACTGCCTGTCTCACCTAAGCGAGCGTTAGTGTTTGAATTCCAGGCTGACCCTAGGAAACTTCTGAGCGCCGTTGGATGTACTGCCATTTCTTATTTGTTCTTGTTGTTTTTATTTCTATGCCTTCTAGCCGATTTTTAAATTAAGGTTGTTTTGTCTTTAAGACGGAAGACTGTTTGGTCCTTCAGCGTAATTTTGGCCTTTTAATAATTTTATTTTTGTTTGAGTCTTAAGTGATGGGCCTTCAGCCGATTTCTAAATTAAAGTTGTTTTGCTCTTAAGGTGTCAGATTGTTTGGGCCTTCAGCCTAATTGAAAGCACTGATTTAAGATAAGGCCTTCTGCCTTTTAAATTTCTGAGTTTGGTTTGAGTCTTAAGTTATTGGCTTTCAGCCGATTTTACATTCAAGTGGTCTTGCCCTAAGGCATGAGCTTGTATGGCGCATTCAGCCGGTATATTAATGCTATGTTTTTATAAAAATTATCTTGGCTCTTGTAAAGTTTGGTCAAATGAATAAAGTTGTATGTTCGAGTGTAACTGACAGCGCTTATTTTGGCCCCTTTCCACAATTTAAACTACCTGTCCTTTCCTGCGGGTTTATCAGGGCGTCTCAACTTGTTTGAATAGATGTACGATGTCCTCCTCCAACTTAGTACCTATAAGTTGTAATGAGTCCACCCATGCGAGTATGCCTCCGTAACATATGCGTGTTGTTAAAACAGACCAGTAACAAATCTAACAGCCCACCTCTGAATTGCTTCGATGTCTTCCATTAACCCGACCTATCGGCTTGAGCAGGACTCGAGCATTTGAATGGGTGGCACTAGCGTCATACTTGCAGTGTCCTTCAGAGATGAACCACACTTCCTTAAAGTTCTAAAATGGCTTTGAGCGCTGTGGGACTTAACTTCTAAGGTCATCAGTCCCCTAGAACTTAGAACTACGTAAACCCAACTAACCTAAGGACAGCACACACATCCATGCCCGAGGCAGGATTCGAACCTGCAACCGTAGCGGTCGCGCGGTTCCAGACTGTAGCGCCTAGAACCGCTCGGCCACCCCGGCCTGCACTTAAAGTTCTCCCAAGAAACAGAATTCGACAATTCGCCTTCCCTACTTCACTGTTTACATTCTCGTCCCATTTCATATCGCTTCGCAACTTTACCCCTACATATTTAATCGCAATGACTGTGTCAAGCAGCACAGTAGTTTTTCCGTATTTGAGCATTACGGGGTTCCTACTCATGTGCTTTGTCTTACATATCTCAACATTTGGAGCTAGCTGCCATTCATCACGCCAAGTGGAAATTACAATTAAACTTTCAGACAGTTGTAGAAATAACGCCATTGGTCAGAATGACGTCAAATTGCAACGAAATATTATCGGAGAAGGCGGAAAACGTATGGCAGGAGAAAAATAAATAGTTACGAAATGTAGCAGTAGATAGAGCGGTAAGAATCATAATTTAATAGTAATCGCCTACAAATGACAAATGATTCATACAACAATGCCTAAGGAGTACGTATTACGTTAAACAAGTTGTACTACTCAGTGCGCATGGCTGTACGGGTGTGATATTGGTAGTTACATAAACCCATCCACCACGGCTATGTTATACCTCATCGGTTGGGAAAAATCGTTTTTTAACTGTCCTGAGGCAAAAAACCGCATAAAAAGCATCAATCACATCGATTTTCAATTTTCCTGAGGATAGAAACTGCGTAAAAAGCATCAATCAAAATCAAATCGGACTAGTGATTTCCGTGTGACTGGCGTAAAACAAGTTCAATATGCTGTTCGCTGTTTTCTGCAACATGTTGAAATCGAGAAACAGCACGTTCCACAAATGATCGAAGTGTCTCTGGGGTCACGTTCAGAATGTGTTGCGCAATGTGTGCCTTCAATGCAGCTAAGTTTGCAAGCGGAACACTGAACACATCTTTCAGTTAGCCCCACAGCCAGAAGCCACACGGATTAAGGTCAGGTGATAGGGACGGCCAGGCTGTATGGAAATGGCGGCTGATAATTCTAGCATTTCCGAAATGGCGCTTCAGCAGCTGTTTAACTGGATTTGCAATGTGCGGAGGTGCACATCTTGCATAAAAACGATCGCATCCACACATTCACGCTGTTGGAAAGCTGGAATGACATGGTTGCGCACAAGACACTCATAGCGCTTACCAGTGACGGTACAGGTAACAGGACCTGTGTCTGCGTCTGCGAAAAATATGGCCCTATGATAAATGATGTCGTAAATCCGCACCACACAGTGACCTTTTCAGGATGAAGTGGTACTGGTTGATCTGCGTGTGGGTTTTCCGTTGCCCATATTCGACACTTTCTTGTATTGACATATCCTGTCAGCTGCAAGTGGGCTTCGTCTGTCCACAAAATCTTCCACGGCCAGTCATTGTCCACTTGCAGGCGAGCAAGACATTCAAGAGCAAAGGTGTCTCTTGCTGGCAGGTCAACAGGAAGCAACTCGTGCACATCGGTTATTTTTAAATGAATAGCGAAGAAGGATGTTTCGTAGGATTTTACGGACCGTGCTCACGGGTATGTCCAATGTTCGGGAAATTCTCCGTGCACTACACGTTGGCATACCACCAGCCGTCTCCTCCTCCATTGCTGTGGCCACTGCTTCCATCGACGTTGAATCAATTCGTTTCCTCCCTCTACCAGGTTACACACCAAAAGAACCCGTGTTTTCGAATTTTCGAATCATTTTCTCCAGACCACGGCAGTCATCGGACCAACGTCTTTTTTCAAACCCGTCAGTGTCCGGAACTTCTGCAGAGCGACGTGTGCACAGCCATCATTTTTGTAATACAGCTTTACAAGCAGAGAGCGATCCTGCATTGAGGCAGTCATGGCGAACGTTGCAGACACGAAAGAAGGAGAAGCCGTTTACCAGGCTATTTATACCAACTTCAGAGGGTCGTGCGGATGATAGGTGTCTTCATTTACGTATTCTCATATATACAGCACCATCTACATATCAGTTTTCACACTATTTTATTCTTCTGCCATACGTTTCCCCCTTCTCCGATGCTGTTCCGTTGCAACGTGGCGTCATTCTGACCAGTTTTATTTCTACAGCGTTTTGAACGTTCGGCTTTGATTATAACCACCATGCATATAGAAACTAACAGGCGTGCCATCACGCTTCCCTTGGGCGCTCCTGACGATACCCCTGTCTCTGACAAACACTCTCCGTCTAGGACAACTTGTTGGGTTCTATTGCTTAAGAAGTCTTCAAGCCAGCCACTTATCTTGGAACCTATACCGTGTGCTCGCAGCTTCGTTGACATTGTACTTTGGGGCACGGTGTCAAATGCACTCCTGATGTCTAGTGATATGGTATCTGCTTGTTGCTCCATATTTCGCAAGATATGATGTGAAAAATGTGGTGTCGATAGTTACGATGCCACAACGTAGGTGACTAACGACGCCGACCACAGCGCCCTCTGGCCGACGCTGTAGAGCTCAGCGAGTGGCGTCTTGATTTCGGCCATTTTCATCAAGAGCAGACGGCCGGGAGGTATCGCTTCTAGTACCGAGTGGGCTAGCTTTCTACTGAGAGTTTGTATTAGTTACGTTCAGTTAAGATTTGGACAGCAACCGAGCATTTGTTAGCTTTGAGATTATACAGAAATGTCATCCTAGCTTCACAGGATTGCACACTGACTACGACTTCACACCTACGTGCTTATCCTAGCCAAAGTTATGTATGCAACTGATATTTACTTGTGGTCTTAACTCTATTAAAAGTGTTAAAGTTACCTGCAGTACCGAAGTGCTCACCTCTCCTGCTCCTACTCGCTTCCCTCATTCTTGGTCTGTATTACAGAAGCAGTTCACAGGAGTACACCCACGCGCCGCATATCCAGGCGGGATACCAAAAAAATCCTCCGTTAAACAAGAGCGATGCTCTCTATTAATGAAACAATGCTGAGTCGCGGACAGAAGCTTTTCCGTCTCAAAGAAATTTGTTATTATTCAAACTGATAATATGTTCAACAAAACTGCACCAAATCTACGTTAAAGATATTGGTCTCTAACTCTGTAGGTCCGTTATTTTACCCATCTTGTATACGCGAACCACCTATGTTTCTTTTCAGTTACTTGGGACTTCGTGCTGAGCGAGAGATTCGCGATAAATGCTAGCTAAGTAAGGGTGAATACCATAAAGCACTGCTTGTAAAACCAAACTGGGATTCACTCCGTGCCTGGTGACTTCTTTGTTCTCAGTTGTTTCTTCACACTAGGAATGCCTAATTCTGTGTCCTCCACACAGGACTCTGTGCGATGGTCAAACGGCGGTATGTTTGTACAATTCCCCTGCGTGAACTATTTATTGAAAACTTCGGCTTTCCTTTTGTCAACTGCAAAGAACAGTCACCCTCCTATGGCGTCTAATCTGTCTTCCAATATACGTTTCGTAACTAGCTAAATATCTCATAGCTTACTACTTCTGGTTTCAGCCAACTCTCTGTCCCGAGAATAATTTGACTGCGAGAAATTTCCTGAGGGGCAATAAATTCGAGAACTTCCTTAAGAATGCTTCGACAGTTTACTGACATAATTTTGGAACTCGATGTTTCACTAGTCCGAACGCGGTCTGATTTCGCTATCTACGTGTCGTACGGCGTGTTCGTTAGAATACCTGAAACTAGCGCCTAGCCTAAAAAGCTTCCACCTGCTCTGCTACCCGAGTAACTGCATCCGTTGTATAGTGCACATCCAACCTATCAAGGGGAATCGTACAATCCCCCACTCGACAACGAAGGCCCTGAAATCTGCAGCCGAGACCGTCATATGCTCGCCAAACCTATTGGTTGGGCCCCTCCACCCGGCTCCAAACCTGGATCAACTCTGGGATCAATGCCGGAAATGGCAAGCTCTGCTTACACCTCGTGTGCAAGGCCAGCAGACTTCACTATTTCCTCCAGTCGCCAGTACGAGCTGAGGAAGGCCTCAGAATCAAGGCAACCGACATCGTTGGTGTCCGCAGCTCGTGGTCGTGCGGTAGCGTTCTCGCTTCCCACGCCCGGGTTCCCGGGTTCGGTTCCCGGCGGGGTCAGGGATTTTCTCTGCCTCGTGATGACTGGGTGTTGTGTGCTGTCCTTAGGGTAGTTAGGTTTAAGTAGTTCTAGGGGACTGATGACCGTAGATGTTAACTCCCATAGTGCTCAGAGCCATTTGAACCATTTTTGACATCGTTGGTGCCGAGGCTCGCTAGCAGTAGGCAAGGCTTCCTCCACATCTGAAATGAGCACCGCTAGCAGATATGCTGAGTACACATTGGCCATCTTTCCGGCCCTGAACGCTATTTCCCTAACGCACCTAACGCTGGAGCTGCCGACAACTAGCTAACTTCTGCCCCCGCGTGCCTGCTCGGGCCCTGGTGCAGTAACTGGCACCTGTCAACTCGTACGGTGAGTAGGCAAGGCCAGATGGCTGGTCTCTACATCGACCTCCGCCACTCTCCCTGCTGCGAGGGCGGATCCACGGCGTACGCTATACTAGGAGGTGCCTAGGCAGCAGAGCCCGTGCAAGAAACAAGCGACAGCTGAGGCGTCCCACGCGACGCGCCAGATTCTCCTAAACTGATACACCCTGACGTATCAGCTTAAAGACTGCTGACAGTAGCTGAAAATGCATTTAGCTGAGTTGTGTAGCTGGTTGTTAGAAGAAACGTGCAACTGTGATACATACTTCCTCACTCTACTCAGCTACAAAGACTCGAGATTACTCCTCTTACATAGAAAAACAAGCAGGAAATCTAAGAAATATGCTACTAAGAAAAATCAGCCGCTCCGTATGTGTGTAACACATGACGGTAGGAGACAGACTGATTAGCTTATTATTCTGAAACGAACTGCTGCTATATCTTCAACACAAGACATAGGAAACTACTGTCTGAATTTACAATTACAGTTACATAAAGAGAACAGAAAAACATGCACGATATTTAAGAAATGTACTGTTAAGACACCACAGAAAAAGCTAAATACCTAACTTGCCGCTATGCAGATGTGTAATAGGGGCACTTGGAGCCTGATTGACTTGATTACTAGGCTGAAATGAGTGGTAGCTAGCACCTCGGAGCAAACAAATGGAAAAAAAGCAAACACACAAAACAATATTGCGGAGACATGGGTTAGCCACATCCTGGTTTACAGAATGAATTTTCACTCTGGGACGGAGTTGTGTACTTATGTGACACTTGGTGGCATATTAAAACTGCCTGCCGGACCAAATCTCAAACACGGGCGCTTTGCCTTTCGCGACGCACTGTAGATGAGACTTGGCTGGAAGTAAACCTATGAGGATGGCTAGTGAATCATGTTTAGGTTGCTGAGTTTGTTTGCTTAGCGAAAGGGGCTCTGGTTCGATTACCTGTTGGGTCGGAAATGTTCTCCGCTGGGGGACTGGGTATTGTGTTGTCTGTACACTCGTATGATCGTAATTGACGTTACACTGTTGAGGTGGCTGAATGGACACGACCCAAGAGCCAATAAATTGATAAAAACTTTGGTAGATCACTTCCCCGGGAAAAGCTAAAGACCTAAGTTCGAGTCTTGGTCCGGGTCACTGTCTTAACCTGCAAGGAAATTTCATGTCAACATACACTCTGTTCAAGACTGAAAAGTCATTCTGGAAACCACATATGTAGTCTGTCACTCGGGTTTTAAAAGTTTTTTCTTTTGTTTAATTTCTCTGTCCATATATTTCTAGCTTATTTCATACACATATCCGGTAAACTGGTACGTCTGAGAGCTGTTTTAAAAGGCACCTGTTATACCCACTTATTCATGCGGAAATGTACCATTACAACAAATATACATAAAAAGGGAAATTGGTAATAATTTGAGAGAAATGTTTCACAGAGATGACGAAGTAAACTGGGCAAGAAGTGAGGTAAGGATAGAATTCTCAGTAAGGTTATTATAGGTTTCTCCAAACACTCATGCTGTAGGCATTTAATCTGTGACGAAATCATTGCCCGATTCCTTCTGCGTCATGAAAATTTCACACAAAGCTGTTATTGGTCAACGTGGCTACGTGACAAATTCTCGCATAAAATAAATGTAACAAAGATATGCATTTCACATTTGCTGCATTAATGGTATTCCATGTTTAGTGTGCTCTTTAACTGAAACATAGGCTGTAGCTAGTTGATGGATGGAACGTAATGTCAGACCTTAACCCAAGAGTAACGGTACAGTAGCCTCTCCCATATGTAATTAATCTTCACCACAGGCTACACAAATGCTGTTCACCGTCTGCCTACGCAGTTTGCTTTCCAAGTCCTTGTAGTCGTTTGATGTAGGAAGCGGACACACCAGTGGCCGCAGTTTCTTTGATTAATTTGCAGCCGGCCGGTGTGGCCGTGCGGTTCTAAGCGCTTCAGTTTGGAACCGAGTGGCCGCTACGGTCGCAGGTTCGAATCCTGCCTCGGGCATGGACGTGTGTGATGTCCTTAGTTAGGTTTAAGTAGTTCTAAGTTCTAGGGGACTGATGAACTCAGAAGTTCAGTCCCATAGTGCTCAGAGCCATTTGAACCATTTTGGTTAATTTGCATCACGTTGACTCCGGAACTGCTTTAACATTTATTCATTCCTCTCAGTATGGCCAGACAAACTGGCATCTTAAACGAATAGTCAGCAAAAGATTTTCATCATCAGCTAAAACTGACTATACATTGTCACAGTAACCATTCTTCTCTATTTCGTCGTATGACCTGAACTTCTGTATAATTTTCATTATTTCCAATAAATAAGCTACAATGTTTATTGACCTGTCATTAGCTTTCGTTGCTACACTTCTTACAATCACAGTCAGCGTAAGTCCACGAAATCGCGCCATACCGACCTGGACAAGCACCTAACCGAGATACGGACTGCCATTTTCTTCTTCCGACCTGTTATAAGATTGTGTCTGTGCCTGTTTCGTGTGGATGACTATGATGACTGCCTTTACAGCATCTGTTAGTGTTTGTGTTTTTATCGGTAAATGGAAGCGACAACCTGAAACATCCCCTTAGAGATTTTGCTGAAGAATTTGGAATGAAACCCAGAACAATGACAAAAAGTCGTTTTATCCGTAAAAGTACGCCACCACCTCTCATTTTCTGGCCAGCCAAATATGTGAATGAAAACGTTTTCCAGAAATAGGAACCAAACTGGTTACCGCAAAGCGATGCGTTGCTGTAGAAGAGCGCGCTACCGACTTTTGCTGTAGAGGAGAGTCTGCCTTCCAATGCATTTGTTAATACTTAATATGGTTAGACGAACAAAGTGTCACATAGTCGTACAGGAAAAATAGAAGAGAGATTACGATATGTCTGCATACTAGTATCTATAGATTGAGACAAAAGCGAGTCTGTCCTCTCATTCCCATTTGTCTGTTATTCAGATGCAGTCACTATTCGCAGTGCTGGATGTGGTTATCATGCATCCTGAAACATTCTTCAGCCTATGAACGCAATAAATCACACACTCTTTGAAGTACACGTAGCTCCATTCGGTTGCGTCGCATACGTTGCTCGTACGAAGCTGTGAAGTCTGCAGATTGTCGATAGGTTGGGCCTACACCACTGCGTTTAAATGTCCCCATAGTCAGTAATCAGACTGACTCAGATCATCTGGCGCACGATGACGCCATGCTGCCGGACCATTCTGAGCAGTCCATTGCCCTTGAAACGTTGTGGTGGGGTCCCACGACCACTATAAAATCGGGTAGTGCCCCATGTACAAAAAGCGGAGGCATTGTCTTTCCGCTAGGATGATGTTCACCAATAGCGCTGGTAATTCATAACGCACAAATGGATCATACACAGCATCTGTTAATCTGTTTGCTAAAATGTATGGCCCTATGATCTATCAATGACGATTCATACCTACACAATTGAGCTATTATCATTCTTCCATGACCAGACCATAGATGTTCTATTATTAGTTACGGTAATTGTCGGTTATGCTCTTAGCTGTATACTACCCATCACTTACGCAAACGCCGGCCGTGTTGCTGAGTGGTACTAGGCGCTTCAGTCCGGAACCGCGCTGCTGCTACGGTCGCAGGTTCGATTCCTGCCTCTGGCATGGATGTGTCTAATGTCCTCACCTCCACGATTGCTCGAGAGTATGCACCTGCGCGCAAAATGGTATTGGAGTAATTTGTTATGCCATTTCTGTTGAATCCTGGCTCATATTTAAACAAAAAGCACTCTGTGTCCTGAGGATCTTCAGCGACCCGTGTCTCAACAGCCACTGGTTTCCAGACGCATCATTATTGCAACTTTTCTTCTACTTTTATCCAGTACTACCTCACGAAGGAGTATGTATATGTCCAAACATGGACTGTGGAAAAATTGGAACAGAAGAGAATCGAAGCATTTGAGATATGCTAATACTGACGAATATTGAAAATTAAGTGATCTGAGGAGGTTCTGCGCAGAATCGAAGGGAAAGGAATATGTGGAAAACACCGACAAGGAGAAGGGATAGGATGATGGGGCATCTGCTAAGACATCAGGGAACAACTTCCATGGTACTAGAGGAAGCTGTAAAGGTCAAAAACTGTAGAGGAAGACACAATTTGGAATACATCCAGCAAGTAACTGACGACATGGGTTGCAAGTGCTACTCTGATACGAAGAGGTTCGAACAGGAGAGGAATTCGTGGCGGGCCGCATCAAACCAGTCAGAACACTGATGACTCAAAACAGAGCAACGTCAAAATTAATTTCCTTCCTTTTGTGAATAGGTGCTGTATTTTCTCGCGCTGAATTCCGTCAAAACAGTTTCTACGAATTTTCTTTCAGACCAAGTGGCCCTCATTGCTTTGTCTTCTACAAACCCATATTTCCATCAATTTAAGCGGTCTCTTTCTCCTGGTTTCGTTAAAGGAGATCACAGACAATACAACTGATGTACATCCCGAGACATTGCTCAAAATGTGTTCATCAAAAATACTATTCAAGTTGGTTTGTAGAATCTGCCAATCAGAAGATATGATGTCAGACTTTCATAAAAATATCAAGACAATCCCGAAAATAGCAACAGCAAAAAAGTGCAACGACTTTGCAGAATCAGTCTAACAGCTCATACATTCAAATTGCTGACAAGATTAATACATAGAGAAATGTAAAGAAACTGAGAATCTGTTACGAAACGATAGTTAATGGTTTATCAGAACCACCACAGCTGATTGACTGACTTTCATTTGTTACAACTGATTTAGTTCACTAGAAAGTAACCAGGCTGCCGAGTTGTACCGGTATCCAGACATAAGAGGTCTGTTTGCCTTTTGTAGCTGTATCTCTTAAATTATGATACTAGCCCAACTCGACAAACAGATGATGTGCTAATGAACGAAAGCGGTCATAACACCACAGTTGTATATCAGTGCAACTACGCTGGCTCGCGTTATAACTAATATTAGTTATCAGTGACCAGGATTGTTAAAATATGATGTTTGGCTTTGGGAAAGGTAAATGCAGCAAGACGAAATTAGGACGGTAAGCTCGATAACCAAGCAATACGTAACAAGAATCAAGACGCTTTCATGGGATATGTGAACTAGAAAAAGTGTTAGACGTTGAAAGATGGCGCAAGAGGTTCAGAATTCTTAGGAAAATACACTATGTGATCAAATGTATCCGGACACCTGGCTGAAAGAAGTTCGTGGTTCCCTGGAATTCAATATGGTGTTGGCCCACCCTTAGCCTTGATGACAGCTTCCACTCTCGCACGCATACGTTCGGTCAGTGCTGGAAGGTTTCTTGGAGAATGGCAGTCCATTCTTGACGGAGTGCTGTACTGAGGAGAGGTATCGGTGTCGGTCAGTGAGGCCTGGCACGAAATAGGCGTTCCAAAACGTCCCAGAGGTGTTCTGTAGGATTCAGGGCAGGACTCTGTGCAGGGCAGTCCATTACAGGGATGTTATTGTCGTGTAACCACTCCGCCACAGACCGTTCATTATGAACAGGTGCTGGATCGTGTTGAAAGGCGCAATCACCATCCCCGAACTGCTCTTCAACAGTGAGAAGGAAGAAGGTGTTTAAAACATCAATGTAGACCTGTGCAGTGATAGTGCGACGCAAGACAACAAGGGGAGCATGCCTCTCCATGGGAAACACTACCACACCATAACACCACCGCCTTCGAATTTTACTGTAGGCACTACATACGCTGGCAGATGACGTTCACCTGGCATTCTCCATAACCACGCCCTGCCATCGGATCACCACATTGTGTACCGTGATTCGTCACTTCACACAATGTTTTTCCTTTGTTCAATCGTCCAATCGTTACGCTCCTTACACCAAGCGAGTCGTCGTTTGGCATTTACCGGCGTGAAGTGTGGCTTATGAACAGTTCAAGTTTTCTCACCTTCCGCTTAACTGTCACAGTACTTGCAGTGGATCCTGATGCAGTTTGGAATTCCTGTGTGATGGTCTGGATAGATGTCTTCCTAGTACACATTACGACGCTCTTCAACTGTCGACGGTTTCTGTCAGTCGACAGACGAGGTCGGCCTTTACGCTTATGTACTGTGCATGTCTCCTCTCGTTTCCACTTCACTATCAGATCGGAAACAGTGGACCAAGCGATGTTTAGGAGTGTGGAACTCTCGCGAACACACGTATGACACAAATGACACCCAATCAGCTGACCACGTTCGAAGTCCGTGAGTTCCGTTGAGCGCCCCATTCTGCTCTTTCATGACTTCTAACGACTCCTGAGGTCACAGATATGGAGTACGTTGCAGTAGGTAACAGCAAAATGCACCTAATATGAGAAAATTATGTTTTTGGGAATGTCCGGATACTTTTGGTCACATAGTGTAGGTGTAAGGTATAGGGAAAGACAAGTAATGTATAATATGTAGAACACCCAAAAGAGAAAAATTAAGAATGAATGACTGGAAAAGGAGTGCTTGGGAACAGTGTAGGACAAGGATGTAGTCTTCCGTTCCTACCGAGAGGCTGCTTTATAACAGGTCGATGAGCGCCACAAGTAAATTCAAAGAAAGCAAAATGGCGCAACGAAAAAATTCCAAAATGTTTCACTTCAAAGAAAAATGGACATGAGTGGAAATTCCCAAGAAGGACATACATATGCAGTCGAATGCGGATGTCGCGTTTGCCTGGTGCTTTACCTTGAATCGGGCTGAAACAAATTACTCGGAGTATTTGCTGATGCAGCCAGGTGTCACAAAGTAATGTATGCCGCGGAGTAGCAGGTAAGTAATTTGCAACACAGCCTCGCGTTGAGAAGTGGCCAACTCATGACAGTCTCATGTATTACAAAGTTTCTGCTGGAGTACTTCATTCACCATCCTATAAACCCTTCACATACGTTTTTATCTTAGAAATAGTTTATTCGGCACTTGCTGTGTATAAAAATTGAGAATAATGTAGAGAGGACAGCGAAGTGACAACTCTTCCACGCTACTCCAGAATATTTTGAGCGGTCTGTGATGCAGGTCTGTTTTAATCCAAATTATGAACGGATAACCTATCCTCATGCACAGACACCGCAATAAAGAACACACACCATAAACTACTGGAACGAAGAGTACAATCAATAATTGTCAAAAGAGTCGTAGTGTACCCAGCAAGAATGTTTCAGACACTGTATCGTATTAATGCTGCGAGTTGATTACAATGACAAATATGTCGTTGCCCGAGCATGCCTAAAATTTGATGCATTACAAACTCTGGAGCCGTTAAGGTTTTGAATAACGTCAATCTGAAGTGGTGGTCTTATCTCCGCTCCATTAACTTGTTTCACCTGATTCTAATGTGATATCGTTGAATGGTACATGGATGACTATCTCCTCTTAAAAATGATGTATGGCGTGTTTTGGAGAGAAAAATGGACGCATTCGTGTTTGTTTTATATGTCTAACTACCCTTCCTTCTATCGATTTCCATTTCTGTGTGAAAGCATGAGAGCGAGGGTGAGGTGAAGGCAGGAGCATATAGGGCTAACCATTGGTACTGGAAGTAGGATAAAGGTTATACAAGTTTAACCTTTAACACCTGTACGTACATTTTGCCAAATATGACGTTAACATACAGTAAGTGTAACCCCCTGAGAGGAATTTAAAATTGTTTTACCGTATATTAACCTAGTGGACAGAGGGTATCGAATATAGATTTTGTGACTATGGCAGTTAATAAAAAGCTGAAAGACTAATTTTCTAAGTAATGAAAGCAGCAAAGTTGTAATATCCCCACGGAAAATTACCCTCTACCACGCACTAATTAATAATGATTAATCAAATCATCCATATTTATTTACGTTTAAAAAGTATCTGATCAGATTTTCTAGTAAGATATGCGCCGACAGCTCGTCGACGCCAAGGTAGTTTTCTAGTACGTTTATTCTCTGGAACAACAGAGGTAGAGATATGTATGCTCCATGGTTATTATAGTTGGGATAGAGAGAGAGAGAGAGAACGGAACTTTTTCCAAAATCGGATTGTAAAAGAAGTTTTAGGTATTCTTCTTCGCACTAAAGCGAACAAGGGAAATTTGTGCCGCTAGTGGGAGAGATAAAGAAATAATCTGTAAAAATAAATCTCCTGAGATTTAAAATACCCGAAAACGGAATCTGTACAACAAAGGATTTAATATAAACCGTTCATCTGAAATCAGGTTTGTGAACATTTTATTACAGAGTGAATGAAGAATGAGTTCTCTGTATGAATCATTGATGATTGTCTGGGCCTGTAATTAATTGGGAAGTTTCAGTTGTGACGAAGAGAACCTGCAATCTATGAGTTTTACAAATCGTCCAAAAAGGCTTCGTCCACATCTGAAATATTAGATCTGTCGTAAACTGAACGAATTGTTCAAACGATCGATTTTCCCAACTGAATGCAGCGCTTAATAATAATAACAAATGTAAAGATCTTTTCTAGCAAAACTGCCGCTGAATATTAAGACGAGGGGCTCTACCAGAGATTCGACGAGGCTGATCTCAAGTAATATATATCTTTATTGTACACAGATAAATTATAGAGAAAGAGAGAGAGAGAGAGAGTGAATGTAATTCTAGAAATTACTTAGAATCCTCCAGTAGTATAATTGTTTGTCTGTCCTTTTACGGATCAGCCAATCATAAGACACGAAGCCCTGACTTTACTGTACTGATTCAGGTATGAGCGTGAAGGAGCGATAAAGACGACAGATACACTTCTGTACAGACAAACATTACACGAAGTTAGCGGCAAGCTGCATTCACACACAAAGACTTTCATCACGATTCAAAACATCACAAAACAATAATAAGAAAGAGAATTTAATTAGAATGGCCAATCCGTGACAGGACACGTTTTTTGGACGTTGTTAAAATAATTTTGTCCTCTGTTTCATGTGAACGACGACGAGACAACCTAACTTGGAAAAAAGAGAAGAAATACTCGCAGCTGAATTAGTGGGGTCTACGAATAAACAGCATGCAGGGCGCAGAAAACTAAGGCCAGATCTATAATTTTTTTTACTAAAGCTTGCTTGTATGCTGGAAGTAGACGTAGATTTGAACATTGACTAATTGTGTTCATACCAGACGTAGTTTGACCTGCCCTAGTTGCATTTAAACATATAAG
Source organism: Schistocerca nitens (assembly GCF_023898315.1). Classification (NCBI taxonomy): domain Eukaryota; kingdom Metazoa; phylum Arthropoda; class Insecta; order Orthoptera; family Acrididae; genus Schistocerca; species Schistocerca nitens. Next base: position 255,084,632 of record NC_064622.1, read on the forward strand.
TAATATTTGAAACTGTTATTGTGTGGAGGGAGATATATATAAATCTTGACTGTAGAACATTTATATGGTTTTAACTAGGGCGATGTTTAAGATGAGTCAAGCAGAGCAGAGCAACACGCAACAGCCTTCAGCTGTGAGCACCGACGATAATGAGGTAGTAAGAAGTGTTGTAGAACCGATCGCTACAGATAGCGCAATAGAACGCCCGGTAGACACGGCTGGAGATGTAACAGCAGGGATGCAACATGGATTAGATCCATTAGTAATTATAATGAGGCAGATGCAAATGTTAACTGAGACCATGAATAATATGAACACAAAATTAGCTTCAGTCACTGAAGGGCAGGAAAATTTGAAAACCGACATTAACAGGAAATTAGCCTCAGTTACTGAAGGGCAGGAAAATTTGAAAGCTGAGATTAAGCAGCAGTTACATGAAAGTTTTTCCGAATTAGAGCAGAGGATAGAGGAAAAGACAAAGGAACTAAAAGATCAGGCCGAAGAGACGGAACGAAAATTAACTGCACAAATCGAATTGGTTAAAGCTCAATGTGAGGAATCTACTCAACGCGTTCGTGTAGAAATGAAGGAGCTATTAAGATAGATACCGTACGGGAACAGGTGGAAATGGTTCCGCAGTTAGTACAAAAGCAAGATGCCATGTCATGTGCAATTGCGCAACTCCCTGAATTGGCACGTACGCAGACGAACCTAAAGGAAAGTGTGGAACATCTGACCGAACGTCAAGACGTTATTGACCACCAGATTAATGTATTAACGGGTAAATTATCCGAAATCACATTAGAAAACAAAAGGCTAATGTGTGAAAACGTTGAGCAAAATGTTAAAGCAGCATTCCAGAGTCTGTGCGGCAAACAGGAAGAGAATTTGTTTGCGAAAGGACTTGAGGAAGTGCGACAGCAGTTAGGTGCTGATTTCGAGCAATGGAAACAAACGATCGAAGAGTCGATACGCGTTTCACAACAAGGCTCAGAACAAATGAATACAGGCCAACAGCAGAAGTTGTCAGCGACTATAGACCCCGTTACTGCACATTCGCACACAATACCGACATGTGTAAGTAACTCGAATATCAAATTGCCACGAGCTAGTTGTTCGCGTGACGTTTTAGCGGATGGAGATTACGAAAGCCTGTGTCATGCCGAAGAAAAAATGATAAAGCATCGGCAATTTCAGATTTTTAACGCTGACAAAAGGGGGGTCCATCCGATTGTTTTTATTCGAAGTTTTAGAGGAGTGCTACCCAGAAATTGGTCGGAGTGGCAGAAGATCAGTTTCGTTACTGGCTATATACAAGGTTCGGGGGCGATCTGGGCCTCGGACATGACTTCTGTTTGCTCGACGTATGAAGATTTTGAAAAAGCGTTTTTAGCGAAATTCTGGTCAGAAGGAGTACAGGAACGCCTAAGGCAGGAGGTGCTCTACCCAGAGCCTTTCTCTTTTTCGAAGGGAAGCCTTAGGAAATATTTTGAAAAATATATAAATAAAACAAGATATTGGGACAGACCTATGCCTTTGCCAGACATAATAAACATACTTAAGGCAAGATTACCAACTAGCATCCGGAATCAATTAATTTACGGCAACGATAAAGACCTGGAGTCGTTCCTCACGACGTTAGATCATATAGACATTATAGAAGAGAACAGCCAGAAAGCACGTAATAGCAGATTCCAACATAGGGAGATAGAACCTCCGGCTAATGGTAGGCAAGGGAACGCACAGAGATCGATAAATAATGGAGAAACTCATCAAAATCTCAACAATAATACCGGCAATAGTCTTGCGAGGGGCTATCCAAGGAATAACAGGAATGGGAAAAGATACAATCCCGTATGGGGAAACGAAAGGAATTCTAGACCGCAAGCTTGGAACAATAACGGTAATAGAAAGTGGAATCAACCGGGGGGAATAAACTTAAACAACCAACATCAGTGGGGACAGACATCTCGAATCAACCGGTAATTACCGAAGTGACGGACGATGTCAACCACCAGGCGAATCAAAATCCAACAAACTTGTAAGGACCCACTCGTGCCCCGGAGGAGCGGTCAACAATAGGTTGAGGGGCAACAGGATATGTGTACCAATGCTAACGTACAATGATGGACGATTACTGGCAGATGAATTGACCGAAGACTTAGAACCCAAAGATGAAGATAAGGAACAGGTGGCAGTAGCCGAAGTGCAAGTCATTTTGGAGACTGTACCTATAGTGGCGGTTTTAGACACAGCTGCAACCACAAATGTTATTTCGGAGGCTCTATTCAACAAGATCAGAAATATAAGACGAGTACCAATTTTTCCAGTTCAAAATTGTAGAATAATAGGCGCCGTTGGGGCTCGATCGGCGAATGTAAAAGTGCAGTCACTACTTAGTGTAGAAGTAGGAAATGTAGCAATATTAAGCACATTCCTTGTTGTGAAAAATTTGGTGGTAGACTGCATTATCGGAGTCGACAGCCTACGTCAATACGGATGCAGAATAGATTTTAAAACAGGAAAAATTTGGTTAAATATAAATAAACAAGAAATTGAGTTGGACTTGTTGAAAAAGGAAGGCCTTACCAGAAAATATAATAGTGGGATCAGTGTGCAAGTAATCAGGACTGCACAGAATTCTAAACGGCACGTAAATAATGAGTTCCAAGCCAAAGGAGATTTCGGTCAATTAGTGTATGAGAAGTTAAATGAATCCGACTGCATCACTGAAGATCAGAAGAAGCCGCTCAAAGAATTATTATTAGTGTATGAAAACGTGTTTGATGAAAGGCCAGGAGTGATTAAAGGATACATATGCCATCTCTACGTTAAGCCGCACGAAACATATTGTCGAACTTTCTATCCTGTTCCCTGGAGGTTAAAGGCTCAAGTTCAAAAAGAAATAGATCGCATGTTGAAATGGGGTTTGATCGAACCCTCCACAACCCCTACTGCTCACTATTGTTGGTCGTGCCAAAAGCATACATGGGATCGAACAAAATAAAAGGGTTATTTCCTCACAATGACTTAAAAAGATATAATGAAGAATAGAAGATAGGGAGGAATGATGTTCCGAGTGCCAGAGATGAACACTTGAAAAAAATATAACCATAAACTGTGTGTGTGTAGTGTTAAAAACATTTAAAATGAAATAGTTAATTAATGACATAGAATATAGAATTAGTGACTAATTATTATTATTGAATGTTGTAAAAAGGATAGTGGAGATAGGCTTCACCTGTGGTTTGAGTGAACATAGGACTTTAGCTTTGCTAATGTGATCAAGATGTATAAAGTATCTGACTGACCTGTGAGAAAAATGAAATGTTTCCCGCAAAAGGACGCTGAATAATCAAAAAAGGTTCAAAGTGAATATTCAGATATAATCTCATGTGAACGCTTAGATGTATAAACGTGTGAAGGGATGTGTTGTGGTAGTGAAGCGTGAGTGACGGTTAACGCTGCAAAGACAATTTCCCGCGCAAAACAGTTGACGTCGGCGCGAGAATTAAAATCGATAGAGACGACACAGATATGCTTTATAAGAGACTCGCACCAAGCGCGAGAATAAACTCATTCAGGTTGAACTTTAAAAGGAATAAGTGTCACAATTAGGAGTTAAGAGTTTTTTAAAATTATTAATATTTATAGAATTAATAGTTGTTAAATGGTTTGTGTTCGTTTGGGAATTCTGTTTGAAAAATCCAGTTCCATAGATGCTCATGGATGAACGCAGTATGAATCAGAGAGAAAATGAAAGAAGCGAATCCGCATTCCTCAATGCTAATAAATTTTACAATTCAGCACTAAAGCGAAGAATGTGTTTAGAATAAAAAGTTTTGAGGATAGCTAAATTATATGACTTATTAAGGGAATATGAATGATGTCTGGTATAAAATGAACTACACTTTCCATTATTCGATGATTTGAATCCAAAATCTATAGTAAGTTACATGAATCCTTTAAATCAGTCATAGAAAATCTGTTAAAGCGTTTGGACTTATAAGTACCAGTGGGGAGGCAAAGTCAAAAGGAGTATTCAAACGAAAGTAAATCGTATGATGCTTTTGGCAACATCATTAATTAAGAGTTAAATTCATTGAAGTACGTCGTAACAAAAAGGATCCATGAAGCCATAAGGATTTTGCTTTCAAAAAGGAGAATCTTGGACGGTGCAACCTAATCAGTTCTCTTACAGGAAGAGTTTCCTTTTTGTTCACTGCTAATTCTTTTGGGAATGAATGTTGCATGTCAATTCGAGTATCCCGGTTCCTTCTACTCTTCCCATTGTGGGCCGCGTAGAAGATCTGCTACAAAGGGGGCCGCGTAGAAGACCGACTACAAATGTGGACGTCGGGGACATGCAAGACCCGGGGGAGTTTAGCACCGCAAGATATTGTACTAGGAGCAAGATTGTAAAATGCAAATGCACGTTATTTATTGTAAAAAGTTTTTTGCTAGAGGCACAAACTACCTTTTTCCAAATTGTGAAACAAATTGATCCCTATCTTTTCTTTAAAGACAAATGTCAAAATTAATTTTGTTCTTCTATAGGCTTTCCTATCTCCTATGTATCGTAGGCTGGGGGTCTAAGCTTAAGAGGTTTTCCAAGGTTTCCCTGCTTAAGAAAGTTCCCGAATGGGTAGACCCTGACAACAGTCTATGAAAGATCATCTTCCTTGGTTGTGCACAGCAAACATAACACCGAGATGCACGTAAAAGCAATACAGCCGCGATACCTGTCTCTTCATTTCTTCTGTTTTCCACATTTCTTTTCTTCGTCTGTCTCAAACATAATATTCTTTTTCAGTCGGAGGACTGACAATCATCACTTCCGGGTTATCCACATTAATAGATAGCTCGCGAAGTGTGTTCGGTGAATCAAAATTGAGCTCACAAACTTCGCTCGCTGCGAGGGGCATTGTAATATCCCCACGGAAAATTACCCTCTACCACGCACTAATTAATAATGATTAATCAAATCATCCATATTTATTTACGTTTAAAAAGTATCTGATCAGATTTTCTAGTAAGATATGCGCCGACAGCTCGTCGACGCCAAGGTAGTTTTCTAGTACGTTTATTCTCTGGAACAACAGAGGTAGAGATATGTATGCTCCATGGTTATTATAGTTGGGATAGAGAGAGAGAGAGAACGGAACTTTTTCCAAAATCGGATTGTAAAAGAAGTTTTAGGTATTCTTCTTCGCACTAAAGCGAACAAGGGAAATTTGTGCCGCTAGTGGGAGAGATAAAGAAATAATCTGTAAAAATAAATCTCCTGAGATTTAAAATACCCGAAAACGGAATCTGTACAACAAAGGATTTAATATAAACCGTTCATCTGAAATCAGGTTTGTGAACATTTTATTACAGAGTGAATGAAGAATGAGTTCTCTGTATGAATCATTGATGATTGTCTGGGCCTGTAATTAATTGGGAAGTTTCAGTTGTGACGAAGAGAACCTGCAATCTATGAGTTTTACAAATCGTCCAAAAAGGCTTCGTCCACATCTGAAATATTAGATCTGTCGTAAACTGAACGAATTGTTCAAACGATCGATTTTCCCAACTGAATGCAGCGCTTAATAATAATAACAAATGTAAAGATCTTTTCTAGCAAAACTGCCGCTGAATATTAAGACGAGGGGCTCTACCAGAGATTCGACGAGGCTGATCTCAAGTAATATATATCTTTATTGTACACAGATAAATTATAGAGAAAGAGAGAGAGAGAGAGAGTGAATGTAATTCTAGAAATTACTTAGAATCCTCCAGTAGTATAATTGTTTGTCTGTCCTTTTACGGATCAGCCAATCATAAGACACGAAGCCCTGACTTTACTGTACTGATTCAGGTATGAGCGTGAAGGAGCGATAAAGACGACAGATACACTTCTGTACAGACAAACATTACACGAAGTTAGCGGCAAGCTGCATTCACACACAAAGACTTTCATCACGATTCAAAACATCACAAAACAATAATACTTCAAGAGGTTTTAATTAGAAAGTTCACGTAAGTGAAATACTAAACGGTCGCTAGCCTAATTAGGCGTAATACTTTGATACTTTAAAGAGAAAGGAACATGGTTTGCTAAAGAGATTTCCTTTAACGCTCCTTTTAAACAGTGCAATGGATACACACAACTAACGAACGAACTATGTAGTGGTTAGCAGTAGATAGCTTTTCACACAAACCAGCAAACGCAGAGAAATAAATAATACTTCACTCATAGTAATAAAAGTTACTATTGCAATCATTAATTAATTCAGTATTAATTCTGCATTAAGATGTTACTAAAGACACACTGGACTGAAATTGGGCGTGGAAGGAGTTCTGATTTCAGCTTACACAAATGAAATTAAATAATCCTACAACTATACTTATTATGTCTTCATTATTAACGATGTCACAGATTTATTTTCATAGCAAAAAAAGAACAATCTTTAGTCTGATATTTCCATAGTGGGAAAGAATATAGTGGGGGGCCATAAACTGTCATTTACTCAATAGGTAAATTCTGTAACTATTTCAGAGACAATTGCATTACACTAATGTGGATTTCTAAACCCACTTGAATTTGTTTACATTTAAACATTATATAGCAATTTACACTATTAATATTATCAAATAAAACTTCAGAAATTAGTTCCTAGTAACAGTCACAACAAAGTAAAGTTTCATGAAAGTGCCTCTTTCATTACCTGTGAAGCAGGTGGTTTAACTGCCATCATTCATACACTTTAGCACAGAAACTTTGGCGCATTCAAAGTAGAAACAAATCACTGATTATTCAGAAACACAATACTCGGTCTTTAGCACGTTTGGGATAGGACCCTGTATAGGTTTCATGATCAGGGCAATTTCAAAGTTCACTTATTTTTATCACTGAAATTATTATTAGAAAAAGCACATACAAATGTACTGGTCTATACTAAAATACATATATGATTTCCTGAAGATAGCAGAGCAGTGGCGCAATAGTGGTGGCAAGCACGTGGCGGCCACCTGGTCTCACATCTTGCAGTTTAAGGCTCTTTTCCAATTTCTTCTTGGCGACATATTAATCATTTCAGAGTGATTCCGTAATTCAAGAGCACCATATTGCTGCCGAAACCACATCCGAGGCAGTTTCAACATAAATCCGCTTCCGAATACCTCACTTGGCACCTACCGTGTTGACTTTATAGCTTCTGGCCACTGACTGCGTAATGTGTTCTCTCTTGCTGCCCGGATCGACCGCCAAATCCACCTTTTCCCGAGCGCCAAGCCCCTTCCGCAGCGGAGGGGGTTCTCTACACATTTTCCTTTATACAACTTCCCTAAGCACGAACCAGTATTCAAATTACAATTTCTCTTTTACGAGCATATATATTTCAGGAAGCTTCATTACCTTTAAACATTATTAAATCTATACAATATATACATTATAAACTTCCACTTTCCCTTTGACAATTCAAAGGTCTTAACTAGCAATCACTTCAAAGTTAAATACACATAATTACACTGTATAAACTAATTACAATCGATAATGGTGTTACAAACCCTGTGGTAAAATTCTGCAAAGGGAATTTTTGAATGTTTGAACCGAGGACAAACTAAGTTACCACGGTAGAAGATGTCACGTGCCTCACGGGCAATGAGAAATCTACCTCTCCATTGAGTTTGAACGAAAAGGCATTGTCCCTCCATTTTTAGAAGTGTTTGAATCATTGTGAATGTCTAGCAAGGATTCCGCCGTTTAAGTAAAACAAAGGTACTGAATGTGCTGTTTAGTTGTAGGAAATGGTAATGTTTTCTCTTTTAGCATCTCTATATTCAGGGAAACTATGGGGATGTGTTAATTATTATTATTTTGGTACTTCAGACGGTACAAGGGGCGTAGTCGTAACTACATTTGTAGCGCAGTTGCAAAGACTTCTATCAAGTGTAAAATCTCATGGCGTTATTCTATGGGCATCGTTTACAGTACATGGCCAACTTTCCCGCCATTTGTCGTGTATTAGATTAACTATGTCCAAATTTCGTATTCGCGTGATCTTTTTTATTTTAAAACTTTATTTAACTGAATATGGTTGTGGCTATCGCACTTATGTGTGGGAACTTTAGTGAATTTACATTGGTTTCTTTATAAACAGCGTTCAAACATATTATCGCGGCGTTTGTCGTCTGTTGATTGACTGTTTCCGAACTACGTTTCGTGTGATTTTTCTTATGTTGAAAACTTGATTAATAGAAAACATGAGTGAGACTACATCAGTTTTGTGTAGGAATTTTATTGAATTTACTGTGGTTTCTTTGTAAGTAGTATCCACCCAATATACCCGCCACTTACCACGTGCTACGAGTAAGTTTCCGTGCATTTAGAGCCCAGTTTATTCAACAAGTGAAGCTGCCCACGTTTCGCATAAGACATTTTAAAATTTTGTGTACTCTCTTTATAGATGATGTTCGACCATATGTTCCCCCCTTTCGAGTTTGATTATTTATTTGGCACTAATTGTGTGGATAATGTGAACCTTCTTGGAGGAAGTGCTTGATTATAAAATCTGAAGGTAAGTAAGATAACTTCGTGTGATATAATATGCCTATCGTTCAGACCTTCCGTCTCCCTTCCCACTCTCCACATTTCGGCAGCATGAGATATGTGCCCATCGGGTCAAGAATTAGCTTTACACCTCTTCATGTATGCTGTTATTTAGTCTGAAGAATATTCCGTACGAAATAGCGTTGGTTGATGATCTAAATTTATTCACTTTCATGGAGTCCCTTCTGTAGGAGGGTCATCGGAGGCTGCGGCCAGCGAAACCGTTAGTTGAAGGTTCCACTTAAAACTTCCGGGCTGATAGGCCGTGGTCGATGTATAAAACTCTCACCTGACGTTTCGTCTCCGACTGCCTATCAGCCCGGAAGTTTTAAGAGAAGACAAGATCGGCTGTGAAAGCCTGCATTGTTATGTTGAGCTCACGTAGGTGTCTAGAAGTCATAACTTTGCTCAATCTGCTCACCGCAATACGTAATTTTGGGTGCTACCCACTGTCGTACCGGCAACATGCGAGTGCTTATAAGATTATATGCCTGGCGTACTGATTAATGTGGTAAACAGAATCCCTCCGGATCCTGTTCCTAGATCCTGTGTGGCGATGTACCTTCTTTGCGAGGAGACCAAATTAATTTTGCAGAAGTTAATCACCGATGCTCTGGATTAGAGTACTCAGTCCAGTTGTAAGGTTGTTGATTTCTTTTACGCGGTTTTTACTGCGAAATAAATGTGAATTGATTAATTGAAATGATTTCATACAGATATTATTTATACAGACTGAAGCGGTGAGTGTAAATTTAGAGCAAGGCTGGGAATCTAACTCGGGTCTGCTGCTTAACATAATTGCATTAGACACTACGTCATCTCGGCAAAGCGGTTCACAGAACTGCATGGCTTACTCTGGCATGCCTCCCTCTTCGATCCTCATACTCACTGCCTCCCCTATCTACTTTAAATTCCTCCTGATACACGAATAGAATTGTCGAGGCTCTCCATGTTCTGCAATAGCAACTCAGCATCGACCGTAAATGGGGGATGTAGAATGAAACCCAGGAGTAGGTACTTCACAAATGGAGGCTAGATCCCCCATTCACGTTCGATGCTGAGGTCCTGTTGCAGACCATGGAGAGCCTCGACAATTCTGTTCGTGTATGAGGAGGAATTTAAAGCAGTCCTGGGCGGTAGCGAGAATTAGGATAGGGGAGGGAGGCGTTCCAGGGTAATCCGTGCAGGTATGGGAACGCTGAGTCAAAGTGGACTAGTGGATGACGCACGTTCCTAGAGGCAGGAGACCAGGGTTCGATTCCTGGACTTCGTACAAATTTCCTCTCACCGCTTCAGTCTATGTACATAGAATTATATTGATAGACTCTTTTTCACGGCAGATGTAATATCACTTTGCAATTAAGTAATAATCCTGCGAGATTATTTGGCCCCCATTGCATCTGTTGTTCGGAAGGAGATTTATTTACCAGGGTGGTTTGCTTCACAGTGATAAATTGAAGAATTTATTTTTAAGAAAAGACATACATGATCCATCCATCTGCTGTATGTTTCTTTGGTGGTTGCTTGCCATTCACCCGTTTTCCGTTGAGTTTTCTATAAAGTTAACAGACTGTGCCAGGGTTACAATGAACCCGCACTTTAGTCGGATTATCTGCTCACTTCGTTAGAATGACTAAAAGTCGAGCTATTGTACATGGATCATAATGCTCAATAAGACATGGAACACTTCTGTCACTGAATAACACACAAATAGTAGCCTATAAAAAGTTGATGGTAGCCTTTAAATGTAAGCGACGACATAAAAGGGATATATGAGAATTACCGCTGTCAGTTGTAATATCCCAACCATATTTTGTAAACTCAACAGAAGATCTTTTTAAATGTGAACTGAAGGCGGCTAATGAACATAAAAGAGAAATAAAAAACTGTGGTATCAGATTACCAAATTAGGAAACTTCTGAACTCCCTTACACTGTCTAAATATAAAGGCGCAATTTAAAGCGAAACGCCCATTACAAAAACGAATGGCATAAAGGACAGATACTAGGCTGAGATTCATTGGAAAATTCGTTTGGAAGGTGGTAGCTCACAAAACCCTTCCAAGGATACCTGAATATTGCTTTAAAGTCGGGGACCACTATAATGATCGTCTTATAAGGAGACATTTCGTCACAGGTTTGTTTAGCGAGCACGAAACCGACTGGGGACCGAACTGCACAATAACCCCGGGTTCAGTGAGGGGCGGCAGTGGGGTGCGTGGACAGCTGTCGCCTGTTGTGCGGTTGTGAACCACTGAGGGCTACGACGGGACGAAGCATCTCCTTCGTTTCTAGGTACCCGGTTTGATACATACATTCCAGTTATTGGGTTTTATGTGTTTGGGATGCTTCTGTGAGGATTGTAGACCAAACGTTTGGGTCGAAGGCATGTCTAATACACGTAGAAATTCTGAATTTACTTCACAACAAGTGCTTCTGATTCTTATTCATGGATATCTTAAATTTTAAGACTTCGTTAATGTTATAGGACATATTGGCAACGATCCTCCTGTTCCCTACTCAGTCGATGTACTGGCGAAAGATCTGCAGAAACTCACTTACGTAGATGCGACATAACAGCAGAGGAAGGGAATCTTTATCTACATCACACTCTGCAAGGATCCTAATGTTGTATGGCGGACGGTACCACTAACTGAACCCACCAAACCTGCCCCACTCGCGAGTAGCGCGGGGGAAGAATGATTGCCGGTAAGCCTCTGTACTGGCTCCAATTTATCGAATTTTCTAGCCTTGGTCGTTACGCGGGACTTACTTGGGGAGGTGGGGGGAAAGTAATCTACTGTCCGACTCTTCCTGAAATTAGTTCTCTCAAAATTTCAGTAGTAAATCTCTCCGTGATGCACAACGCCTCTCTTGTAACGTCTGCCACTGCCAGTGGAATTTGTTGATCATTTCCGTAACATTCTCGTGCCGACTAAACGGTCACGTGACCAAACACGACGCTCTTCGTTGGATCTTCTCTATCTCTTCTATCAGTTCTACATAGTAGGGATCCGAGATAGAGAACAGTACTCAAGAATCAAACAGGCCACTTCCTTCGTGAATGAGTTATTTTTCATTAAGATTCTTCCTATGAATCCGAGTCTGGCATCTGCCTTTCCACTATTTGTTTTATGTGATCATTCCACTTAAGGTCGCTCCGGATAGTTACTCCTAGATATTTTAGCGCAGATACTGTTTCGAGCGGTCTGTCATCAATAGCGTAGCTACACAGTAGTTGATTTCTTTTCCTATCCATGTACAGTATGTTACATTTATTTACGTTCGGGGTCAACTGACAGAGCCTGCAGTATTCATGAATTCTCTGGAGGTCATTCCGTAAATCGTTACCACCTTCTGGAGTTGCTATTTTATTATAGACAACCGCATCATCTACGAAAAGCCTTGGAGATGGTTCAGATGGCTCTGAGCACTATGGGACTTAACATCTACTGTCATCAGTCCCCTAGAACTTAGAACTACTTAAACCTAACTAACCTAAGGACATCACACAACACACAGTCATCACGAGGCAGAGAAAATCCCTGACCCCGCCGGGAATCGAACCCGGGAATCCGGGCGCGGGAAGCGAGAACGCTACCGCACGACCTCGAGCTGCGGACAATAGCCTTGGAGGGCATCCGACGCTTTCCACTAGATCATTCATATATACAGGGAGAGGCACTAACTATTGCCACCAAGAATAACTCCAAAAGTATGACAGCAGCTGAAAAATTTGTGGGACAAATGTTGCACGGGACAACGAGGGCCTAGCCGGCCGAAGTGGCCGTGCGGTTAAAGGCGCTGCAGTCTGGAACCGCAAGACCGCTACGGTCGCAGGTTCGAATCCTGCCTCGGGCATGGATGTTTGTGATGTCCTTAGGTTAGTTAGGTTTAACTAGTTCTAAGTTCTAGGGGACTAATGACCTCAGAAGTTGAGTCCCATAGTGCTCAGAGCCATTTGAACCACAACGGGGGCCATAATATGACGTTGGTTTTTTGTGGTTAGGTGGGGTCGCTTCAGAGATATGTAAACTTCGTTTTTTTAAATGGGATGCTATAGTTTGGTATTTATTTTCTGATAGCGGCTATCGAGACGAATCCGGTGATGTGCAACAGTAAGGCAATGGTCAACTAAGGTACAAAGATGGCATGAACGTCCATTTACAGAAGGTGTTCGAAGTATTGACCATTGGTATCAGTGCAGTGCTGCAATTGTCTTACCACGGATTGAGTGGTATTCCTTATCAGATCGACACTTATCGAAGCTCTCACAATTCTGTCTCGCATTTCTTCAAGTGTAGATGGAACGTTTTTAAAACAATGTTTTTATACGAATCACCACAAAAAAAATCCACTCTGGCGAACAAACCGGCCGCGACACATCTCCTCCGCGTCCAATCCAACGATGTGGGAATTGTCTGTGCAACTCATTTCTAGCCATCAGTGAAAAATGTGTTGGACACCCATCGTGTTGATACCACATTCCGTTCCTTGTTCCTAAAGGTATTTCTTCCAATGACAGACCTAATGTTTCTTGCAGGAATGTGGTGTACTTCCTACCATTAAGATTTCCTTCGATGAAATAGGGGCTTATAATTCTGTCCTCCAGAATCTCACATCATACATTCACTGACCACGGTTTTCGGTGTGCAGCTTGCCGCAGCCAACATGGATTTTCAGTTGCCCAATAATGCATGTTACGCAAATTAACATTTACATATTTCGTGAATGTAGCCTCGTCAGTAAATAAAATCAAATTAATAGATGCGTCATCTCTCTGAGTGTGAAGTTGAGCCTATCGGCAGAATTCAATGCTACGCATACAATCCGTACCAGTTAATTCTTGGTGAAGACTGATATGGTAAGGATGATAATTATTACGATGAAGAACACGATCAACACTACTCTGGCTCATGCCAGACTCCCTTGCGATCTGACGGGAAATAACACAAGGATCTCGAACCACAGTGGCAAGAGTACCAATTTCCGTTTCCTCGTTAGTAACTTTCCTTTGCAGGATATGTTCCCGAATCGTTAAAGATACAATTTTTCTCCATTTATCATACACATATTTAAATGTACGACGTGCAGGTTGTGTCTGTTGAGGATATCTTTCAGCGTATAAGTCTCTAGCTCTCACTGAATGTTGTAGGTATTGTCCGTAAATGAGAAGCATATCAACTTGTTCTTGCAAGGAATACTTCATTCACCCTCGCTCAATTAGACGATACTAGTCTCGCCGTTCCTATTAGTGCTGTATTGTGGAGCCGGCGAATGGTGTTTACTTGTCAATGGCGCGTTAGATGGATACGCCGTATTCGGTGAATATTTACTATTTGCACTGTATAAGAGAGAGAATGGTCAGAGCATGTGCTTCGATAAGTGCTGAAGTGATACGGAATAGCACTAAATCCATGCTAAGAAGATTGGAGCACTGCAATGATACCAATGTCATCACTTCGAACACCTTCTGTAAATGGACGTTCTAGTCACCTTTTTTAACCTTCGTTGACCTTCAAAGACCTTCATGCTACACATCATTGGATTCATCTCGATAGCCGCTATCAGAAAATAAATACCAAACTATAGCATCCCATTTAAAAAACAAACTTGGCTTTCATATCTCTGAAGCGACCCCACCTAGCAACAAAAAATCAAAGTCATTTTAAGCCCTGTCACACTTCCTTGGGGTACTCCGGAAATTAACATTATATCTTTCGATTTTACCCCGTTAAGAGCGACGTTCTGAGGCCCATCTGAAAGTAAGTCTTGAATCGAGTCTCAAATCTGCTACGACACATTAAATGACATTGCGGGAGGCTGTCAAATGTCTTACTGAAATCAAAGAGCACGGCATCACCCTAAGCGCAAATGTCTACGGCGCTGTGGATGCCATCGAGGAACAGAGCTGAGTTTGGCAGGATCTCTGTTTCTGGAAGCCATGTTGATTTTTATGGAGGAGACATTCCTTCTTCAAAAATGTTATAATTATTGAGCATAAAACATGTCCCACAATTATACAACAGATTGACGTCAACGATATAGGTCTATAAGTGTGTGCATCTGTCCTGCGGCCCTTCTTAAAAATTTTGGTGACCTACGCTTTCTTGCACTCGCTAGATACCTTTCATTGCTCAAGCGATCTACGATAAATTACTGGTAGAAGAGGAGCATGTTCTTTCACATACTCTTTGTAGAATCTTATAGGTATCTCGTCCTGACATCTTTCCATTACTAATTGATTGTAGTTGTTTTCTATTCCGTGATCGGTTATGTCAATATCTACCATTTCGACGTTCGTAAGACAACTGAAATTTCGGAAGACCGAATTCGGTATTTCGGCCTTCTCTATGTCATCATCCGTTTCGGTGCCAGTATGATCACTGAGTAAATAAACAGATGATTTTTACCCATTTACTGGTTTTACGTACGACCAAAACCTCTTAGGTTTTTACTGATATCAGTAAATAAAGTTTTGCTTTCAAAGTCATTGAACGCTTCTCTCATGCCTCTCCTTACGCTCATTGTCGCTTCGTTTAGTTTTTGTCTGTCGGCTAGGTATTTTCTTCTCTAAAATCTGAAATGGCTATTAAAACATGATTGGACTTTCCTATCCCTTATGACCTTTGTCTAGGGCGTATTGCACTATTACTTTGAATTCTTTCAATTTGTATTCCACATCTTCGTCCTGATCACCGAATTTTTGTTTCCGACTGTTCAGATACTCTGAAATTTGTATCCTGTCACTTTTGCTAAGCAAAAAATCTTCGTACCTTTCTTAACATCTTCACGATCACTGATACCTTCCTCTGCGTTAACTGATTCAGTGAGATGTTGCTCTACTTATCTGTGAAAGTAATTTGCGGACAGAACATCCAGAACAATGTCACACGAATCCCCATCTCTGGTACCAGTTTTGATGGCATGACAGTCCAAGTCTATACCTGTCGAGTTAAAGTCACCCCCTACTACAACGGTATGATAGAAAAATAATTAACGATATTCTGCAAGCTCTGACTGAAGCGTTCTGCCACCATAGCTCCCGACCCAGGCGGTCTATAAAAGCATCCGCTTACCATTGGTGGCCGATCTTTCATGCTTAACGTCACCAAGTTTAATTCACGATCGGAGTCCATGATAACCTCGCTAGATTTTGTCGAATTCTTCACTGCAATAAACACGCCGGCACCATTGACAACAACAATCCTTACGATAAATATTCGCAACTGAACATAGGTCATAACCATCTGGGTTCAACAAACTTTCTGTTCCTAATACTATCTGTGCATTCTAGCTTTCAGTTAGCGGTACTAATTCTGGGCCGCGCGAGGTAGCCGGCCGGTCTGGAGCCTCTTGTCACGGTCCACGCGGCTCCCCCCGTCGAAGGTTCGAGTCGTCTCTCGGGCATGGGTGTGTGTGTGGTCCTTAGCGTAAGTCAGTTTAAGTTAGATTAAGTAGTGTGTAATCTTAGGGACCGATGACCTAAATAGTTCGGTCCCATAAGACCCTACCACAAATTTCTAAAATTTTCTTACCTTTCCTTGCATGCCCCTGCAGTTTACCGAAATCATATTAACCTTTTCTATGATCTACGACGGCGAACGTTCTATGAGGACAATGTGACTAATTTATCAGGCAAATCGTCTTTGATCACGAGGGAGGATTTGTCTAACCTAAAAAAGGCAGATGTGCACGCCACACGTACTCCGCTAGCCCAGTACCCGCTTCCTGCGGGTGGTGCACGCCTGACCTATTAAGGGGAGGTCTACAAATGTGATAGCGGAGATAGAGAAAGTTGCATCCGATACCGTCGCAGAGTCGTCTGAGTCTCTGGTTTAGACTTCCCACTCTGCTCCAAACCAGAGGAACGCGACCAACCCTGATAGGTCAGCGATCAGCATCATATAGTACTCTGAAATCTGACATTATAGTCTGAACCTGAGATGCCTGTTACAAGGCGAATGTCATTCATCACTCTTATCCCTGGCGCCGTATATCTATGATCCACATGATTTTTTACAGAATGGTACACGAGATCTTTTGTTCCTTGAGGCTACCTTTAACATCAGCCATATACATAACTCCAACCAATTACCGATAAGTAACAGATGAAAAAGCATGATCTTCGATTTCTCGAAATGGTTTATCAGTGGATCGGCTAAAATATCTAACGATGATGATTTAAATGTTTCATTGGAGCTGATGGAAGCTAAAAACTTGAAGGGCGTCGCCTTTGAGAGTTAAGAACGGCCTCTTATGATCTCATGGATCACAGTTAGTCCAATGAACCACAACCCAGCTGTGGTCGTAGCATATAGTACTGCCAAATCGCATCACTTCGCTCTTGGTATTGCCCTACGCTTCCACCACAGCATTTCCATGTGTGTCCCCTCTCACAACAAACTTCTTTGTTCTTGGCCATTGCCTGATATTTCGATTCTTCGGCTGAGAGGGCTGTGATTGTAAAAGTTGTGCCCAAAATCCTTACAGTCAATAAACGCCTGCCTGTCACACATATCATCTCTATTTTACCTTTATGTATTATATGCTCTGCTCTACAAAATACATTTCTGGCCATTAAAACTGCTACACCCCGAAGATGGCGTGCTACATACGCGAAATTTAACCAACAGGAAGGAGATGCTGTGATATGCAAATGATTAGTTTTTCAGAGCACTCACACAAGGTTGTCTCCGGTGGCGACACCTACAACGTGCTGACATCAGGAAAGTATCCAACCGATTTCTCATACAGAAACAGCAGTTGGCCGACGTTGCATGGTGAAACGTTGTTGTGATGCCTCGTGTAAGGAGGAGAAATGCGTACCATCACGATTCCGACTTTGATACAGGTGGGATTGTAGCCTATCGCGACATTGCTGCTCGCGTTGGTCGAGATCCAGTGACTGTTAGCAGAATATGGAATCGGTGGGTTCAGGAGGGTAATACGGAACGCCGTGCTGGATCCCAATGGTCTCGTATCACTAGCAATCGAGATGACAGGCATCTTATCCGCATGGCTGTAACGGATCGTGCAGCCATGTCTCCACCCCTGAGTCAACAGATGGGGACGTTTGCAAGACAACAACCATCTGCAGGAACAGTTCGACGACGTTTGCAGCAGCATGGACGTTTAGCTCGGAGACCATGCCTGCGGTTACCCTTGACGCTTCATCACAGATAGGAGCGCCTGCGATAGTGTAGTCAACGACAAACCTGGGTGCACGAATGGCAAAACGTCATTTTTTTGGATGAATCCAGGTGCTGTTTACAGCAACATGATGGTCGCTTCCGTGTTTGGCGACATCGCGGTGAACGCACATTGGAAGCGTGTACTCATCATCGCCATACTGCCGTATCACCCGGCGTGATGGTATGGGGTGCCATTGGTTACACGTCTCGGTCACCTCTTGTTCGCATTGACGGCACTTTGAACAGTTGACGTTACATTTCAGATGTGTTACGACCCGTCGCTCTACCCTTCATTCGATCCCTGCGAACCCCTACATTTCAGCAGGATAATGCACGACCGCATGTTGCAGGTCCTCTACGGGCCTTTCTGGATACAGAAAACGTTCGACTGCTGCCCTGGCCATCACATTCTCCAGATCTCTCACCAACTGAAAACGTCTGGTCAATGGTGGCCGAGCAACTGGCTCGTCACAATACGCCAGTCACTACTGTTTATGAACTGTGGTATCGTGTTGACGCTGCATGGGCTGCTGTACCTGTACACGCCATCCAAGCTGTGTTTGACTCAATGCCCAGGCGTATCAGGGCCGTTATTACGGCCAGAAGTGGTTCTTCTAGGTACTGATTTCTCAGGATCCGTCGAGAATTACTCTGAAGACCAAATCGGGACTCATCTGTGAGAAGAACATTGGCTCGCTGTTTGACCGTCCAGGTGGCATACTGGCGACTCCAATCCAGACGTTCCGTTCTGTGAAGACGCGCCAGAGGTACACATGCAGCAGGTATCCAACAATAAAGACTGCTCTGACGAAGCCTTCGGTACACCGCTTGCCTCGATACAACACGTTCAGTTCATGTTGCAAGGTCAGATTCCAGTTGCCATGCAATACTATGGTGGTACCGTTATGCCCTAACAGCTAAATAACTGTCGTCTCTTTCTGATATCACACATGGTCGGCCCTGCCCTGGTCTTTGTTTTACAGTTTCGGTCCCTAAAACCTGTCACTACATCTGAGAAACAATAGAATGATTCAGATTAAACCACAGGGTCACATCAATTTTCGACTGTCCTGCCTCCATTCTTCATATGGCTCTCCACTGCAGAGAGTCTGGTAGGCGTCTTCTCTGTGAAATAGTGCATCGTCTGTTACTGTGTACACTGCGACTGTGGATGTGGGACTACCCGGCAAACACTACCCCGTTTCACGGGTTCCCTGACGTAATCGCTGGCGTCGTTGCCGACTGACCGGAATGCCATCCTCCGAGCAGAACACGATCATACCGCTACCTTTTGGCTGTTGGTACAATTATAATGTGAATCAGACACGGAGACATAGGGGTTTATTGCTTTAATTTTGGACACCAGTGTATATGTCTACTGTGACCATCACTGAAGGTCCTACCTAGTTCTTGGCTTCTTTGGACCTGACTGATAATGTCATCGAAAACCTTCCATATTGAACAATTCCCACCCAATTGCTTGGTGACTGATCTTTATTTTTAATTCTTCTGTATTTCACCAAGCTTCCTTAAGAGAAAAGGACTCTTCGAAAATACGACATTTCTTCTGCAGAGGTATTGTCTTATTACAAGATATTTCAATTTTTATTTTTGATTCAGTCGCTTTTTTATGATACAATCATAACAGGTTTAGGCCTTCAAAGGCCATCTTCATACGCTATGGGTGGCATTTCATAAGCAAGTGTTCATTTGCAGTCAACTAAACATAAAATCAGAAACCACGGAATCAGAAATAATTCCCTGATTTCTGATTTTATGAGGTTTTCTAACAAATTTAGAGAAGCTGTTGGCCTTAGTACAAGAAATTAATAATTTCATGAGATCGACTTTATAGTATTGACAGATTTCTTTACGAGTTGATTCGAACATATAACTGGTTATCGGTGAGGGTGTCACAAAAGAAACTGTATCAGAAACTGGCTGGGAACCAGATAGCAATGAATAGTTCACGAGGAACACTTTCTCGAGTTTCTGTAGAATAATCATCAGTTGACTGCGATCCTGATGTGCTTCCTGACCCACACAATTTTAGAGGTACTGTTCGATGCTTGAACTTAAGATGTGTCCTCAGGTTTGACCATGAAGCAGAAGAAGACGATGGTATTACAGGTAGAAACAACATTTCCTTTGTTTATCCAGTTTGTTGAAATGATACCATATATCACATGAAACTCATGTAAGCGATGGCGACATGGTGGACTTGTGTCCCGTATCTCAGATAAATACGTTATATGGAAAAATTAAAGTACTTATTGTGACGATGTACTTTTACCTCTTGTGCTTCTTCTTCTTCTTCTTCTTCTTCTGGCACTCGAGGGTTAGGCGTATATCCTGTTCGAGCCTCATTATCTCCTTCTCTGTCTACCAAGACTTTTCTTACCCCATGATTTATAATCCATTGCTGTTTTAGGAAGTCTCTGTGGCGGCATACGAAGTACATGTTCTCCCCATTTTTCTTTGTATTGGATTGCCTTTGGGGTTATTGATTGCATTCCTAGTTCTTGCCTTACAACTTCGTTTCTGATTTTCTTTTGCCTATTGCAGCCTTTTACAGTTCTCAGAAATTTCATTTCTGATGATTCTCTTTGCTGTAAGTCCTTATTTCTTACCATCCAGCTTTCTGTCCCATGTAATGAAGGGGGAACATCCGCGACTTTAGAAAACTTGTGTTTTTTTCTTCGTTTTACTCTTAAGTGTTCTCCTTATCGTGCCATATATATGTTGGTAAGTGAACTACAGAAAAGGCTACGTGCACTGAAATCTTTAATGGAAGAAACCTGAACTGCATGCATTTAGCGCATATGCAACAACAAATGGTTGCATAAACAAGATACGAAATGAATACCACTGAAAATGCCTAACATGAACAGTTGAAACATGTCTGGTACACTGTTGCAGAAGAGGGAACTTTTCTTATCTTTGAGATGAATCATAATCGAATGCTGGTGAGTATTGGCTATTTCTGTATATTCATATCTTAATAATATTATTTGTCACATGCTAAATATTTGAAATAGGCTAACTGTTCCATTGGTTTATTAATGGCAACTGTTTTGGTTCGGACTGGATTTATACCTACATAGGACACTTAGTTTGACATTTGTTCTCATTCTTAATCTGAAATATTTAATAAGTGCATCTCATCTCTGACATTACTCTTTAAATAGTAAAACTTTAAAATGAGAAGAAATCACATGCATCACATTTTGTAGTTTCTCCTCTAAGGTTCACTTTTTAAACAGTAAAAACTTAAAATGAGAACAAATGGACACGCATTGCATTCTGTAATATACTTGTATAAACTCACAGATATATGTATAAAATTTAATAATCTAACATAAATACTGTGGTGTCACAGCCAGACACCACACGTCCTAGGTGGTAGCTTAAATCGGCCGCGGTCCTGTAGTACATGTCGGACCCGCGTGTCGCCACTGTGTGATCGCAAACCTAGCGCCACCACAAGGAAGGTCTCGAGAGACTGACTCGAACTCAGCCCAGTTGTACGGACGACAGAGCTAGCGACTAGACGTACGAAGCCTTTCTCTCTCATTAGCCGAGAGACAGAATAGCCTTCAGCTAAGTTAATGGCTACGAACTAGCAAGGCGCCATTAGCCTTACAGTGATTGTAATTTGAGTCTCACTTGTGTTCACCATATAGATGTACAAGAAGAAATTAAAGATAAGTATATGAGAGCTCCGTTCTTTTCTTCATAGCATTAATTACGTATCCTGTTCCAGTACTTCACGCCCGTCTGCGTTAGTCTCGCGTGCCTTTTTAGCCACCTCTATTTACAAGGTGTTGGCCCAGCTGCCGACACATCAAATACCATTATTGTTACAGATAGCAATATCCACAGCTAGCTGTATTCGAAGGGAGAGTGATGAGTCAAAGATTCAATTCCAGGTGTGAGCTGAATCAGCGAATAACTCAATAGCGCCGTGAATGGAAAACGCAGGGTGACACCTGAGTTGCCTTTTAATCCACTCAGCATGTAGTCTGGAACAGTGACCAGATGCTGGGAGCCGAATCAGTTAGTGATCCAAGAGCGCAGTGATCCGTAAGACACCTGTGAGCAACTCCATGCCGTCTGGAGAACCAAGCGTTTCCTCTTCGCAGAGCCTCATCTCTTGTGGTGAGTGTCGAAAGATCTAAATGGTAGCTTCTTAAAAGCTGCAAGCAGAAATAAAAGGTGAGAAATTGTTTCCAACTATAATGCAGTGCTCTTAGAAAGTGATCCTTCCCTGTTTTCCATTATTTTCACTGATGAAAAAACTACTCTTAACAGTGAGGTACAACACATTTTTAATGGCAAAATTTCTTTGTAGCGAATTCTATGCCACAGCGACTAGTTCAGCATGCTGGTTTGGACGGTGCTTCCTCAGCCAGCCCCAGAATCTACGTTCCACACACTGACATCACAGAATAGGCTTTTAGGATCCAAAGAGCTACTGCTCATTTTTTTCAGGTCACGATTCGCACATACTATGGAAGGATGTAGCACTTTGAATCAGTTCAGGAGCGAATCGCCCAACTCCTTGTCTCCATTTTGCCAGTTGATTGAGTAGACCCTCATCCATATTCGTCCAACATTCAGTTGTGATGGTGGCCTGACATTGAATTGAATGAGAATGCTGTATAAACGTGAAGGTTCCAGTTGACAAAGTCTGACCACTACAAGGAGCAAATTGTAGCCTCTTGCCCTTTACATCTGCCATCCAAGAACAGGTAGTGGACTCCGTGCAACATATAGTGTTTTCCGGCAGCATTGATCAGAAACTGGAGGCAGTTGTATTGAGGAATTACGCATGGACTGCCATTAGCACCACAACACAAACGGCAGCGTTGGGAATAATACCATGACTATAAGCAGAGACTGCTGATTAATGTTATCGCATTGTGCTCAGCATGAAACCAGGTTGGTAGGTACTCAGAGAGGGCACAGGAAAAGGTGATGAGTGTGGATGGAGCCATAAACAGTTACTGTGAGTTGCACAATCAGACATACAACTTTATTTTTCTAAGAACCACTTATTTACACATTGCTTTAAAAGATCACAATTAGAGAAACTTGAGATGCTTTCTGGGCTGAAGGCCCAAAACCACACAAGAAACAAGAACGACTGAAGGCCTGGCTTAGAAATAAAAAACAATTAAAAATAGAAGGTAAAATTAAAAAAAAGCATTTGAAAACAATTAGTGGCTGAAGGCCTACACTACAAGTCTAATGGACAACTATAATTAAAACAAATTAATGAACATGTTTTTCTAACCAAGAAGTTTCTTTTTAAACTTACAACAGAATGGCCAAAAGCCTAATTCAAGAAATATTAACTTATTGCACGGCTGAGAACCACATACAAATTTGAAACAACGGCTGAAGTCCTGAACAACAAGTCAGACAAACTATTTAAAATAAACCCCTTCCTTCTTATAAAAAATTTTTCCTTAAAGAATACACACAGCTGAAGGCCTTATTAAAAGTGGTTCACGTAAATCCTCACCTGGAGGCCACACATAACACACCGAACAACTAACGGCTTAGGGCCTGGATTACTAACAATTTCAGATAGAAAAAATTTTAAGAAATATTTTTTGAAATAAAATCAATCTTCAAACTATTAATTTAACACAGCTAAAGGCCTTTATGTAAAATTTAAAAGGAGCTGAATTAATACACGGCCGAAGGCCTCGCACAAGACTTTTAATTAAAATTAAAATCACAGTCTAAAACAAACCGATCAAGTGATGCTCAGAAGTGTTTCAAGGGTCGGCCTTAGAAGGTAGCTCAAAAGTAAGATGAGGTCCGACAGGCACCCAAGAGCTGAAGTTAAGTAATCGGATGGCCACCCAAACTAGGACGGCCGAAGGACCGTCCAACAAAAAAATGGTTCAAATGGTTCTGAGCACTATGGGACCCAACTGCTGTGGTCATAAGTCCCCTAGAACTTAGAACTACTTAAACCTAACTAACCTAAGGACATCACACACATCCATGCCCGAGGCAGGATTCGAACCTGCGACCGTAGCAGTCGCACGGTTCCGGACTGCGCGCCTAGAACCGCGAGACCACACCGTCCAACAATTTAATCAATTCCCTTCCATCTGACCAACAGCACAGCGATGGAAAATATCGGCCGAGGACGAGAATACGAACAACACTACGTCTCTAGAAATTGGCGTCTAAAAACAGCCAAGGGAACAAAAACCACTCTACGCAAAATATGAACCAAACAACTTAAAAGGCTGTCGAACTACACGCCATGCCGTACAGCATCATCACACTGCCGGAAAACTACGCTAATGACCAGGGCAGGTAACTGGTGCGTTAACGGCCACAGGGCATAAAATACCGCTGGTGCGCTTCACTGGCAAGTAACGGTCATTTTAATAATTAATCACAATATAGGAAGACGGCTGCAACTTCAACACATCAGACGTTGCTGCTATTCTGAACAGCCCAGGGAGCAACAACCCGCAAATGAACGAAGAGATGTGTCAATAGTTGAGATTTCATAACAGGTTAACTGATCACTCAACTTCAGCGTCCAGGTTCGGTGGGCAACGAACTTAATCGCTCTCGCAACTAGCGCCTCACGATCCGACAGTGCGTGCACGCCGCCAGCGGTCCCAGCCTGGCCTCGCACTGAGGAGACTTCCTCACTGCCCGTTCCAACTGACTAACTACATGCAGAACACACATACCATTAAAATAGGTGCTCAGTCAAAACCACACAAGCTACACACGGTTCCACGAAACACTTCCACAAACAGCTCGAACAATACTAAAACGCCGGCCGGAGTGGCCGAGCAGTTCTAGGCGCTACAGTCTGGAACCGCGGGACCGTTACGGTTGCAGGATCGAATCCTGCCTCGGGCATGGTTGTGTGTGATGACCTTAGGTTAGTTAGGTATAAGTAGTTCTAAGTTCTAGGGGACTGATGACCTCAGAAGTTAAGTCCCATAGTGCTCAGAGCCATTTGAACCAATACTAAAACCAGTGATTGTGGAACAACTACGACGAATCATAAGTCTACACACACGGAGAACCCAGAAGCGGTCGGCGAACAAATACACGTCGTCCGACGAGACGACCGACCTAACGACCAACCAAGGTCGCCCCACTCAAGTCGTGTGTTGGTAACAGTCTGGCGATTCCGAATCTCAGTGCTGCTCCGTCCCGACTGAACACGCGACACACGACGACCCGGAAAAAACTAGCGGTCGCTCCAAAGATAGTACGACAGTGCTCTTATCGATAAGCGCTGCTGCTGCCATTCACGGGCAGGCAAGCCAGCAACTTAGTGATGCCAGTAAATCGAATAAGAAACGAGACGGCAGTAACGACAACGAAAGATGTCAAGCAATAACGGCGCGAACACGAGCCGCGCACGGCTCACAGCGTTGAACTGTTTTGCATTACCCATATGAACACCTTCGGCGAGTATGGTGATGACCTGAGTATACGTCCTATCGGTACAGTGTTCTGGAGAGGCAGAATGATGTCAAATGCGAATATGTTTTTGCAGGTGGGGATATTCAGCCGCCAAACAATTGTAAAAATTTGTGGTCAAACCGTCAGCTAGCCGGCCGAAGTGGCCGCGCGGTTCTGGCGCTGCAGTCTGGAACCGCGAGACCGCTGCGGTCGCAGGTTCGAATCCTGCCTCGGGCATGGATGTGTGTGCCGTCCTTAGGTTAGTTAGGTTTAACTAGTTCTAAGTTCTAGGGGACTAATGACCTCAGCAGTTGAGTCCCATAGTGCTCAGAGCCATTTGAACCATTTTTGAACCGTCAGCTGTCATTTAGTTTGCGCAATGCGCTGCTAATGTTTTACTTACTTTCGATGTGGACGTGCTTCCTGACGAAAATTATCGTATGTAGTTATCGTTGTGTGACATTCTTTTACCTACTTAAAAAACAGATTACTTTTGTTAAAATTGTGGCATAACTTTCCTGCCGTTTATGCCAGGTAAGCTTCATAAAGATCAGTGACCGAAACTAGTAGCGAAATGTGCAAAATAAATGACAGCTGAAGGTTTCAATACGAATTGTAACAGATGTCAAATGTGGCGTCATGGTGTGGAGGGCCATCAGGAGTGACGTCAGATCATGGCCGGTAGTGATTGAGGCAACTGACAGAATAGTAGTGCCAAATTTCACTGGACTATGCTCTTCCACACATGGCGCGTATTGAGTTGTGTGATGTTGAGTTACTTCCGTGGCCTGTCAGGTCACCCCAATAGAACACGTGTGGGACCAGTATGGCCTTCGGAGTCAGTATCAACGACATCAGTTGTGGACCAACATGCCTCAGAAAAAGATGGGGGCCTTATGACACTGCTCCCAACTAAAATAGCGCGAGCATCCATACCAGTGGGAGTGCAACGTAAGTCTGATAAGTGGGCTCATACTGCTGTTTCTTTGTAAATTCGATTCGATGTTGTAATGACTGCTATAAAATCAGATACCCTCGGAAATGTGAAGTTTCAATTCGTTTCTTTCTCTTCCTCTTGTTCAAATGGTTCAAATGGGTCTAAGCACTATGTGACTTAACATCTCAGGTCGCCAGTTCCCTAGACTTAGAACTACTTAAACCTAACTAACCTAAGGGCATGACACACATTCACGCCCGAGGCAGGATTCGAATCTGCGACCGTAGCAGCAGCGCGGTTCCAGATTGAAGCGCCTAGGACCGCTCGGCCACAGCGGCCATCTCCTCTGGTTCGTTCGCTTTCTGTTAAACAATGTAAATGTTTCCAGACTATGGTATTTTCGACGACGGGCAACTGAATAACTATGAACTGTGTAAAAATTAGTTTCAAGGGACTTACCATCTTCCAAGGAATAACAGTTACCTTCCGGGTCACGAAGTTGCTCTAAATAATGAACTTTGAATCATTACCCACAAGTAAACTCTGTAACAAACGCCTCCTGATTTGAATACGTTAACAGGAGCTGTTTTCTAAAATGTCAAAGCTCTCGAACGAAAAGACATAACATGAGTCAGAAAATGTTTATTGTGACAGCAGTATCGAAATGGACGATCCATACTGATGCCTGTGAAAGGCATCGGGCGGCACTGGGGCTGTGGAGAGAAATGACTAGGAGCTGTGGAGAAGCAGTTGCCTTTCCATAGGAAACTCAGCTTTATTACAAAAAATGAATTTGTGCTATAGCTACAATTCATTTATACAAAAATAATGTGGTTGGTATTAAGCAGCGACAATAATAAAAGTATAATTCAGGTAACAAAATAATTAAGAAATCAAACACAAATGGAAGCTTTTCGTCACACCATTCAACAGGATCTCAAGTGCTTTAAAATGAAATAAGTGAACTAAGCAGCATATACAGCTAATTCGGTGTAATGCCTAATACGGCAGAGGACGATGACATTCTTTCAGTTCCAGAATCTTAAGTGCAGGGCACCAAAGCAGAACGGTAGGCGCTGCCCTTATACTCGACAATAAGAATTCTGCATGCATCAGGAACAAAATTGACCAGAGAAACTTCCGTCGGCCCTCCCGCGAGCAGTCGGCGCCGCTGTCCTCCCAGATCGCCGGCCACCCGGCTGCTCCTTCGCTAGCTCAGCCTCACGATACGCTGTCAGCCGCCAAGCGGATTCTGCTGCACCTGGCGAACCTTGTTTGGCTGTCCATGTGTCCAGCTCGATCCGCTGCTCCCCGCAAGGCTACACGCTGCTACTCTGGCCTCTTGAACACAATAAAGGGACGACCGCACCCTAACCACGAAGATCACTGCCATACCGCAACACTACCACCACCGTACTGTACACGACGGCATGTAACGTTCTCCAGCTATGGCAAGCAGTATCCTCCAGGTATTCACCAAACATTTACACTTCCATTGGATTTTCAAGGTGGTTATTCATAGTTGTAAATCACTCGTTTCTGGTCATTCACTGTGCAGTGGCGTCCTTCCTTACACCAACTCAAGCGTCGCTTGGCATTGCCTACAGAAATGTGTAGCTCACGAAGGGCTGCTCAACCATTCTGTTTAACACCTCAAATTAATTCGTAATTGCGAATAAGGACTGCCGTCAGCTGTAGAATGGAATGACGGCAATGAAAATTTGTGCCGAACTGGGACTCGAACCCAGAATTCCCGTTTATCGCGATCGGTCGCCTTTAGCATTTGGCTGTCCGTGCACGACTCGCGGTCAGACGCAGTCTTCCGTATGTCGTCAACCATGTTTTTACGACTTGTACTGGTACATCCGTTATGTAAGTACCGGGTGATCAAAAAGTCAGTATAAATTTGAAAACTGAATAAATCATGGAATAATGTAGATAGAGAGGTACAAATTGACACACATGCTTGGAAACACACGGGGTTTTATTAGAACCGAAAAAAAAATACAAAAGTTCAAAAAATGTCCCACAGATGGCGCTTCACCTGATCAGAACAGCAATAATTAGCATAACAAAGTAAGACAAAGCAAAGATGATGTTCTTTACAGGAAATGCTCAATATGTCCACCATCATTCCTCAACAATAGCTGTAGTCGAGGAATAATGTTGTGAATAGCATTGTAAAGCATGTCCGGAATTATGGTGAGGCATTGGCGTCGATCACGATACACTTGCGACTTCAGGTATCCCCAAAGCCAATAATCGCACGCACCTGGGAGGCCAAGCATGACGAAAGTGGCGGCTGAGCACACGATCATCACCAAACGACGCGTGCAAGAGGTCTTTCACGCGTCTAGCAATATGGGGTGGAGCGCCATCCTGCATAAACATCGTACGTTCCAGCAGGTGTTTATCAGCCAGGCTGGGGATGATGCGATTCTGTAACATATCGGCGTACCTCTCACCCGTCATGGTAGCAGTTTTGCTGTCCAGCGCCATCTGTCGGACACTTTGTGAACTATGTTTTTTTTGTTCTAATAAAACCCCACGTCAATCCAAGCATGTGTGTCAATTTTTACCTCTCTATCTACATTATTCAGTGGTTTATTAAGTTTTCAAATTTATACTAACTTTTTGGTCACCCGGTGTATTCCAACACAGGTCAGGCATTGTACTTGTAAGTAGCTTGCCCGGTATAGGCACATAAATACGATATTGCAGTGCCTGTGTTGTTCTGCTTACGATGAATGCATGTTCAACTTTCCAGGTGTCATGTTGATGCCTCCACTCTGGACGTTCCCTTCGGTGAATACGCGTCAGAGGTAGACATACAGCATGTCCCCGACAATAAAGACCACTCTGACGAAGTCTTCTGCACACCGTTTGCCTCGATAAAAGGCCGTGGATGATGCAGTACTAAGGCGGTACCGTTGCGCCCTTACAGTCCAAATAAACGTCCTCTCTTAGGAAGATGGTCGAAGTAGAGAGGACATTGAAATGCCTGGCCTAGCAGGACAGAGCGGATTAGAGTGTGGAAAGAGGCCAAAATAAGTTGCAGTCAGTTGCACTAAACAAACAAACTTCATTGATCAAGACACAATATTACAACAATCATGCAAAACACTCAAAACTTTAATAGACCTCCTTTGATTTAGATCGGCTGAAGGCCACGCTCAAAATCCGAGACACAAGCCCTAAGCAAGAAACTGAAATATAAGGTCCTTCTGGAGGTTCCTCCCAAAAATATTTTCTATCTCTTCAATCTAAACAGGCAGAAAGCCTTAGCAATTTAATTTTAATGGAACTTGGTTGGAGGCCGCATATTAAGCAATAAGAACAGTTTCAATCAAAAGGCATAAGGCCTTATCTTAAAACATTTCATGCAAAATGTACAAAAGCATAACAATCTTATGCCTTAAGGACAAGACAAGAACATTAATTTAAGAGATATTATAACTCCGCTGAAGGCCGCACATTAACAAATAATTTAATGGCTTAAGCCCTAGAAAGAAGAGTTTCAGTTTTAAAAGGCAGAAGGCGTTATCTTAAAACATCTCATGTAAAATTAGGCTGAAGGCCCCATATAAAAGAATAACAATCTCATACCTTAAGGGCAAGACAAGAACATTAATTTAAAAGATATTGATACTCGGTTGAAGGCCACACGTCACCCAAATAACTAAAACCCAAACAGGGAAATTACTATGTAACGCACAAGGAACAGCGCTCAGAATTTTCCAAGGGTCGGCCTGAGATTTTAACACTAACGCCCGTTTAGGTGAGACAGGCAGCCTGTCCTACGACTTCTTATTCTGAAGGTAACCCAACCGATAGACAGCTGAACGACCAATCAACAAAATCAGTTCCGCTCCGCGCAACCAGCTAAACGGCCACAAGATTTCAATACAACGACAAACAGAATATTTTCACCCACAACAACCAACAACACCTCATCTGTCGAACTACACACCGCGCTGGACAGCAACAACACGACGAGGAAAATACACTGCCGAAAATTACGTCAACGACTAGGGCAGGTAGCCGGATCGTCAACGGACACAAGGCAGAAGATACCGATGGTGACCTTGAATAACAGGGAATAAATTAATTTAAACTCCACAGGAAGACGGCTGGAATCTAAGCCGACTTGAATACAAATAAGTTGTTGCTCGCAGGTATGTCCCAAAAGCGACAACCAGGATCAAACGAAGAAATGTAAACAGTTGAGGCTCGATAGTAGGTTAAGTGAGGACTAAAGATCGATGGGCGACGAACTTCGTGGCACCCGCAAGCAGCACCTCACACTCCAACCGCGCGTGCACACCGCCAGCGACCGCGGCAAGCGTACGTGCGACGGAGACTTTCTTGCTGCTGCACGGTAACCAATGGACTACCCAGTCGCGGAAACGGTGAAAGGACCAAATATACGTCGGCTAAAGAGACGACCAACCGAAAGACCAACGAACGGTCGTCCCGCTCCAGTGTCTCTCCGTCAGACAGTTCATGTGTGTCGCCAGCGGTCGGCGAGCACTGGCTGTCCGCACCTCACCGGCGCTCCTTCCCCGACTTCACTCCTGCTGCGCCCCGACTGCACTGCTGGTCCCACTGACTGCTAGACACGCGACGACCCGGAAATACTATCGGTCGCTCCAGAGATGGTACGACAGTGCAGTTATCGATACGTGCTGCTGCTGCCACTCACGGACAAGTAAGGTAGACAGTTCGTGACGCTAGTATGGAATAAGAAATCGAGGCGGCATACTGTAATAGAAGATGATGAACAAACAAATGGCATGAACCCGAGCCGTGCACAGCTCAGACATAAAATGTAGACTGGCTATGGCAAGGAAAGCGTTTCTGAAAGAGAGAAATTTGTTAACATAGAGTATAGATTTGTGTGTCAGCAAGTCTTCTCTGAAAGCATTTGTATGGAATGTAGCCATGTATGGAAGTGAAACATGGACGATAAATAGTTTAGACAAGAAGAGGATAGAGGCTTTCGAAATGTGGTGCTACAGAAGAATGCTGAAGATCAGATGGATAGATCACGTAACTAATGAGGAGGTACTGAATAGAATTGGGAAGAAGAGGAATTTGTGGCACAACTAGATTAGAAGAAGGCATCAACTGATCATTAATTTAATATTGGAGCGCAGCGTGGGGGGTAAAAATCGTAGAGGGAGAACAAGAGATGAATACACAAAGCAGACTGAGAAGGATGTAGGTTGCAGTGGGTACTTCGAGATGAAGAAACTTGCATTGGATAGGGTGGCACGGATAGCTGCATCAAACCAGTCTCTGGAATGAAGACTTCAATAACAACAACTTCTGAAGACCCACGTGGTCGGCCCTGCCCTTATCTTCGGATACAATTTCGGTCTTTATTACTGTCACCACATCCGAAAAACAACATAACGATCCACACTAAGCCATCGGGTCACATCAGTTTGCGTCTGTCCTGCTTCTTTTCTTTGTCTGGCCCTCCACCGCAGAGAGTCTGGTAGTCATCTTCTCTGTGCCATTCTGCACCGTCTGTGACTGTATGCACAGTGACTGTGGACGTGGGGCTACCCGGTAAATACGGCCTCATTTCATAGGTGCCCTGACGTCATCGTTGGCATGGTTGTCTGTTTACCGGAATGCCACCTTCCGTGCAGAACGCGACGGCACGGACAATTCTTGACAGTTTGTATGACTATAACGTGAATTAGGCACAGAATGTGGAAACAACGGTTTGTTGCTTTAATTTTGGAACCAGTGTGCTTTCGTCTAGCACTAATTGAAGGTTATTTGACTGCTTCGTGGGGTGGCTCACAGGAAGTGTAATTCATGAAATATTGGTTTATTTATATAGATGATTGAATAAAAGAGTTACATAACTTTTACACACTTCTTTTTCACAGAAGTGCTGTATTATTTACAAACGTAATTGGCTAGGAAAGCGTCACTTGATTCACTAGTTAACGAACTGTTGTCTTAAGGTGCAGTGTTCAACACTTATTGAAGTATAACTTCATCAGAAACTTTAACAACCCGTTGGTTCTGTACAATGATAGCGTCTAAACGAGAAGAGGTAATGAACTGGGCAGAGTGCTTCTGTGATGTACCCTATATAGACTTCCGGTGCGAGGACGCTGCTGTGCCTAGGAGAGTCATACTCACAGGGGTGCGTCAAAATGGTTCAAATGGCTCTGAGCACTATGCGACTTAATTTCTGAAGTCATCAGTCGCCTAGAACTTAGAACTAATTAAACCTAACTAACCTAAGGACATCACACACATCCATGCCCGAGGCAGGATTAGAACAGGCGACCGTCGCGGTCGCTCGGCTCCAGACTGTAGCGCCTAGAACCGCAAGGCCACTCCTGCCGGCAGGGGTGCGTCGCATACACCGTTGCAGATTGCAATGCTGTCTCGCTAACGTGTGTGGTGTCGACATGTGCTGTTGACTTTCGTATGGTACTGCGATCCCTGGAGAATACCACAGAATCAGCTCATTCGCACAGCCCAGAGGCGGTGGTGCGTCATACTGGTAAGTGAGCCTGTACCGCCTAGTTCATTCTGAATTTAAGTCGTTGTTGTAATCACTGTAATTACATCACATATCCTGCCGTCCCCTGAAGGTCCGTTTCTCTTTTTTCTCCTCTTCTTCCGTATGTTCCACATTTTCTGTATGGTTGTTTTTATAATTTTAAATTTTGTGTTTATAATGCCGTACATCATGCACATATAACGTCTCTCTCAAACTGAAACCTCTTTTCACGTACACCCTTTTTCAAGCATTAATAATTATTTCCTAATTTTTATGATCATGATCTACATCGAGAATCTATGCCACTGAAACTATTGTTTCGTAGAAATTGCAATATATGTATTAAGAAGTAAAATCAACTGTAGGACAAGAAAGTCGTTGGCAGTTTGTTGATTTATACCCCGGCGACAAGACATTAAACAGCGACCCTTTTGAAAATCTGACGTGTAGTCACCTGTGTTTCATCATCGCCTGTGGCCGTCGGCTACGCAGCGTGATTGTTAGCTCATTCGCACCGTAGAATTTGAGGAGGAGTCCCTAATGCTGACATTACGGCTAACGCGCTTTGCTGACAGTTAAAATGCACTTTGACGGTACAGTGACGGGCGTGACGTAAGACGACATTAGCGATGCGTTGCGACAGTGCGGAATGGAGCGGCGGCTAAGCAGAAGCCGTACAGGACTGGACAGGTCCCACACCGGCTGGGCTCTTCTCCGCGGAAAAGGTTTACGGCCGCGGCCTTGTAGGGCAGCTGGCACCGATTTGTAAATGACTTCCAGCTCAAAGGGCACGCACAAAGGCCACACTCGAAACGCTGGATTGATTACACTTTTCTTGCAGCTGTCGCATCCGTAACGTGACTTAACATGTGTAAGTCTCAGTTGGCTTGGTGCTTCAGTTGTTTCCAGTACAGTAGGGATGGTTTAACTGACGACATGTTTAACGCTGATAACCAAAGGAAAATAAACTCTTTGCGATCTCAGCCCCGTTTTTAGATAAGGAACATTAAAATTTTCTACCGTCTTCTCCTTTTTAAAAGGAATCGATTTATCCTTAAATAGCCACAATCTTTTATGGAGAAGAATTTGTACCGTGGATTTATTTTCACACAAAGAAATAAACTGTCATTTTCTCCTAGCGATAAAGATTTTAGGTTTTTTCCAAGTTTTCACGTCTTGAGAATGAAGAAGATTAATGATTGATATGAACCGGCAGTCGGATTTTCTTTCACTATTAAAAGCAGAAAATTCAACAAACGGAGAAAATTTATTTCCTTGATGTCAATGGATATTAATTTTTATCTACAAAATGATGTCAGTGAATATTACCTTTTACCAACAGAGAGGTAGCCAGCATGATGAAGGCTATAACGGCGAGTGTAAGGAAAAAGGAAAGGAATAGAGCGATTAACTGTGGATCCAAAGGTCTTGGCTTCGAGGCCCCATCAGTCATAGCACTCTTGTCACTTCATTCACTTCTGGCAATTTTTATTGAGGTGAAAAAACCGGAACTGCGCTTTGGTTTGGACTGCACGTTGAACTGTAGGTCTTCGTGTATCTGGCTGGATGAGTCAGTTCAAAAGTCAGAGGAAGCAGCGGCACATCACCTTCAACAGGACCATGCCAAGTAAAAGACCATGGCGTGCAAACCAACCTGAAGTTTCAGTGCAGCTTTATTTTTTCAACCGCATACAAGTATTAAAATCCTCTAGGAGAGTAAATTTAAGACTAATAAATCTCGACACGCTCAGACAACTCCACTGATCCCTGCCAGAGAGATGGATAAAACTTTAACCCATCTCGTAAGAAAGACAAGGCTCTTCCTCACAGATTAAAACTGTGTATCTGACTAGGACTCGAACCCGAGACTTTTGCCTTCTGCGGACAAGTACTTTATCGACTTTACTTTCACCAGACCTCTTATCTCTTACCTTCCAAATTTCTGGGTACATTGCAAGACTAGCACTCATGGAAGAAAGGATATGGTGGAGACATGGCTTATCCACAGCTTAGGGAATTGCTTCCAGAATTAATTGCTGCAAAATAACAACTATACAGCAAATACCTCTTGTGCCTCACGATATGTTACTGTAGGGTAGGCACCAGAAAAGTCCAAATAAAAGGTAGAAATGCAAACCAAGTCTGTAACACGTTTCACTACTGGTAGCACGAATACACCAAACTCCCAATCGCTTCCTTCAACACACATTTGGTGTAGGGTTCCAAACACAGGTCTCACTTAAGGACAGCAGAGTACGACAGTTCAGTACGTGATAATTTACAGTCGCAGACCACATAACGTGCTCCACACGCATGTAAGGCAAAAGCCACCGTCAGTACGGCCTTCCACAAAGTGTTACTCCGGCTCCAAATGCAACTAATACCGCTCAACAGAAAGTGACTAAAAGCTTTTTGCACATGTTGGCCGCCCTCATCCTCTGCAGTACGAACATAGGTCACGCCCACAGGGAGCTACGAAGCTTAGTTGCTTAGAGCTAGCGGCCACTATCGAAACTGCTTCTTCTCCGCAACCGACATCTAGCCTGTGCACTTCCGAAAAACACTCCCCACTCGGCGTACACGCGCCGCTCCAACTTGTGGCCTGCGCATACCCGCAGCTGTTGGGAGTTGTCGCGTTACGCACTTCCTTGAGACTCCCAGAACTGCGGAAAATTCGAAATGTGCGGGAAACAGACACAGATCAATTTAGAATTTGTGCTGTTACAGTTTATGCATCCATCGATTTTACCTGTTGTATTTTCTTGTTAATAGTGTCTCAAATTATCCAAGCTTTATATACACTGAAGAGCCAAAGCCACGCGATCTCGCAACACGACGTGGTATGGATTCGACTAATGTCTGAGGTAGTGTGGGAGCAAACTGACACCAGGAACCCTACAGGTCTTTGCATAAATCCGTGTCCGCAGCTCGTGGTCGTGCGGTAGCGTTCTCGCTTCCCGCGCACGGGTTCCCGGTTTCGATTCCCGGCGGGGTCAGGGATTTTCTCTGCCTCGTGATGACTGGGTGTTGTGTGCTGTCCTTAGATTAGTTAGGTTTAAGTAGTTCTGAGTTCTAGGGGACTGATGACCACAGAAGTTAAGTCCCATAGTGCTCAGAGCCATTTGAACCATTTGAACCATAAATCCGTAAGAGTACGACGGGTGGAGATGTTTGCTGAACAGCACGTTGCAAGACATCCAGATATGCTCAATAATGATCATGTCTGGGGAGCTTAATGGCCAGCTGAAATGTTTAAACTCAGTGTTCCTGGAGCTCTCTTTAGCAGTTGTGGACGTGAGGGTTGTCGCATTGTCCTGCTGCAATTGTCCAAGTCCATCGGAATGCACAATGGACAGGAATGGATTCATGTTGTCACACTAGATCCTTAGGTACGTGTCACCTGTCAGAGTCGTATCTGGACTTATCAGGGATCGCACATCACTCCAACTGCCCACGCTCCACACCGTTACAGAGCCTCCACCAGCTTGAACAACCTACGCTGACATGGAGGGTCCATGGATTCATGTGGTTGTCTGCATACACGGACACGTCTGTTCACCCGACACAATTTGAAACCAGATTCTTTCCACGAGGCAAAACGTTTCCAGTCATCAAAAGGGTAGTCCAATGTCGGTGTTGACTGGCCCTGGCGAGGCATAAAGCTTTGTGTATCGCTGTGATCAAGGGTACACAAGTGGGCCTTCGGCCCCAAAAATCGATATAGATGACCTTTCGCTGAATGGCCCAAAAATCCATATCGATGACCTTTCGTTGAATGATCCGCAAGCTGATGCGTGTTGATGGCCCATCATTGGAATCCGGAGCAATTTGCGGAAGGGTTGCACTTCTGTCACGTTGAATGATTCTCTTCAGTCCATGTTAGTCGGTTCTTGCAAGACCTTTCTTCGGCCGCAGCAGTGTCGGAGATTTGATGTTTTACCGGATTCCTGATACTTACGGTACACTCGTGAAATGGTCATATGGGAAAATCCCCACTTCATCGCCTATCTCGGAGACGCCGACTACAACACCACGTTCAAACTTTCTTAAATTTTGATAGCCTGCCAGTGTAGCAGCAGTAACCGATCTAACAACTGCGCGAGACACTTGTGGCAATATACGAGGGCAGTTCAATAAGTAATGCAACACATTTTTTTTCTGAAACAGGGGTTGTTTTATTCAGCATTGAAATACACCAGGTTATTCCCCAATCTTTTAGCTACACAACACTATTTTTCAACGTAACCTCCATTCAATGCCACGGCCTTACGCCACCTTGAAATGAGGGCCTGTATGCCTGCACGGTACCATTCCACTGGTCGATGTCGGAGCCAACGTCGTACTGCATCAATAACTTCTTCATCATCCGCGTAGTGCCTCTCACGGATTGCGTCCTTCATTGGGCCAAACATATGGAAATCCGACGGAGCGAGATCGGGGCTGTAGGGTGCATGAGGAAGAACAGTCCACTGAAGTTTTGTGAGCTCCTCTCGGGTGCGAAGACTTGTGTGAGGTCTTGCGTTGTCATGAAGAAGGAGAAGTTCGTTCAGATTTTTGTGCCTACGAACACGCTGAAGTCGTTTCTTCAATTTCTGAAGAGTAGCACAATACACTTCAGAGTTGATCGTTTGACCATGGGGAAGGACATCGAACAGAATAACCCCTTCAGCGTCCCAGAAGACTGTAACCATGACTTTACCGGCTGAGGGTATGGCTTTAAACTTTTTCTTGGTAGGGGAGTGGGTGTGGTGCCACTCCATTGATTGCCGTTTTGTTTCAGGTTCGAAGTGATGAACCCATGTTTCATCGCCTGTAACAATCTTTGACAAGAAATTGTCACCCTCAGCCACATGACGAGCAAGCAATTCCGCACAGATGGTTCTCCTTTGCTCTTTATGGTATTCGGTTAGAAAACGAGGGACCCAGCGGGAACAAACCTTTGAATATCCCAACTGGTGAACAATTGTGACAACACTACCAACAGAGATGTCAAGTTGAGCACTGAGTTGTTTGATGGTGATCCGTCGATCATCTCGAACGAGTGTGTTCGCACGCTCCGCCATTGCAGGAGTCACAGCTGTGCACGGCCAGCCCGCACGCGGGAGATCAGACAGTCTTGCTTGACCTTGCGGCGATGATGACACACGCTTTGCCCAACGACTCACCGTGCTTTTGTCCACTGCCAGATCACCGTAGACATTCTGCAAGCGCCTATGAATATCTGAGATGCCCTGGTTTTCCGCCAAAAGAAACTCGATCACTGCCCATTGTTTGCAACGCACATCCGTTACAGACGCCATTTTAACAGCTCCGTACAGCGCTGCCACCTGTCGGAAGTCAATGAAACTATACGAGACGAAGCGGGAATGTTTGAAAATATTCCACAAGAAATTTCCGGTTTTTTCAACCAAAATTGGCCGAGAAAAAAAATGTGTTGCATTACTTATTGAACTGCCCTCGTACACGGTACAGTCACATTAATGTGATCACTGTCAATGTTCGCAGTCAATGAGCAATAACCACTCATAAACGGGTAGTTGCAGCACTATCAGTGATGGATATGTAAAGCCCGTCACCGGCAGGGGTGGCCGAGCGGTTCTAGGCGGTACAGTCTGGACCCGCGCGACCGCTACGGTCGCAGGTTCGAATCCTGCCTCAGGCATGGATGTGTGTGCTGTCCTTAGGTTAGTTAGGTTTAGTAGTTCTAAGTTCTATGGGACTGATGACCTCAGAAGCTAAGTCTCATAGTGCTCAGAGCCATTTGAACCAAAGCCCGTCGGCGGGACGTGGTAAACACTGCATTCGTTGTCGTAATGGGGAAACGGAGAGATTTGTTTGACGACCACAACAGCTTGATCGTTGGCTTTTGGATCAAAGGTGAAAGCATTTCCCTAACGGCTAAATTTGGTAAACTGTTTTGATACCGCCGTGGTTAAAGCACACTGATGTGACAGATGTCATAGGATAGCGACATCCACATACAGAGATGGCGGTGGAAAGGCGCACAAACGGTACAAAAGGGCAGTGCCTCAACGGAGCTCTCATTTGAACACAGAAGATTCAATTGGAAAAGTTTCCGACGTAATTATGGCCGCATGGCGGAAATGAACAGAATTTTAACGCGGAATAGTAGTTCCAGTTCGGAAATAGAGAATTCAATACCCTGAGATCCACAGTGTCAAGAGTGTGCCAATAATGCCAAATTTCGTACTACCTTTCACCACAAAGAACGCCCATAGAGCAATTAAGACCGTGATATACAATTTACGTTAGCTTTGCATGAGGTCTAGCCCGCTTTAACCCTAGCACAAGCGCTTTAATAAAAGTGACCGGCTGCTGCCCCTATAAGCAACAGAGAACTTGGTCCGTAATTTACGTTAAATTTGCACTTACTCTAACCAACGTTTGAACGCGCAAAATTATTTTTAAGAGCTAACGGGCTTAAGCGCAAAACAGTTACGCACACAGCGGGCTTTTTCAGCTTGAATCAATAGAGAACTTGATCAAAATGATGTTTTTCTGGTGTGAGTCCTAGCCCACTTACTCTTTAAACAGTCGAGGTTCTGAAACATCTAAGGGTTCAGTGAAAGTAACTTCTCAAAGACTTTAGTGCCATTAACCAAACTGAACATATTTACATTGAAACAGAGTCTGGCTATCAAAGCTAATAAACTCATAGCATTCATTCTCAAAAAACGGCATGCTGTGACCGTTATCATCGGCATACACATTGAGTCTTTTAAGGAAACCAGATACACTAACATAGTACTTACAAAGTAATAACATCCCCAATCACTATAGCTGTACACAACATGAGTACAGCCAAGAGCTGTAACACAGAGGACGAGGTATATTCCTCAAACCTGCGCGTGCTCAATTTCACTGGGCTACCGTCAATGTTTTGAGGCTACCGTTGGTCCCACCGACCAGTGAGCCCACACATTACACTAAATAATGCCTAGAGTACACAGTAACGAGCGAATATCTAAAACCGAGAACCATACCCAATGTATACATTAACAGAGACACACAAGTCTCAAATGGTTTCTCAAAAAAGGAATAAACTGGCAACCAGAAAAAGATCCTGAATTAATAAAATCACAAAAAAAAAAAAAATCTCTTCTCTTTTTGATATCCTAAAAACTCCTCGGGTAAGATTTTTTCAGGTTAATGTTAAGCGGAACGCGTTCTGGACCAACAGTTCCAGGCCGGTCGAAGTGGCCGTGCGGTTCTAGGCGCTGCAGTCTGGTACCGCGGGACCGCTACGGTCGCAGGTTCGAATCCTGCCTCGGGCATGGATGTGTGTGATGTCCTTACGTTAGTTAGGTTTAACTTGTTCTAAGTTCTAGGGGACTAATGACCTTAGAAGTTGAGTCCCATAGTGCTCAGAGCCATTTGAACCAACAGTTCCAACTGCTCCGCAGAAAAATATACAACTAAATGGAAACCGGCGAATGTCCACCGTTGATTAAACAGCAGGACGAAATCTCAGAATAGTTTTGGAACAGCAAGGCGTCAGCACGTCGTGCCAGATAGGGCAACACATTCACCGACTGCCGTTCCCCTAACCCCCCCCCCCCCACAAATCCGCACCTCTCTCTCCGGCAAACTCTGCCCCCCCCCCCCCCCCAACAAATCCGCACCACCCTCTCTCTCCGGCAAACTCTGCGGTCGCGGTCGGCCCAAGATTCCACTGGCTTCTTCCAGTCGTATCGGGCGTGGACACTGCACGTGACCGCGACACGAGGAAAATTGCCAGCTTACGCTCCGACCAGATAGAAAGCTAAATACCGTCTCTTCATTCCGCACGTGCACCTTTCTTGACATCTTTCCTGCGACGGTGGGCGCGTCCAGTTGTCCAGATTACACAATGAATATCTTTGCGTTAGAACTCGATTGCGGAGCGAATCGATAGGTACAAATCAGCCTCCAGCCCCAAAAAAAGTGAAACTCAGAGGGGGGCTTTGGGGGGGGGGGGGGGGGGGGAGGACATCTCAACTTCATATCTCATACAAACGGTTCTCTCCATTCGTGCTACCGAGAGCGGGCGAATTTAAGTGAGTGTGGATCTTTCTGTGGGTCTTCAAGAAGCCCACTAGAGATAGAATCTTAATGACCTTACATGGACCTACATATCGTGGGAGCATTCCCCGTTATTCCTTTTTGCCGTTCTTCACACATTCCTCACGTACACCTTGTGACCCACTACGACTAATGCTGTATGTCTCCCCCAATTATAAGCTCGGGCTTCTCTTTGGTTGTCGCGAATAATTTCCTCCTCCCTGTCTCCCACTTAACGCTCAGATCGTCCAGATCAACATGCACCAGCGGAGGTTGCTCAACGGTGTGTTGATCCCGATCGCAAAGATAAAATTGACCAAGATCGTTTTGTAGGCTTCATAACGAGCTGTATTAAATTCCCCTCTTAGACAATTTTGCTGTCCCTTTTTTGCGAGCTACAATCAATAGATGACGTGGGTAATCTCCCGAAGTTCCGGTTAAAGCGTTCAGCGAATGATGGTTGAGCGTAGTACGGTGTGGTAGCGACGTGTTTGATGCCGTAGCTGAAGCAAAAACTCCCCAACACTCTTTAGGTGAACGACGCTGGGTGGGTCAAAACTCGAAAACATGGTAGGCAGGTACTGAATGCTTACCGCTGTCGTGGTCCTCTTATTTGCGCTAACTATGTAAACGCACCCATGGCCACGAATACAAAAAGATTAACATCCTTGGTGCGCGGGACTGCCCGAAGATAATAGATAAATAATTTATCTAAGACGTGGAACTCGATGATTGACTGCAAGAAGGCTCTTCTGTCACTGATGTCGAGTTTTCGTGAGTTACATTCCTCTCCATTCTCATTTAACTTCTGGA
The DNA here is from genome assembly GCF_023898315.1 of Schistocerca nitens. Lineage (NCBI taxonomy): Eukaryota > Metazoa > Arthropoda > Insecta > Orthoptera > Acrididae > Schistocerca > Schistocerca nitens. Next base: position 255,126,219 of record NC_064622.1, read on the forward strand.
CTTTAGCTTTCATGTCCTTTCATGCTCTGTGCTAGACAATCATCCTCAAATTAAGGGTGCCCAAAATTCTGCCACACCTAGATTGGAGAAAATATCTAAAAACGGCAGCACCAAGTTCTTGAGTAGGTAGATTTTCCAGTTTCCATCATGACTAGCGCTATAACAGAATAGCAGTTCACCAGACGCCCCTCCCTGAAATCCTTTCGGATGGCATTTAATTCCTCGTTTTATTCCTGCTCTTGCTCAAGATTACACAACATTGCAGGGATTTCCGTGAGTACAGCAGTGGCTCCTTGGTGACCAGACGCCTCTGCCACACCTACAGGTAACAATGCCCCTTGGCTCACCTTTCACATTACGTGCTAAACAATCATCCGCAAATCATGGGTGCCCACAATTCTGCCACACACCGACTGGCTAAAATATCTAAAAACGCAGCACCAAGCTCCTGAGTAGGTAAATTTTCCCCTTTCCATCATGTCTACTGCTATAATAGAGTATTCTTTTCTGCTAAACAGAAATGCTTCCTAGTGCGTCGGCTACTTGGTCCTGTTACCCTCTGATATACACAAACTGAACGCCGAGACCAGCATTGCTACCTTGATATTCACCCCGTTTCGCGTGGCTCGACAGAGTTCCAGATTAAGGAAGGGCTTCCAGCTCAACCGAACAGCTCCAGACAGCTCCCTTGATGCATAGGCGTTCCCCTGCTTGTTTTTGTAGTGGAACCACCATGATACCCGAAGAGGAGGCGTGCGTCTGAACCTCAAGTGACCAATTGAAATTGGGATTCCCAGTTGTGGAGCGTTACGGCGGGCATGTTTTAGGTATTCGCTGGCGGCTTGCTGGCTCTCGCCCCATATGAACTTTCCTCCTTTCGTCGTAGCTGACTGAGGAGCTGTGAGCGCAGAAAAGATAGACAAAAACTTCCTGAAAAAATTCATCTGATTAAACGGGCGAACTTCTTTTTATTTCGAAGAACTGTGAATCCTGTAAATGGCATTAATTCTTGACTGATCAGTACTAACACCCCTGACTGACGAAATGTGCCCTGGGAAGGATATTCCACTCCTAGCTAATGAGATCTTATTTAGTTTGACTATCAGACCCGCCGCTCCTGTTCTAAGTTTCTCAAATATTTTTCAAAATTAGCACTACAGACGAGCACATCGTCGAGATAATTGTATACATACCTAAAGAATCTTACACCTTAAGGGCAAAATAACCTTAACTTTTAAAAAATCGGCTAGAAGCCATTCTAGTATAAACAACAAGAACAAATAAAAAGGGGGCAGTACATTCAAGGCCGCTCAGATGTTCGAGGGTCGGCCTGGAATTCAAACACTAACGCTCGCTTAGGTGAGAGAGGCAGTCGGGCCAACCATTCATGATCCGATGACAACCCAACCGACCGACAGTCAACGAACCCACCGACAAAATAACTTCCACCTCACCCTACCAGGGCACGACAGTGAGTTCAACGGAACAACGTAGAAGATATTGGCGCCAACAACCAGTCATACATGGAGCTTTCAAACTACACACCGTGCTGGACAGCAACAAGATGATCAGGAAACTACAATGCCTGAAATTTACGTGAACGGCCAGGGCAGGTAACCGAAACGTTAACGGCCACAAGGCGGAAGATTCCGCTGGTGAACTTCAATTCAAATAACGAAACACAGTGAAATTTCCAACTTGAAAACCCCGTTGTTGCTCGCTGGAATATCCCAACAGCCGACAACGAAATCCCAACGACACAATATGAACATTCTTGACTTGCTGATAGATTAAATCAAAATTCAACTTTCGTGTCCCGGTTCGTTGAGCCACGGATCCCGTAGAAGTGGGAACAGCCCCACACACTTCGACACCGCGTAGAGACCGCCAGCGGCCCTGGCCAAACTACGTCCCGCCGAGAATTCCTCGCTGCTGCACGCCAACCGACCGACTCGGTAAACAAAAGCACGCCGACAGCATTTGAAATGACTTGTCAGTCGAAATCACACAAACTACACACACTTTCACGAACACTTGCACGAAGAACTAGACAACAAATAAATGGTTCAAATGGCTCTAAGCACTATGGGACTTAACATCTAAGGACGTCAGTTCCCTAGAATTAGAACTACGTAAACCTAACTAAGCTAAGGACATCACACACATCCATGCCCGAGGCAGGATTCGAACCTGCCACTGTAGCCGCCGCGTGGTTCCGGACTGAAGCGCCTAGAACGGCCCGGCCACAGCGGCCGGCCTAGACAATACTAACGGCAGTGACTGTGCCATAACAAGGTCAAATCACGAGTCGGCAAATGCAGACACCCTATAAGCGATCGCCTGCCACCATACAAGTCGTCCGACAAGATGACTGACCGACGGCCAACCAAGGTGGTCTGCACTCAAGTGATATGTGTCGGCAACCGTCGGGCTAGTCATGGCTGTCCGGACCTCACTGCTGCCACGCCCCGACTGAACTTCTGCCGCGTCCTAACTCAGACATGGCCAGGTCCGAACTGGACTGCTGGCGCGTTCCAACTACTGGACGACACCCGACAACCGGGAAGTAATAGCAGTCCAGCAAAGATAATACGGCAGGGCCTGTATCGATAAGCGCTGCTGCTGCCGCACACGGGCAGGCCAGGCAGCAACTCAGTGACACCAGTAATTTCAATTAACATAACGAGGTGATAGTACGGTATAAACAGGACATTAAATAAGAGATGGCACTAACACGACCCATGCACGGCTCAACTTCTTTTGGGCATAATCAAGTTCACATGGACACCAAGATATCGCACCCCAGTAACACTTTAACAGTTATTTACTTGACCACTATAAACGTTCAGAGCCACGTGAACTTATTCTAAGTTTGCTGCGAACCCGGCCGGTGACTTCTAAGGTCTCCGAAACACATCGCCAATCCCTTAACCAACGGTAGCTGCGGAAACCCAGCAATACATCTATTGGTATTATACCACTCATGATCGGTTAAAGATATACAGATAATTGAATCAGTCGATCCGCACATCGGTTCTGATACTAAGGCGCCACACACCAAAGGCAAATGTGTCATGTTAACCCCGCATACCTAGCGGCAGCCGTACGGAGGTAAGCAGGCATCCCACATGCTCGCCGATCTCTGGCGTCCACTGTTCATGCCATGTTGCCTGCGTTCCTTACAGTCCCTAACAAAATGACAATTGCTCCCGCATATGCTCCACGATCCCCAGTGATCCCTTGGTTGAACAGCATCTCGCATACAGTTCGCTCTAACTTTCTGAGGTAAGCTATCCAGTCCTGCGTTTCTCGTCCCCATGCTTAATATTCTCCGCAATGACTGACTACCTTTCGATGTATGTCAGAAAATGAACGCTATTGTCAGTAAATATTACCCGCGATCAAGCTTGTCGAGCATGCGCTATAGAATCCTTACTCCCACTTCACTTTCCATAATACTAGTACATAGGGCATCCATCACCGTCCACTCCTGGCCAACATAATCAGCCAATGTCTCATCGGTTGCCTGCACCTCATAAAAATGCTCATCAGTTAGATCCGTCCCCAAATATTCGCAGAGACCAAGAGAGCTCTATCATTCGCCAACTCTTCAGCTAGTAGCCTACTCAGACGTCCCTCGACTCAGCGGAAAATCATTTGACTCATTAACCTATCCGGAACCTGCGAATTTAGGGCTTGGTCTTGTAGTCTGTCAACCACAACGCTTCTTTGCTGTAGTTCATAACGACAACACGGTTTTCCGCATCCCTAAGACACGCTTTTATCACCCTCCACACCTGGTGCTGACATCCGTCGTCTTTGAATGGTTTTTGTGCATTGATATCGAACATATGCGGTACTCACAGTAATGTATTGTAAACCAAGGAACTACACTGAACACATCCTTAAACATTACAGGCCATTGAAGCAAAACCAAAAATTCAGAAACTAGTGTGCATGATGGCCGAGCGGTTCTAGGCGCTTCGGTCTGGAATCGCGCGACGGCTACGGTCGCAGGTTCGACTCCTGGCTCGGGCATGGATGTGTGTGATGTCGTTAGGTTGGTTAGGTTTATGTAGTTCTAAGTTCTAAAGGACTGATGACCTCAGATGTTAAGTCCCATAGTCCTCAGAGGCATTTTAGCGTGAATGCTTCATTACAACCGCAAAAGAAAATTTGGTAAACTAAGCCGTCCTTTTGAAGTATGTATGAACACATGGTGATTCTCTGCGGTCATGACATCAGCTTAACCGAGTGTACCACTAAGCGATTCCTAAAAAACTCAATTCGCGTTTTTTTCCGGATATGGTTCAAATGGCTCTGAGCACTATGGGACTTAACTTCTGAGGTCATCAGTCCCCTAGAACTTAGAACTACTTAAACCTAACTAACCTAAGGACATCACACACATCCATGCCCGAGGCAGGATTCGAACCTGCTACCATAGCGGTCGCGTGGTTCCAGACTGTAGCGCCTAGAACCGCTCGGCCACTTCGGCCGGCTGCCGGATATGGACTGTGCTGTAGCTAACGGAAATTACTTTTACGAACTGTTGTCCGGTGAACGAAAACCGTCTACTATAGTTCTCAAACAGTTCGCACTAAAAAGACGTAAGCCTGATAGAAACTATTAAGACACAGCTCAGGAAAGGAGACGAATTGCTAAAAAAAGAAAAAGAAAGCGATAGGAAGTCATCGCTACGGTCAATGTATTGACCACGACAGCAATAAAAAATTTCGTAACTCTGTTGCAGAAACTTTGTAACGTAACACAGAGGTGAAGAAGTTGCCACAGGAGAGGAAGCCGTGTCCCACCAAGTCAAATCCATCGGAATACTGAAGTCAGAGAAAAATGCAAAGAAAGGAATATGTAGCGGTAGATACGTAATTATATTAACTTTCTGGGAATCATTAAGCAGCAGGAAGTGAATACTACTGTGTATGGATGGATATGATAGCGCAGGGTTCCCAAAAAGCTAAAAGAGGAGGGAGAATGCTGAGGAGAAACCGTGACATGAACAGAAAAGAAGCATTTTGTCAAATCAGGAAGTATGTTTAGCGGGTATTTGTTATAAGGCAGTCGCATGTGCATATAGTTTCTTCTTTAAAATTTGCATCACTGTCTAATTACTGAGTGAGAAGAACCTTCACTCCTCCTTTCAAGTACCATTGTAACATGATTCTGGATATGTCAAAATGTGACAGGATATTCAGGTCCGTGCGTCCATTCACACAGACAAACATAGGCACAAAGAGTGAATTCTGTTTTTCGTATCAACTGAAACGATATGCAAATTGAGAAATTTCTGCAGTTCATGTAGAGCTACGTTGTAACCGGATGTGCGAGACGTGGAGAGTTACGGGCGAGAAACCTGTGTGGAGTCATTTTAAAATATTCACATAGCAGGGTGGCAAAAAGAGTGAAGTAGGAGGATGAGCTGCAGCAAACTGGTTTACTGGCTTTCAGCAAGGTCAAGAGTTGTACATCCCGTCTCGGTGTTTATATGCGTCCGGCTCTGGTTCCGTCTGCCGTGACTTTGGGACAGTTTCTCTTCTTTCTGTTGCCGAAAACCGGATGATGTTTTGCGGCCTCTCTTAAACAGTACCGTGCTACATATCGGCTCTATCGCTGGGTTTTTATATTTTTACTTAGCTAACCTTTTACTCTATGAAAGTCGCAAAGCTATTGTTTTCGAGATTGGCGACATAATGATGTGCATGGAACTCGAAATATTAAAGGAAAGAAATGAAATCAGCTATCTTGGTAAATTTTAGGAGTGTTTAGTCTTGTTAACCATTTATCAGTTTAGGATATAGAATCCCCTTCACCATCCACTCCTGCCAACATAATCAGATAATGTCTCATCGGTTGCCTGCACCTCATAAAAATACTCATCAGTTAGATCCATCAACGCATGTGTCCCTAAATATTCCCAGAGACCGTGAGAGCTCTATCATTCGCCAACTCTTCAGCTAGTAGCCTACTCAGACGTCCCTCGGCTGAGGGGAAAATCGTTTGACTGATTAACCTATACGGAACCTGCGAATGTAGGTCTTGGTCTTGCAATCTGTAAACCACAATGCTTCTTTGCTGTAGTTGATAACCTCGCTGAATTGATTCCATGGGTCGACTTGTCTATTTGGGCCTCCCGCCTTTTCCAATTCTTGTCCATCACCCACTGATAAAGGAGTATCTGTACCAAAATTGTTTCAACCTGGAGAGCCCGTATATGTCAAACGCACTTAGGGTCCTTATAGACTAAATGGAAATCATTAATCCAGTTGGCAACTTCGTCTACCAGAGCGTGAGATCGCAACATTTGAACATAGGAAGGGGAGGTATCTTCTAATAAAACCTTCTGGAGCCGCACCATTGTGGAGGTCCATGCAGCATCTGCAGCACTCACGTCCCTGACAGTGCTGTGATCATTACCGGCTTGTACAACGCGCTCTACAGCCTCTGGCACAACTTAGCCATAGTGTCATCGATCACTTTCCCTGTAATATGCTGATCGTACTGCGAGCTATCTTTCCTTAGCTGTTTCAGACCAAAAACTCTTCTTGCACCCGTGGCAGAGGATGCTAAAAAAGCATAGAAAGATGTCATTGTAAAACAAACAAAAATTCTACAGCCACCTAACTCACTGTCTAATGACGATTTCTCTTAACTTCACAGTATCAAGGTATGCACCCACCCAGCGAAACCACGCTCACAGCTACCTCTGACGTATTGCTTGTAAACGCTTAAGAATGCAGCAGGTTTGCTTAGGAACAGAGATCCTTAATTGGTAAGCCATTGAACCTACATTTACAAATTTATTTGCACAGCAAATAACTGCGAAACAAGTTTTGCCTACTTTGATACATGAGCATATACTTCGGTTCATAACACTGTTAATCACTATACTGTTATAAAATAACAACTAATTGAAGAAACGCAGCGGACTTCCGTCCCATCATTTATCACAAAAATAATAAATGTCTTCACTTAGTCAGTTATTCACTATGTTATGATCCAAAATTTTGAAAAACACAGCCTTCAGTGGTGAACACAATTAATTTGTGACCTAGGTTTCGGTGTCACAAGGGACACCTTCTTCGCACAAAATTGAAACTAAATGTTACAGCATAACGTACCAAAAAAATATGAAAGCTGCGGTCATACCTGACAGCGTCAGATAGTCAGAAATAAAATAAAATGCAACAGAGGCGTTGACTGTTGACTGTAGCAGAGGACACATGGCAGCCCCTAGTGGCTTGCACCTCTGTTGCATTTTATTTTATTTCTATCTGACGCTGTCAGGTATGACTACAGCTTTCGTATTTTTTCGTACGTTATGCTGTAACATTTAGTTTTAATTTTGTCCGAAGAAGGTGTCCCTTGTGACTCCGAAACCTAGGTCACAAATTAATTGTGTTCGCGACTCAGCGCTTTGTTTTTCAAAATTTGGTATTATATAACAGTCGCTGATTGACAGCCATGTTAAAAACCTTATGTTACGATCTCTGGAAGATATCTAGCACATTACTTTAACTACGTTGAATAACATAAGCAGTTAGTCAGTACAGCAAGTTATCTCTTTTCTGATATACCTTCGTCGTCAAGTTTATGAAATTGTTTCTAGGTGAAAACTTACAAAGTCACCCTCAAAATTTGGGAATCGCTTACTTTTCACAGTTACATCAATACTTAAATTTTTGCTACTGCCTGGATAATGCATTACAGTTTTTTCACTGGAAACGTTTGCTGACTTCTAATTGTGAAGTCATAAATGGAAATTAATAAAATGCTTTTATGGACATCTGCCGAACAGCTACCATCAAACATATCTGAAATAAACTTTCTAGAATATTTAATAGTAAATGTTCTTAGCTCTGTTTTTCTTCTCAGTGGGAAACTTTACTTCTTCTTTCTGCTGCAGTGGTCGTCTCGAATACAGCCACAGTGGAAGATATTAATAGTTGAACGTGTCTCCTAAATTCATATTTCCTTGCGGCGAAATGAACTGTTTGTGAAATAAATAGACAAGCACTGTAATTTACTTCATATTATTTATATTATTTATATTCAGTATTACTAACAAAACTATGACAACAGGAAGTGCGATACAATGTTCGCGACCTCTCTTCGTCAAGTCACATCACAGGCTCTTTTCTTTTTGCCGCCTTAATAAAAGTGATAGTCACATCTCTTTCATCTAATAGCATCTCTGCTGCACCGCATCGCTTCCTTTTCTATCGTACATATATCATTTTGGAAACATTTAGCAAGTTCCATTACAGCCACGAATATCAAACCAATTATTTTCCATTTCGTATGTCCTACATACAAGCAAACATGATTCCATCCGAGTACTGAGATAATCATTAATCGATGCCACAACTAACATTGTACCGATGTAAGGCAGTAGGTGGTACTGAATGCTTTATCGTAAACAAAACACAGAAGTCATGAAGTGCGGAGCAGTCATTTGTTACTGGTTCGTAATCGCAGGACTACGTGACGTACGGCAGACTGTGTCAGTGGTATATAATAAAGAGAGTGCCAGCTGCAGTGTAATCCTCTTGATAATATCCCCTGGTTCCTCTCCAGCCATAATGTTCATATCAGGCAAGGATATTAAATTGCTACCTTCAAAACATTACTTTCTGTGGTATCGTTCAAAGATCACTGCGCCACAACACAGTCGGTAAAGCACATCGATACCACAGACAATAGTGACGTCTCGCTGCAATCGGCAACAAGGAATGGGAGAGGCTGCAGAAGAAACGCCCTCTCTCTTAACACAGTAGTGCCCTCGCACGGAAGTCAATATAGAGCCGAGCTCGGGGGCGCTTGTCCCACTTCCTGAGGCAGTCAACATCGCTCACTAGGACTGAATATTTATTCAAGTAACAGATGGAAAAATAAGTTTGTAAATGACGAACATTGTGTTTCAAGAGAAAAGTTTGTGATAGTGTACATCAGGGGATGCTTTAATAGTCACTCACAGATGTAAATTATCAACAATTCCCATGGAAAAGGACTGTATCATGTTAAATGAATCTCTCATTCATTCATGTAACAAAGTGAACTAATATTTCATACCAAGTGTGTCCCATTTCTGTTAGAACTGCATCTATTAAAAATGAAAGTCATGCTTATGTTCACAAAGACACTGTATTCAAAATAGTCCTCTCCTGAGTCAAATCATTTTAAATATGCTCTGCAACAGTCCCTGTTGTCATATTTTGGATTTGTGTTTAGTAATCCGGCGCCGTTTTCTCGGATGTCCTTAAATGCATCATAACAGTGTCCTTTCTTGCCACATTCAATTCGGGGAACAGGCATAAGTCAGCTGGGACCAAATCCAGCGAACACGGCGAGTAATTCAGGACTGTAATCCATTTCCTGGCCGAACACTCACGCACAACCTTCACTTTGCGGTCTGAGGCGTTGTCGTGGGGGACCAGGAATACGCCTCTCGGTATTCGGGTACAATTAGACGAATTCACTGGATTATGTGCATAACTTAACACAAAACTTGATGTTGCCTCGTTACTCCACCACGATTTTCCGACGAGTGTCGATATGCAGCATGATTTTGGAACATATACTGTTTTAAAACAGTATGAATTACCTCGGAGAGAGCGGTCTGTTGACACATAGTGAACACGGATTTACAAAACACCATTCTTGTGAAACACAACTAGCTCTTTACACTCACGAAGTACGAATACTTTCCCCATAAGATTTCAAATTGATTCCGTATTTTTAGATTTCCAGAGGATTTTTGACACCGTACCTCACAAGCGACTTGTAATCAAAGTCAATCAAAGTGCGTGCTTGTGGAATATCATCCAGTTTATGCGACTACATTCATGATTTTCTGTTAGGGGAGTCACAATTCGTAGCAAATGACGGAAAGTCATCTAGTAAAATAAAAATATTTTCTGGCGCTCCCTAAGGTAGTGTTATAGGCCTTCTGCTGTTTCTTATCTTTATAAACGATTTAGGGGCCAATCTGAGCAGCAGCCGTAGGTTGTCTGCAGATGACGCCGTCTTTTACCGGCTAGAAACGTTATTAGCGGATCAAAACCCATTGCACAAAGATATCTGTATGGTGCAAATATTGACAGTTTACCATAAATAATGAAACGTGTGAGGTCATCCTCACGGGAACTGCAAGGAACCCGTTTAACTTCGGTCACATGATAAATCAATCACATCTAAGGGCCGTAAGTCCAATTAAATACCTAAGAGCTACAATTACGAACAACTTAGGCTAGAAAGAACACATTGTTGAGGGGAATCTGAACCAAAGACTGCGTTTTATTGGCAGAAAACTTAGAAGACGCTACAGGTATGCTAAAGAGGCTGCCTATACTATGTATCTGCTACGGCGTACAGGCAGCGCCGGCACGCCAGTCGAGAACGACTGGGAACAAATGGCTGCGAGAAGAAGTCAGCTTATCGCACGCTGACTGACCACCCTTCCAGGACGACAACGCAACAGCAGCGGCCCCTATGTGGAGAGGACATAAGCGTCGTACCTGCCTGGTGGGGCCCCACTTCAACAGCAGCTTCAAGATTAGCGACTTGGATAACAGCGTCAACGATAGCCACTTCGTTAGGAATCTCTATGTAGCAGAGACTTGTGGTTATCTATTCGGAAGAAGATTGATTGACCTGTATGTCGCCCTTGAACATTTTGCTAAAATTTATTCGCACATTTTGGCCTCGCTCATTGCATAGCGTAAAGAACTCTGTAGTGTGCCGATACCTTGCATGTCGGCATAGTGTCGCTGTACAGCAAGGTGTGATTCTTGTTCAGAATGACAGTGGACAGTGACGTGAGTCGATCCCCAAAGCTTTTGAAAAGGAATTGTTGCAGTTACTTCTCCAAGGACACTGGGGGATTGTTCATACGAAACAGTTATCGCGTCCACACTCTACTTGGCAGGGCATGGATATCCAAACAGAAGAGATAACGTCACAGTGTCACGCATGTGGCGAAAATCAGTCCGCTCCGTCACAAAAATTCTCTGCTTGGAAACGTGTACACATCGACTTTGATGGTCCTTTTTGGAACACTCGATGGTCGATTGTTGTAGACTCTTGTAGCAGGTTTCTTTTTGCAGTGCCAATGAACTGGACAACGTCACGTAGCACAGTTTAGGAGTTGTCATCTATGTTTTTGCCTCGAAGGTTTGTCTGAAGTCATAGTGTCCGACAACGGCCCTCAGTTCACGTCAAATGAATTTAAATCAATCTGTGAACGCAATGGCATGCAGCATCTAACTAGTACCACGTTCCATCCACAGTCCAACGGCGAAGCGGAACGGAAATTTATCGAGTAAAACAGAAGATTTTCCGGGTGTTACACATGGTAGTGTTATAGGCCCTTTGCTGTTCCTTATCTATATAAACGATATGGGAGACAATCTGAGAAGCCGTCGTAGTTGTTTGCAGACGACGCTGTCATTTATCGACTAATAAAGTCACCGGAAGATCAAAACAAATTATCAGAAACGTCAAGCAGCAGATGGCCAAACTTCGCACCGCACGTACCAGGCATCGTTCACGTCGACGAGATGGACCGTTGATGGCGAAACGGCGTCACGACCGCCACCATCGGACACCCTCCTCAGCATCCGGTGGCGAAGGAAGGCCGCAAGTATCTCTGCCATCGCACGATATCGGGTTTTTCAGGGCTTTTAGTGGCAACAGACGGTGGGTGTGACGCGAGATCCTTCGTCTACCTGGCGCGCGCATGTATCTCATTTCAGGCCCAGACGGATTGCGGGGCCCTCATCACAATCAAATTAGTCACTGTCACGTGCACGGTGATCCTTCCGTATCTCTTTCCCCAAGATTCACGGATCCCGAGGACAGCGCGGCCACAGCAGCCTCCAGAGGTTGTCATCACGAGACCGCGGAACGACCCAATGTAGACGGAACCTTCGCCTCCTCCGCCTCCTCTCGTTCTACCGATGGAGCTGGATCCGTCCATGCCGCGGCGGCCGTCGCCTTCAGCATCTGGGTATGGGTCTCAGCAGCCGGCTGCTGTGACCAAGCGGATGTAGGCGCGTAAGTCCGGAACCACGCGTCTGCTACGGTCGCAGGTTCGAATCCTGCCTCGGGCATGAATATGTATGATGTCCTTAGGTTAGTTAGGTTTACGTAGTTGTAAGTCTAGGGGACTGATGACCTCAGATGTAGTCCCATACTGCTTAGAGCCTTTTAAACCATTGTTTGGGGACGCGTACCCTTCTGTGCGTGTTCCGCGGGACGTTTCCACCACAGCGAAGACCGGATGGCGGGGCACGACCGGAGATTTTACGTCCCCTTCAGCCACAGCTTCCGGTCCATCAGAGCGTCCACGTTCCTGCCTCCCCTCTTGTCGTTCTCCATATATTTCGACGGTCAGTCGCTTGGGGTGGAGGGTGGGGGGTTGCTACGGCGTACAGCCAGCGCCGGCACGCTAGTCTGTAACGACAGGAAACAGAAGGCTGTATCTTAGCGGCAAGAATCAATCAATGCCTTCTCTGCGCGATAGCTATGGAGATATTATCGAAGACAGTGCTGCCAGACAGTGCTGCCAAAGCTGAGTTACTAAACACAGCCTTCCGAAATGCCTTCACAAAAGAAGACGAAGAATATATTCCTGAATTTGAATCAGGAACAACTGCCAACGTCAGTAACGTGGAAGTAAATATCCTCGGAGTAGTGAAACAACTGAAATCACTTATTAAAAGCAAGTCTTCTTGTCCAGACTGTATACCAATTACGTTCCTTTCCGAGTATGCTGAAGCAAAAGGTTCATACTTAACAATCATATACAACCGTTCCCTCGACGGAAGATCCGTACCCAAAGTGGCAACCTGCACAGGTCACACCTATATTCAAGAAAGGTAGTAGGAGTAATCCACCAAATTACAGGCCCATATCATTAACGTCGATACGCAGCAGAGTTTTGGAACATATATTGTGTTCGAACATTATGAATTACGTCGAAGAAAACGGTCTATTGACACAGTCATCGTGGGTTTAGAATACAACGTTCGTGTGAAACAGAGGAAGCTGTTTATTCGCATGAAGTGTTGAGCGTTAATGACAAGGGATATCAGATCGATTCTGTATTTCTGGATTTCCAGAAGGCTTTTGGCACTGTACCCCACAAGCAGCTTGTAGTGAAATTTTCATCCTTATCGAATATTGTCTCAGTTATATGACAGGATTTGTGAATTACCGTCAGAGAGGTCATAGTTCGTAGTTATTGACGGAAATTTATCAAGTAAAACAGAAGTGTTTCCTGGTGTTCCACATGGTAGTGTTATAGGCCCTTTGATGTTCCTTATCTATATAAACGATATGGGAGACAATCTGAGAAGCCGTCATAGTTGTTCGCAGATGACGCTGTCATTTATCGACTAATTAAGTCACCAGAAGATCAAAACAAATTTCAAAATGATTTAGAAAAGCTATCTGAATGGTGCGAAAGTTGGCAGTTGACCCTAAATAACGAAAAGTGTGAGGTCATTCACATGACTGCTAAAAGGAATTCGTTAAACTTCAGTTTCACGATAAATCAGTCAAATCTAAAGGCCGTAAATTCAACTAAATACCCAGAAATTTCATTTACGAACAACTTAAATTGGAAGGAACACGCAGAAAATATTGTGGGGAAGGCTAACCAAAGACTGAGTTTTATTGGCAGGACACTTAGAAAATGTAACAGATCTACTGAGGAGACTGTATGCACTACGTTCCTTCATCCTCTTTTACGATACTGTTGCCCGGTGTGGGATCCTTACCAGATAGGATGGACGGAGTACATCGAAAAAGTTCAAAGAAGGGCAGCTCGTTTTGTATTATCGCGAAATATGGGAGAGGGTGTCACTGAAATGACACAGGATTTGGGTAGGACATCATTAAAAGAAACGCGTTTTTCGTTGCGTGGAATCTTCTCCAATCACCAACTTTCTCTTCCGAATAGGAAAATATTTTTTTGACACCGACCTACATAGGGAGAAACGATCACCGCGAGAAAATAAGTAAAATCAGAGCTCGTACGGAAAGATATAGGTGTTCGCTCTTTCCACGCGCTATACGGGATTGGAATAATAGAGAATTGGGTGGTTCGATGAACCCACGGCCAGGCACTTAAATGTGATTAGCAGACCTACTTCTAGATGTAGATGTAGATATAGAAGAAGTAAGCTAATTGTACGCTGCCCGACCTCCCTTCCAGGATGACAACGCGACAGCATCGGCCCCTATTTGAAGAGGACATAAGCGCCGCGCCTGAGTGGATGGGCCCCACTTCAATAACAGCTTAAAGATTAGTGACCTGGATAGCAGCGTCAACGATAGCAACTTCGTTAGGAATCCCTGTTGATTTTTGTGACTAAAAGTGAAGTTTTTTTACATTTAAAATGACTTTTGTCACCATACAGCTCCTGAGATTCGTGCGAGTAGCAGAGCACTCTGTTTATAAAACATGTATACTGATCCTAGAAGAAGATTTAAGAGGTTGTGTGTCCTATGGGACCAAACTTCCGAGATCGTCGGTCCCTAGACTTACACACTACTTAATATAACTTATACTAACTTACGTTAAAGCCATCAGACACACCCATGACCGAGGGACGACTCAAACCTCCGACGGGGGCAGCGGCGCGTACCGTGACAAGGTGCCCTAGACCGCACGGCTACCCCGCGTGGCTATATATATACTGATCCTAAATGTTGTTGTGATCTTCAGTCCTGAGACTGGTTTGATGCAGCTCTCCCTGCTACTCTATCCTGTGCAAGCTTCTTCATCTCCCAGTACCTACTGCAACCTATATCCTTCTGAATCTGCTATAGTGTATTCATCTTTTGGTCTCCCTCTACGACTTTTACCCTCCACGCTGCCCTCCAATACTAAATTGGTGATCCCTTGATGCCTCAAAAAATGTCCTACCAACCGATCCCTTCTTCTAGTCAAGTTGTGCCACAAACACCTCCCCAATTCTATTCAATGCCTCCTCATTAGTTATGTGATCTACCCATCTAATCTTCAGCATTCTTCTGTAGCGCCACAATTCGACAGCTTCTATTCTCTCCTTGTCCAAACTATTTATCGTCTATGTTTCACTTCCATACATGGCTACACTCCATACAAATACTTTCAGAAACGACTTCCTGACACTTAAATCTATACTCGATGTTGTCGAATTTCTCTTCTTCAGAAACACCTTCCTTGCCATTGCCAGTCTACATTTTATATCCTCTCTACTTCGACCATCGTCAGTTATTTTGCTCCTCATATAACAAATCTCCTAATCTAATTCCCTCAGCATCACCCGACTTAATTCGACTACAATCCATTATCCTCGTTTTGCTTTTGTTAATGTTCATCTTATATCCCCCTTTCAAGATACTGTCCATTTCGTTCAACTGCTCTTCCAAGTCCTTTGCTGTCTCTGACAGAGTTACAATGTCATCGGCGAACCTCAAAGTTTTTATTTCTTTTCCGTGGATTTTAATACCTACTACAAATTTTTCTTTTGTTTCCTTTACTGCTTGCTCAATATACAGATTGAATAACATCGGAGAGAGGCTACAACCCAGTCTCACTCCCTTCCCAACCACTGCTTCCCTTTCATGTCCCTCGACTCTTATAACTGCCATCTGGTTTCTGCACAAATTGTAAATAGCCTTTCGCTCCCTGTATTTTACCCCTGCCACCTTCAGAATTTGAAAGAGAGTATTCCAGTCAACGTTGTCAAAAGCTTTCTCTTAGTCCTCAAATGCTAGAACCGTAGGTTCTCCTTTCCTTAATCTATCTTCTAAAATAAGTCTTAGGGTTAGTATTGCCTCACGTGTTCCAATATTTCTACGGAATCCAAACTGATCTTCCCCGAGGTCAGCTTCTACCAGTTTTTCCATTCGTCTGTAAAGAATTCGCGTTAGTATTTTGCAGCCGTGACTTATGAAACTAATAGTTCGGTAATTTTCACATCTGTCAACACCTGCTTTCTTTGGGATTAGAATTACTGTATTTTTCTTGAAGTCTGAGGGTATTTCGCCTGTCTCATAGATTTTGCTCACCAGATGGTAGAGTTTACTCACGACTGGCTCCCAAAGGGTGTCAGCAGTTCTAATGGAATGTTGTCTACTCCCGGCGCCTTGTTTCGATTTAAATCCTAAATACGTTTTCAAATTTTCTATAAAGAATACATGACACGTTCCACTGATAGGTGATCCTGCCTCTCTAAAGCTAGGATTCCTTTTCTCAGCTGATTCTAACCGCTCTACCAGAATAGCAAAGTGTTTGAAGTAAGAAACCAACGGTATCAAATAAATACACAATCCTGAACGAGGAAAGGTGAACCTCTTTGTAAACTTATTATGTGACTAGCTGATGCATCGACGTTTGTGGCGATTCCTTGAAATACGATACACAAACGAGTGTGGAGGGTCCAAGGTGGGGTTTACGAATGCTTCTAGCTAATGACTGGTTTTCGAAGATGGAGAGTTACTCTCTGCAACATTATTTTCAGATCAGTGTAACTTACTATCCAAGAAGATGTAACACCACGAAATCCGAACGAATGTGGAGAGACAAGTCTCGCAGCAGGGGTTAGTCTAATTGGGAGAAATTTATCACCGATGGTAGAAACTTACGAGGGGCTATGTCCTAGAAACAAGAGAGAGCTGGCCAATTTTCTCGACAGCAAATTGTTCACACACTACGACTCGAGGAAATGGCAGTGGATCGTGAGGAGGAGCCATCATAAATAAACACACACCAACTTTCCAAAGAAATGTACACTTCGATTATTACCGAACTATTGGAGTAAAATTTACATCTGTACAGGGTGTTACAAAAAGGTACGGCGAAACTTTCAGGAAATATTCCTCACACACAAATAAAGAAAAGATGTTATGTCGACATGTGTCCGGAAACGCTTAGTTTCCATGTTAGAGCTCATTTTAGTTTCGTCACTATGTACTGTACTTCCTCGATTCACCGCCAGTTGGCCCAATTGAAGGAAGATAATGTTGCAATTGTGCAATCACGTCATCAACACAGATTTGCTGTGAACTTTTGGGCCGGCATTGTTGGTGATGTCTTGATTGGGTCCCATGTTCTTCCACCTACGCTCAATGGAGCACCTTATCGTTCGCAGCTCGTGGTCTCGCGGTAGGTTTCTCGCTTCCCGAGCACGGGGTCCCGGGTTCGATTCCCGGCGGGGGTCAGGGATTTTCTCTGCCTCGTGATGACTGGGTGTTGTGTGTTGTCCTTAGGTTAGTTAGGTTTAAGTAGTTCTAAGTTCTAGGGGACTGATGACCATAGCTGTTAAGTCCCATAGTGCTCAGAGCCAGCACCTTATCATGATTTCATACGGGATACTCTACCTGTGCTGCTAGAACATGTGCCTTTACAAGTACGACACAACATGTGGTTCATGCACGATGGAGATCCTGCACATTTCAGTCGAAGTGTTCGTACGCTTCTCAACAGATTCGGTGACCGATGAACTGGTAGAGGCGGACCAATTCCATGGCCTTCACGCCCCCCTGACCTCAGCCCTCTTGACTTTCATTTATGGGGGCATTTGAAAGCTCTTGTATACGCAACCCCGGCACCAAATGTAGAGACTCTTCGTGCTCTTATTGTGGACGGCTGTGATACAATACGCCATTCTCCAGGGCTGCATCAGCGCATCAGGGATTCCATACGACGGAGGGTGGATGCGTGTATCCTCGCTAACAGAGGACATTTTGAACATTTCCTGTAACAAAGTGTTTGAAGTCACGCTGTTACGTTCTGTTGCTGTGTGTTTCCATTCCATGACTAATGTGATTGGAAGAGAAATAATAAAATGAGCTCTAACATGGAAAGTAAGCGTTTCCGGACACATGTCCACATAACATATATTCTTTCTTTGTGTGTGAGGAATGTTTCCTGAAAGTTTGGCCGTACCTTTTTGTAACACCCTGTATAATACGAGTAAAATCTGCAAGTAACAGGGCAGATCTGTTAAAACACCAGAGTTCACTTTGCCAATGATTTATCCGGCGCCCATATAATGCGGGCAATCAGCCTGATAGTCTTCAGATTCACTCTTTCGTAATAGCTTAGTTAGTTACTGCAAAGTTTAAGGCGTTTACGCAATAAGAAGAAAAATGTTCAATGTGTGACTATTATTTCTATTTCTCAAAGATGGCTTGCATTAGCTGGCCAGCATTATTATGACAGTATTAAGCGAGGCAGAGATGTATGTCACTGAATTTCAAGGAACTATACATGGTGAGTCAGCTACCCCTAAAACTTGGTTTACGCAGCCCACAACACCTTCAAATACCACCCGCGAGACTTCCTTATTCTCTCACCTGCTAGGCACAAACTGTTAGTCCTACAGAAAAAATGAACAAGACCATTCCATAGGAAATTTAATGACGTTAAATTTTGTACTGGGATTCCACTATATGGGATCAGCTTTCGCTGGAGACCATAGTTTTAGAGATATTTAAGAAAAGCACATTTGAAGTTCACTTGGGTAGGTTTTTCTTTTTTTTTATTAATTCGAAAACTACAGCCTCTGTCGAAAACTCATCATAATACATAATATAACTACATTAAAATATCCTACAAGAATGGAAATCTTAATTTTTTTTCCAGTCTAGTACTTTCTATGTAGCAAGCAAGAGAATATGAAAATCTTACACATGGTTTTTGAAGGTGCTTTTTTCAGATCCTCTCTTCTAGTTTCCAACCTCTGTAGAATATCTACTGAATAATGTGTATGGGACGACTTCATCTGAAAGAAACACTACTGTATTGTTTCTAGAATAGACTGGGTGAACGAAAACGTTATGACTACTAAATGCGAGTACAGCATCGATTTTGCGTGGCATGGATTCGAAAGTTCCTTGGTACTCTCCGCAGGAATCTGGTACCAGATGTCTAAGCACGAGCCATGTAATTCCCGTAAATTACTGGCCAGTGGCTTGTGGGTGCTGAACTATCAGTTGATAGTACCTCAGTTGTGGTCCATCGGGTCCACAAGACGTGAATTTAGTGGCCAAGACATCGATATAAGTATGTTCTCATTACGCTGACAGTTATCCAGCTGTCAAACACCGTCGCCCTCAGGAAAAATATCAAGCATATCGTGGTGCAGGCGTCCGCAAGAATATTACCTTTGTAACCGCCGTTTTACATTCTTAGAAACTTAGTCAGTAGGTGTCGTAATTTTGAAATGAGTGTTACTCTGATCGTCCCATAATAAATATTTCACATGAAGCGCCGTTCCGGCACAGGCAAAGGTCAATTGTGGAAAATAAGGCAGTGAGTAATGCTATTTAGGAATACAGGAGTAATGTTATTTAGTAATACACCCAGCTGACTACACAAAATAAGAGGGCACTTACATTCGCGAGTGAGTGGTTCAGAATAAGAATATTTTAAAGGAAATGGGTCGTAAGTATAGTTACGTCGGACACACTCAGTGGTATGCGAAATTACGATCGGGATAGAGGCACGTACGTTCTCAATTACTATCACTCCCCGTTACCCGGGTAAAAATAATTGTCGTTAAAATGCATTTATTCATCTAAGAAAGAAAATAATTGGGCTTCGTAATTATAAGAAAAGAAAGATTGTAGGTTCCGAATGTCGCGGGAAATACGACCTATACATCGAAATTGACATTGGCGGCCACGGAGGGAAACAGATGAACACATTCACTTACCTCTGTTGTCGAGCAGGGCCGTCGTGAAGATTGTCAAATGGCTCTGAGCGGTATGGGACTTAACATCTGAGGTCATCAGTTCCCTAGAACTTAGAACTACTTAAACCTAAGTAACGTAACGACATCACACACATCCATGCCCGAGGCAGGATTCAAACCTGCGTCCGGAGCGGTCGCGACGTGAAGATTGTCGGCTCCATCTAAATTCTCCATACACAATTCAAGTATAATAATCTTCCGGACTTACGGGAGCTGGGATCAACGTTATCGTAAGAGAGAAAGTCGTTCTGTTTCTGAAGATGCTTTCATTATTTAGCACAGTTTCACTAGTAACTACACAGCACGTCGTGTCACCAGGACATGAGAACAACGAAAGGTCACTAATATTAAAACTAATAAAGGAAGAGCGTAAGCTTATTTGGTCTGTCAGTGTTAAATACTTTTCAAGTGGATCTTTGGTTTGAGAGTCGAATAATTATCTATACATTTACCAATAAGAAAAGTTATTAAGTTCCTTGATAACGTATATAAAACCTCCAACTCTAGTGGGAGAAAACAGTCTGCGTTTCAATGACGACAGACGCTTTATTTATGCGTTAAGCCTTTTTCAGGCCTCTTCAAAATCTGTTTAGGAACTGCGGATAACACATTAGCCGTAAGTACCAAAACTTTTAATGTGCAACATCGGCGAAGGCATGGAGATCTAAGCATAGCTTCATGCCTTCGTAAAAGGGTCACACCATAAATTTTGTCTAATTATAATGAATAAACAGATTCAGGAAGATGCCTCAAAACGGTGAAGCGCGTCAATAAATCGATTGCCGTCATTGCGACTTAGGCTCTTTTTTCCTACCGAGTACATTCACCTAATCCATAGCTGTTAAGATGCCTTTGATTACCTCAGGTCACACAGAAGTGCTCGTGAATGTCCCCCGCCGCATACGCTCTCCCCATCGATCTGCGTCTCCGGCACGGTGTGCGTTTCAAGCAGCCATTCGCCTGGAAAACAGTATATCAGGCGGAACTACCGAACTGGTCTAATAAGAAAGTGATTCACCTGTCGAGGCGAAACGCTTCTATTCGTCCATAGTCCAGTCTCGATGATATCGTTGCCACTCCAAAAGTAACTGACGGTGTCGTTCGTCGGTCAAAATTTGAATACGTAGCGGCCGTCTGCTACAGTGAATGCACCATATTCAACAACATACGTTAAACGGTGTGCACCGAAACACTTGCCTTACACCTGCACTGTCTGTCGTCAAATCTGCCACAGATCACCGCCCGCAACAATGCTTGCTTTTCAGAGTGGGCGTGTCTCCGACCTCGATCTACTGTGAAGAGGCATAGACACCCACCACCTTGTCACCTTTTCGTTGTCCTACCATTCTCCAATCATTTTGCGTACATCATGACAGCAGCACGCCAACATCCAACCAGCTTTGCCGTTTCCATCACCTCAAGAACGCAATAAATGGTCCACAATTCCATACTTATGAGAAGTCTCACTGGATGTAGCTAGAAAGCTTAATTCCAGAAAGTAAAAACACCATTTTATGCACGCAGTACTGTTGGACACTTTCTGCCCAATGGTAGACTGGCCCTAGGTTTGGAGAAGATTGAATGAAATACATTAAATTACTTGTAATTGTGGCAAGTTTTGTATAGGTCAGTCTGACAGGTTAATATGTACCCGCTTAAAGAAACACCACAGAGCTTCGAAACCTAAGAAAGAAGACTGTACTTTTGCAGACCACCTGTTTAAAGAAGCCCGCAGTTTCAAGGTGAAACACGAA